>NC_030819.1:2959192-3262223 GCF_001704415.2 Capra hircus
TGGTGTGGACGTGCTTCTCCGTGACCCAGAGCAGACCTGCTGCCTCTCGGGAGCTCAGATCTGTGAGGGTGCTTCCAAGAACAGGGATGAGTTTACTTCTAGTAGAATGTTAAGATATTTTCACTTTTTAATGAAAGTCGTCCATAGAAATGTAACTTGGCCTTCTTTAGAATTTTTATCATCTGCTAGGGAGACAAACACCAGACAAACAAACAAAAAAACAGTGTTTGGTACATAGTCAGTTTTGTACAGAAAAATCATCACAAATATGATCATGGATTAGACAGCTTTTTGGTTCATTTATTCATTCAACAAATTTTACTGAGCCAGGAAGTAAGAGTGTTATTATGATTAAATAAAACATATGGACTTATTCTCCACATAAATGATTACAGTGAGTACATACAACATTCAGTTTAATAAATTATTAAAATCAAAGAGCAGAACTCTTAGAGGCCCATAGCAGAGACACGCAACCCAGATGAAGGGCCGCAGAGCAGAGCTGAAAAATGGGAGATACTTCTGACAGGGTCTAGTCAACTGTGCCTGCATCACTGTGTGGGAGTTACTGACAGATTCCTCCTAAAATATCATTCAGACATGTAATATTATTAATGATGGTGGAAGAGATGTGGTTGGACTCAAGTAACACCTGGAATCAGTAAAGAATTTACTTGCAGTGTTTGGGGGCGAGCTGAATAAAAGTTTTGTACAGATCCAAAATGTAGATCAAATTTTAAAAAGGCATCGCTAAATTATTCAGGCTGTTTCTTCACCTGGATGTTGATTTTTAAATCTCTTAAGGCTTATGGAATATAGCGTCTTATTTGGGGAGAAATACTCTCCCATAGAGCCTTGTTTTGCCTTAGAAGGCTTAATGTGGAAAAGACTCATTGAATTAAAATAAACTTTCTTTTTTGAAGACACATCTCTGGTTCCAAATATATACAAATGAAATTAGATCTTTTGCATAATAATATTAGCATGGGCAATATTGGCTGTTTTTCTCCTTGCATAAGAAGAAATTTGTAATATTATCACAAGTGAAAAAGCAAGCTGCAAATCCACCATAAATTTGGTATATATTTGACATTTCTTCTGTGTTCTAGTTTATGCAACTAATAAAATACTTAGCAGGTATTGATTAAATCCCTGGAGAAGGGCATGGCCACCCACTTGAGTATTCTTGCCTGGAGAATCCCATGGACAGAGGAGCCTGGTGGGCTACAGTCCCTGGGGTTGCAAAGACTTGGTTACTACTGAACGACTAAGACTATTGATTAAATAATTCAATATTTGAGCCTCTAAAATGTGACAGGCAATATACTATTGCTAGGAATATAAAGATGAATGAAAACCTGGTTTCCATCTTTCTGAGCTCACATCCTATTACTGAAGATATTACAATAGAGGTCTTTCCCTCTCAGGTTTATTGAGATAATATTGACATATACCACTGTGTAAGTTTAATGTGTACAGTGTGGTGATCTGATACATATATACGTTGTGAAAAGATTACCACAATAAGGCTAGCTAGCATGCTTTGCCTCACATCGTTATCATTTTGTTGGAATTGGTGGTGGTGGTGCAGTGAGAGCATTTAAGGTCTACCCTCAGAGTCACTTTCAAGTGTACAGCACAGTGTCATTACGGAGAAGGCGATGGCCCCCCACTCCAGTGCTCTCACCTGGAGAATCCCACGCACGGAGGAGCCTGGTGGGCTGCAGTCCATGGGGTCGCGAAGAGTCAGACACAACTGAGTGGCTTCACTTTCCCTTTTCACTGTAATGCACTGGAGAAGGTGATGGCACCCTACTGCAGTACTCTTGCCTGGAGAATCCCAGGGACGGGGGAGCCTGGTGGGCTGCCATCTATGGGGTCGCACGGAGTCAGACATGACTGCAGCCACTCAGCAGCAGTAGCAGCAGCGGCGGCGGCAGCACAGTGCCGTTAGCTGTTGTAATCACCAGGGTGCACACCAGCTCTCTAAAACGTATTCGTCTTCTACCTGGACGTCTTCACTCTTGGAGCAACGTTTCCTTGTTGCCCTGGCTCTCAGGACCTGGCCGCCACCAGTCTGGCCTCTGTATCTGTAAGTCCATCTCTCTTTTGCTTCTTCTTAGTTTGCACATGTAAGTGGAGTCACAGGGTGTTTGTCTGTCTCTGACGTTTCAAGTAGTACGATGCTCCCAACTTTCATCTGTGTTCTCTCAAATGGCATGATTTCCTTTTTTGTATCTGAGTATTATTGCATCGCGTATATTCACACACACACATCACAATGTCTTTGCTCATTCGTCTGTTGATGGACAATTCTTTCCATGTCACGAATTATTATTTCTGCTGCTCTTATTTCTATTGTGACTAACGCTGCAGGAACACTGGGGTGCAGTGTCTCTGTAGGATGGTGCTTTTACTTCACTTGGGTGAATGCTCAGCAGTGGGTTTGCTGGCTTCCTTGGTGCTTCTGTTTTTAACTTTTGTAGGGGCCTGCATACCATTTTCCATAGTGACTGCACCGATTTATATTCCCACCAACAGTGTACCAGGGCTCACATTTCTCCAAATTCTCACTAACACTTGCTATGTCTTGTCCTTTGAATAACAGCTGTTCTAACAGATACGAGGTGAAATCCTGTTGTAGTTTTATTTGCGTTTCCCTGATGATGTTGAGTACTTCTTCCTGTATATGTTGATCATCTGTGTATTTTCTTCTTCTTCTTTTATTTTCTGTTTTTTCAACAATCGGGGGAAGATGTTTGTTTTGTACACAAAGAACAAAGTAATAATAGCACATTTTTTAATGTAAAAATAAACATTCTCTTTTGACTTTTATGAATGACTACAACTTATTCTCCAAAGATCTCTAGTCGTACTTTAAATTTTATAGCGGAGGGCATCCAACTTGAAGGTCTCAGCATGGAAAGGAAAAGAAGAACTGAAATATTAGTATCTACTTCATAAGTAAAAGGAAGTTACCCGAGGTCCTGGGAGAAAGCAGAGAGTGAGAGAAGGAATTTCAAAAGGCAGTTTGAACAGATTGACTAAATCATCCCAGTGTGGAGAGATCTCAGGTAATATATGAAAATGCCAGCGTAAAACTTGGTCTAAAAGGCAGAAGGGTAAAGAACTAGCCTTGAGTGTGCTGGCGATCAGCGTTTTTCCTCCAGCTACGAGTGACTTGGCTCCCAGGGCACGTGACACGGGAAGAGCAATTCTAGGAAGGCTCTTTCACCTGCTTGTTGTCAGCGGAAGGGCACGTGAAGACAACCGTATGAAAGCTGCTAGATCTGATTTTGGAAACAGTATTATTGCGTGTGTGAATCAGAACTTATGAAGTATCTGATTGTCGTTGTATATTTCCTTAGTGAACTATGGAAAGAAAAATTTACTTAAAGATATGATAGCATGCAACATATAGTGAGGAAGGTGGTTCAGAGGTGGACTTTCTGGTTCTGAGCAAACATTGGAAGGATGAAGTCGTCTAAGGGGATGTCATGAATTCAGATAACGGAGTCGATTCTGTAACGGTGCAGGTGTTCTTCCTCATTCAGATTCATCCTCAATTAGATCTAATCAATCAAAAAGCCTACCTTCATTTTTCTGCTGTACATTCTGTCATCATGAATGATGACGTCATCGTGATGATAACGGAATACACAGCAGAAAAATGAAGGAAGGTCAGAGAGCTTTATGTATATAAAAAAAAGCAGAGAACAATTAAAATATTATGTCTCCCTGGAATAATTCAGCCCAAATATTCTGAATATGAAATGAGATTTGTATAAATTTATTGACCTAAAAAAAGAAAAAGCAGAACTTGATGGCATATTGATTTTAAGATTGTTGTTGTTTTTCGGTTGCTGAGTTGCAACCCCATGGACAGTAAAGCCCTCCAGACTCCTCTGTCTTCCACTATTTCCTGGAGATTGTTCAGATTCATGTACAAATGTAAGATTAGGAACAACTAAATAGTAATACTTTTTCGGTGAAAATAGTTGGTAAGGGAAATATGTGAGAATCTGTGGCTAAAAATGTAGCTTTAGGAGGTGATAGTTGACTAGCGAGAGCCGAGGCTGTTGAGATCCACTGGCTGTTTAGAAAATATCCCGGATAAACTGGATGCTGGCCGGGGCCCTTGCTCACCTTGGAGAATGAGAGGTGAGAGAAGGAAGAGGAGTCAGCAGGAGATGTGGGAGGGATTGGAGAGTTTATGGGCGCCACGTTCTGTCTGCATGGGAAACTTGTGCTTTGACCTTTGAGAGAGAGGGAGCCGGCTCCTCCACTGAAATACACCATTCCTGTCTCAGCCCTGGCCTGAAATCTGCCTTCGTCAAAGATGCAACCATTGATTCTGGTCTGCCTTCAGCTCCAGTTCCTTCTCTACATTCAGCTCTTTAGGATGTGAATTCAGCAGTCATTCAGTCCGACAGTGCCGATATTCCCAGCTCCTTTACCCAGTCCTCACGTGGGTTGCTTTAACTTTCCACTTTCCTGATTTTCCTCCTCTGGGCACACTCTAATTAAGTTCCTTCTTAACATGTGCCCACATTTAAACACGATGCTCCAAATAGGTTCCACGCATCAAGGAACAGAGGGAGACACGTTTCCTTTGTTCTGAATCCTGTGTTCTGTTCACGCAGCTCAAGTTTGCGGGGAGTTTTGTCAGCCAAATCTCTCTCTTCACTCCTGTGACATATGCAGCCACCCTGCAAGCCCTGGGTGTTTTTTAGAAGTTTTTCAAATTTTATCCTGGTCTCCTTGGGGTTTGGAATTGATTCTTTTTTAAACTTAACCCACACAACCATTTAAATCTATCTTATTAAATTTTGTTTTTAATTTATCAGCAAATAAATCAGTAGACAGTTTGAATGAGATGAAGAGGAAGCACAGCGTTTTGTCACAGAGTCATAGGAAGCGCCTTTCTAGGAGTATGTTGTAAAAATGTTTATCAAAATTCTTTAAAGTATACATTACATAAAATCTGTATAACATGTGTGTGATGGAGAAGGGATTAGGGCCCAGCCTGTCTGGCTCCAGAGCCAAGACGCCTGGTACTGCTCTCCATTGCCTCCCATCTGCTGGAATGCTCAAGGTCAACCCTTCTAACGGTAAGAATGATTTAAAACAAGAGACCTTGCCCCCAGTTTAGGTCACCTTGTACATTTGTTCTGGGCTTTCCTGACTGCGTTCAGAAGCCACAGCTGATGGGCCATGGCACCTTCTTCTTCCCTCTGTCTGCCGAGACCGGCAAGTCTTACAGTTGACATGGGAGAAAACAGGGTCGACTGTCACTTTCGGGCCGTGCGTGCTCCTGAGATAGCACCACTGAGCTGTTCCAGGCCAGGCGTGGAGCAGTCAGTCTGCCAGGACAGTCTCGTGGGGTCCCTTCCCAGCTAAGCTCAGAGAGACTATTCAGCCATGCCCAAACGCAGTTCCCTTATCTTTGTCTGCAAAGGTGGACATGATGCCTTTCTGTGTTGTTGTAACAAGGAAGTGAAATAACATGTTTGAGTACCCAGCATATTGTCTACTTCAGGTAGAACTTTGTGCTTCCCATCCAAATGAAGTTGCTAGGCCAATGGGAGACCTAGGAATTTACATCTAAACTATAGTGTGGTAGTCTGAGATACATTTAGTAGGCATATATAAAATATAGAGATATTAGGGAGGAAAGGTCCCTTCTGATTCTGGAAAGAGGGAGGAAGGTCCATAAAAAATAGGATTTCTCATTGGCTCTTGAAGAAAATTTTCAGCTTCCTTGGAGCACGATTAATTTCATAGCTATGTATTTCTGTAGGCTCAAGAAGTCAAAGAGAAGGATTGTTTTTCCAGCACTCCAGCCTTGCCATCTAGGAGCAAACCTCACAGATAGTTTTAACAAATATCTGTTGGACAAATTAATAAACAACAGAATGTAATAACCACAGTAATATACTGTTAGGTCAGACGTATTTTTAACTCCATTTCACTAATGAAAAATTTAGACCCAGAGAGGTTGTAATTTGTCGAAAATCTAGTCAGGAGAAAAGAAAGGATCATAGAATTTCTGACTGTGAAATCTGTGATTGTATTTTCTTAGGAGTTTTGTCTTCCTAATTTGTAACAAAATGGTGGAATATAATCAACTGTTCAAATTGCTTTTGGAACCCAGTGGTGACTGACGAAGATTTCATGTTCCCAGTTGATTTAAAAGGTAGATTTGTTGACAGTTCCCTAATAAAGAGCTGCAACTAAGATCTGCAAACCATTCAGAAAAATGTTTGGCGCCACATCCAAAATGGGAGCTCTGTGACACTTGTATGCACATACACACGTTAAAACTGACTCAGAATTGCTGCTACCAGAATGAGCCATCTTAAACCCGAGGGAATACCGAGAGGACTGAGTAGAGTGACTGCTCTTCTTGCTTTCATTAAGGGGTAAATATTCTAGCTCAGTATCGGTAGCATAGTAGACCCTCAATTAATAGTTGATGACTAGAAGCGTAACAGGCTGACATAATTAATTAGGTAATTAATTTAATACTGAGCTCTTTAAAATACTCAAATTGGTCTTTTGGGGGGGGAGGTGTCTTCAGTAGGAGGGGAAACATAAAATAACTATTATATCCTAGTTGATTTTAAACTTATGCAAAGTAATGATATTGTTATTTTTAAATGATAAGGAAATCAAAATAGAAAAAACATAAAATTAAATGTAAGAGAAAGCTCATATAGGATAATTTCTGTCTGGTTTGGTTTTAGAAAATGTGTTGAGAAATGGAGAGGTATAAAGATTGGAATAAGAAGAGAAACATTAATCCTCTGGGATTATTTTATAAACTTCGTAATTCGTTCACCTCAGGGCAAAGTAATCACAAGATCAGTCTGCTGAGAACTTCAAGGTATAGCCCTACAGGAGCTTTAAGCAAAGACATTAATCCATATTCAGTGTTATTTTTAACCTGCTTATTCTATGAGTATGATTTATAACCATGGACTATGATTTATCATGTATATCAAGATAGTCTCACATTTTCTAGTGCTGTCTTTGTTTCAGCTCATATCTCTGATAAGAAAATTGAAAATAATTCATCAAGGTAGAATATGACCAAGCTGGAATGTGTCAAAATGTGAATAAAATATAGATCACAAGTCACATAGCTTCTGCAGACACACGGCCAGCAGGCTGTTTACCTTAATTAAGAACCAGCGCTTTCCTTCTATCCTTTGACGAAAATAAGCTCTTTAAAAGTAAGAACTGTGAATTATTCATCCTAGATCACTTGTGCTTAGCAAAGTGCATTTTACATACCCATTTAATGCTCATTAAATAAACCTTTTTTTTAAAAAAAAAAAAAGTGTAATAGGTAATAAAGATCTATCCTGAAATGTTCTACTGTGTAAAACTTAAACATTAATTTTTAACTGGAAACAATCCCAAATCAATTGGAAGAGATTTTCTATATAATTAAAAAATATCGAATTTTAAAAGGTTCATTTCATACAGCATAGCTTTCAGAGTTAAACAAGTATGTTTATCAAATGGGAACCCAAGCTCTCAGAGACTTTATTAAAATAAGCTAATATGCAAGGTCGTGATGCAAGAGAGATACATTACTGTTTCTCATGATTATTTTACCACGGAATTTTTTCTTTTCATTGAATACATTTTAGGAAAGGCTGCTGTAAGTGATGCTGCAAATTTCAGATTTTTTTTTTTTTTTGCTGCTATATTTTCTTCATTTTTAAAATAAGGGATTCTTTTCACACAGCATTTCATACAATTCCTTAAAGTCCTCATTGAACTTATGTTTCAGATTGAATTTATCTCAGAAAATGGAGACATACTGACTGTGTTATTTGTGCCAGGAGAGGATTTTTTTCCCATATAGTTTGTAAATGCTCCAGAATGCATAACCATATCAGCCAAATGGTACACCTACCTCAGGATTTTTACATTCACTGGCTATATATATATAGAGAGAGAAAGAGAATATCTCTTTAAAGAAAGTAGCTATTATATATATATGTATGTGTATATATTTATATATTTTAATTTTACATATAATTGAATTCAATCACTTGATAATCATTAAATTTATATATTATGTTCACCATTAATTTTCTAAAATCTGCATGTTCATTTGCCAAATCTTTTTGAAAATCCAAGTACTTGTACTAATAATAACTTAATATAAAAATACAGTCTCAAACCTACCTAGCAATTTGAGGTTTGGAAACATCCAGAAAGTAAAACTAAGAGTTATGTTAATTTTATATTTTTGTTAGATTTTTTTTTTTAATTTAAATCACTAACTTGCAAATCTAAACTGCAAGATAAAATATAAGTACATGTATCTAAGTACATTTTCAAATGAAATTGTTTCATGCTCCTTTAAGAAAACCAGCATGTCAAGTGATTTTATTTAAGGTGCTAAACCCAAATTTCTAATTCCTCAGAAGGCAAATAACTGCAAGGACTGCTAAAGGTCAAGGAGAATTTAGGCCAGAACCAAGAATGCAGCAAAAGAATCGCCAGAAGCAAAGAAGGCACAGGGTAAAAGGAAGTCAGCAAGTTCTTGAAAAAGGGAAGAGAAAAATGAAAGTTCAGGTCATTAAAGATTTAACCGACTAGTCAAAGTCAGAGAGAAGAAAGCCATCAAATGAACTCTTAATATGGCCCCATGGAGATGCACCCTGGCCATTAGCCTATCTTCCTAATTGCACTAGACAGCTCTCAGACAGGCTGTTGGTAAACCCTGTACTTTTGAGGAACATAATTGGATAATGGCTTGGAAGCGATGAGAAGGATCATTGGATAAGACAGTCTGTATTTTTACTTATAGACCTTGAAGTCTATTTCAGAAGTTAAAACCCAGTTGTAGATACTTATGGAAGATACTTTTCCTCAAGAAGTAGAGCTTTCCTTGAAAAACAAGCTAGAGTTACTATTCTATACATCCATGGAAATTTGCTATACATAAATAATATTGACTAACACTTTCACATTGAAAGCTTTAGCATGAAAAACCTATGTCACTTATGAAGTTAACCTTGACCCTTCGTCAGTCCTTACAATGCATGACTAAGTGGATTATGAGGTGTACCCAATTGCCCGAGTTGCAGGCAGCTCCCCAAAACAGAAATAATCAGGAGGATGAGCTGGGTAAGTCTAGCGGTTACTGGATTATCAAAATAATAGAAAAAGTAAAGTAGGTTTTGAAGTCTGAGCTATTAGAGGAGTCTATGCTAATGAGATTTTTCGAGAAGTGATCACAGCCCCATGCAGTCAGGCTCAGGGACAGGGCTTCCGCTGTGCCCTCCCACAGCCATTGATCCAGTGCCGGGCTGGCTGGTTTAATTAAGGTTAACAAACAGTTCTTAAGGTCAGCGCTATATTTATTTCCAAATTGTGAAGAATTTTCTGTATCTACCAATCAGTTACTTTGTTTATCAATTTCATGAGTAGTATGAATTTTTAAAATTTATACTCTTACCAGATGGAGGGAAATTTATTCAGAGAATAATTCAAACTGTCCATCCTTGATCTTAATAAATGTTCCTAGAGATCTCAACTAGGAAAGTGTGAGTGTGTGAAAGTCGCTTAGTTGTGTCCAACTCTTTGCGACCCCATGGACGATATAGTCCATGGAATTCTCCAGGCCAGAATACTGGAGTGGGTAGCCGTTACCTTCTCCAGGGGATCCTCCTAACCCAGGGATCGAACCCAGGTCTTCCGTATTCCAGGTGGACTCTTTACCAGATGAGCCTCCAGGGAAAGAGTCTCAATAATTTGGTCCACATCCTAAATGTTTTTGAAACTACCATGTAATATTCATTTATTGGGCCCTCTTGTGTTAGGATATTTCCATGGATTATCTCTAGTCCTGAAAAGGAGGCCCAGTTATACGTAGGTATGTTTATTTTTATTTTGTAGAAGAACAGCTAGGAATCACAATAGTTAACTAACTTGCCCTAAGTGTGCAGTGCTTAGCCTGTCAGAGTCATGCTTGTAAAAATAAAACATTATCCATTTATTGAGTGCTTACTGCCAGCCATAAACTGTTCAAAATGCTGTAGATGTAATATCTAATTTTCTTCTGAAAAGAATTTTATAGGGTATGTGTCATTGACCCCATTTTCAGTTATGAAAGCTGAGGCTCAACTAAGTGAAATGATGGGTTCAAGCACACAGGACTTTCCAGTGTCAGAGCTGCTGCTGCTGCTTAGCTGCTCAGGCGTGTCCGACTCTTTGTGATCCCGTGGACTGTAGCCTGCTGGGCTCCTGTGTTCCGGGGATATTCTCCAGGCAGGAATACTGGAGTGGGTTGCCATTTCAGAGTTACGCACTCAGGTTCATTTGACCCCACCTGCTCTAGTCCCTGGGAGGGTCTGCAGGAATGATGGTCCAAGGATGGTCCTGGGGAGTTTCGCTTTCTCAGCATCTCTCTCCTTTGTACCCATCTCCCTACTCTTCAAACATTTCTTTTACATAAAAACATAACAAGAAAAACACTGTGTAAACATCTAGCACTGCCTCAAAGTATGGATTAAAGCAGGGTATGATATCATATGTAAGCAGAAAACTTCTATCATAAATGGCATTATAGGATTCTATAGCCACACACACATTAAATATATATAAATATATATGTGTGATTTATATGATGTGACCTTCAGCAGCACCCATATAACACTTACACAATTATGTGAAAGTGCATTATATAGTCGCTATCATTCTGTCTAACTTTATGGTACTAATGCACTTGTAGGGTACTTTTCAGAAGGAACGCAGCAGCCCCCTAATTGACATGCAGGTATGTGACATCCTAGAGCATTCTGCTACGGACCATGAGGCTGCATGTTGCATGCCTTCACAGAGCCTTTTAGGACCGCGGAATGGCATGTCGTACCCAGTGGTGGTACAGATCCTTTGTTCAGGGCTAGAAGGTGCTGCCCGTTTACGCGTGGATGTGGAGCAGGCGGGGGGAGGCCCCGGCCCTTGACTTCATCTCGTCTGGCCCTGGGGTGAGTAACGGGAAGTGACAAGCCATTTCTGCATCCAGCCACAAAGCCCAGTGTGACTTTAGGAAAGCTCCCGCAGAAGGGCGCACGTGGATTTGCAGCTCCTTCGTTTTTCTGTTTCTGCTCACACGTGACATGTACCTTCTTTGCACGTGAGAGAAGCATTCTGTGGAGTACCCCGCGGCCACTGCGTGTGACTCTTTCTCCATCTCTGGCTCCTCCTCGTCTGCTGCGTATTCCCTGTCCCCCAGCCCTCACCAGTTCTAATTCTGTGGTCCGTGACCTGCTTCTTTAATTGATAACATAATATGGAATTCTTGAAAAATCAAACCCTCTAAGTTGCTTTTGGGCTCTTTCTGTAATATGAAAATCAAAGTGAATTTGTTTTCACTTCTGTAGCTTTCAGATGATTCTTTTTATGGATCAGACACCATTAAAGCCAAGGATGGGACCTGAACACACATTCTCCGCCTTTCAATGAATCATTTTGGGTCCAATGCTCAGTTGCTAAGTTGTGTCCGACTCTCTGCGACCCCATGGACTGTAGCCCACCAGGCTCAGCCTTTGTCCAAGGGGTTTCCTAGGCAAGAATACTGGAGTGGTTTGCCATTTCCTTCTCCAAATATATGAAATAAATATATGATAATTTGCAGTTTAGAAGTTTTGTTACGTTCAATTTATTCTAGTGCAATTTGTCATATTTGTAAATGGAATCAGCCCTCTTTGAATGTTGCTTTAACACAAAGGTATCAATATGTTCATACCATGAGAGGAGATTTTTCTTATCTTTTACATATATAGATAAAAATTCTCTCACAGGTTGACAAAAATTCTAAAATATCCAGTTTGACACTTTACCTGTCAGCTTAAATCTGCATTGAGTTATATGTGTCATTAACCCAGACAGTATTTGAAACAGCAGAGTCGCTGTCTCCTGTCTTTAATGCTAATTGACCGCATTTCAATCTGCTTTGTAGTATAATTCCACTTGAAAGAAAGAAAATTAATTTTTAGTGACCTCGTCATATACTTTCTTTCTCTGATTTGCACTTGATTTGAAAAGGAAATGTTTTGGAGAGCACATTGTTACCCACAGCTTACTCCTTTGCGAGGCAGGATTTTTAACACATCTACTGAGCGTTGTTTGCCTCAGCTGGCTGTCTAATATGAAAGATGTCTATCTTATCTACTTGATCGTGTGGGATGACACAGACTCATCTTACCAAAACTGCCCTCAGCGAGCTTTGCTAAGGTTCTCAGGCGGCCATGAGCCACAGTGCCCTGGTGCTGGAAAGGGATGCAGCTGTGAGGCGCAGGTCACGGCTGCACTTGAGTCTGCAGTTACCCCCACCTCCTAAGTCAACGTGAAGAATGATTGACTGAGCGTGAACAGTGGTAGCCTCTGATGGGGCTGTTGTGACCCTCCTCTTCTTTATGCTGGTTTTTAATTTTTACAATGAGCAAAGGAGAAAACTCAGCTAAAATATAGCTATTTTTATAAAAGAGAGTAATGTGACCTATATAAAGAGGAATTTTAAACAGCTAGTTGATTAGACCCTAAAGGAATGTGATTTGTCATAGATATAATATGTTCCTCAAATATTTATAAAGGTTAATGATAGCTGCTCTCTGAATATTTCATCCTTTTAAAGCCACCCAAATCTAGGTAATATTTATTAATTTCGTAGGCTTAAATAAACTGACTATCTTTTAGGACCATTCAGTGAGAACAGGTTTTAGGAATGATGCAAGCAAGGTATCTCTTTTCATTTATTGTGAATATAAAGTGTGAGTGGACAGGAGTCCTATTTACTAAATGGCTTATAAGAGTCTATTTAATTTCTTTTCTAAATCTGTCTCATTTTTAAAACCTATCCTTATTTAAAAATCTATCCTTCAGTAGTGTAACTGTGTGTTCTACTGTATACATTTATATACATACTCACAGTTAGAACTAGATAGATAACTATTATGTAAGTGGGTTTGAAAGTTTATGTGCTAAGCTGTAATAGCTAATCAAGAGAAGATGACAGTTTAGTATGTGATTACTTATATAACCAATCCAAACTATCCCACCCACATTAACCTGACATTGAGCCTTAGAATTTTGTTTTTAGATGACTATTTCAGGGAGAAATTTAGAAACCTTGCTGGACTGCATTCATTCAGAACAGATTCTGATGATACCCAGCTCTCTGGAAATGGGTATTTATGGTTTGTTGAACATTTGTGGTGCAATGAAAATATATAAATTGCGGTTAACACAACAAAACTGAAAAATGAAGACAGTTGTGAGACTTCAGTTATCTCTTCTGCTGAGGTGCTTGTGCATTTGGTGTCGGGGATTTCTGTGGTCTTCTAGCAACATATTTTCTTTCCACTCAGTGTTAAGTCTCATTCAGAGAAGTGGCGACTATCTCTAGAAGAGACATATCTGCTAGATACCTCTTTCCGCGGGTGAAGAGCAGCTCTCATTTAAGAGGTTGCTAAGGAGGGATTGGGGGCAGGAGGAGAAGGGGACGACAGGGGATGAGATGGCTGGATGGCATCACTGACTCAGTGGACGTGAGTCTGAGTGAACTCCGGGAGTTGGTGATGGACAGGGAGGCCTGGCGTGCTGCGATTCATGGGGTCGCAAAGAGTCGGACACGACTGAGCAACTGAACCGAACTGAACTGAAGGATGCAGTAATTTGCACCAACTTGAAAAGCAGGGGCTGTCCTCTGCGCCCTGTGCATAAGCTGCTCCCAAGTTGAAAGATAAACCACTGTGGATACTCTGTCTTGGTTCTTGCAGTCCGATGGCTGAAAAATGACTAATCAAATGTTGTTCTCCAAAGGGCTTGACTTGAGATCACATAGTTGACCTCAGCACAGAGAATATTTTGTGGGAGAAATCGTAAACTCCATTAAAATATGTCCCAGATACATCCCTGGGTATTTGTACTTTTTCCACTAATTTTACTGATCTTGGTCATCTCATGAATATTTCTTTGATAGAAGACACTTCTAGCTATTTCACGCTACATGTTTGATAATACAAACAGCCCTTTTAACATAATCACAGTAATCTTTAGGTGCTGTTTTTAAGATGTCAGATGTACTTGGTTTTCCAATTTTTTTTTTTTAAACCTTATTGTCACCTAGATGAGACAATGTCCCTTCATTAGGATATTTTGTCAGATATTGATGTGAGGGTCTCTAAGTCTTTCTTTTTCTGTCTATAATAGACAGAGATACATAGATACAGATATGGACGTAGGTACAGAGATATACAGATATAGACATATTTATAGATTTTATATATACGTGTGTGTTAGTTGCTCAGTCATGTCTGACTCTTTGTGACCCCATGGACTGTAGCCCACCAAGCTCCTTTGTCCATGGGGTTCTCCAGGCATATATATATATATGTATATAGCGCTTTGCCTTGGTGCTATAGTATCTTGCCATCGGTTTCCTTTTCTGTCATGCCCAGGTCATAATATCTTTACCTCAGCTCCTCAGCTGAAAGAAGAAATGAAACAGAGTGGGCATCACCGTGGGGAAGTTCCCTTGATGTCATGGTAGCTCAAAGTATGTTGCCTGGCAGACTTTTCCAGAGCTCATGGAACAGAAGTATTTGAAGACCAAACTAAGAAGATTGAATTACTGGGACTATACGTTTATTTAAGTATACAGTGCAAAGCAGGAGGAAGGAAACATGAGGTAACACCCTTAGGACAGGGTGTCAGTGGGCTGGGGCAGCTTTTGAGCAAGTAAGGTAGACCTCTTGGCCTGTGATGGGAAAACTCACCCAAGTGTCTGGATATCCGGTAGTCTTGTCTCTGCATAACCTTGTATATGTTATCGAGGTATTAGTTCAATGACACAAAATGGTAAATATTTTACTAATAGCATGTTTATATTATATTTCTGCATATATCCCTGTAACCACAAATGCCCAAGTCAGTGACAGAAATCATTAGCTATTTCTAAACTTTCTAACAATATCAATTTTCTGCTTTTTCATTAATGATGTTTGTTTAGGACAAGTAGTAGCAGGCCTGAGAGCTTTAAGAAAAAATTCTGAAGGAAACTTTAAATGGAAACAACTCCATCTATTATTTTTCTCCCCAGTGAACTGGAAAGGCCTGCCATTTTTTTTTTTTTAATTTCAGTATGGAAACCTTCAGCATAGATCCCAGATGTTCTAAAAGTACATACTCTGAGAACCAGTGATTTAGTCTGAAGAAAATAATAACAGGGCAACTAAATAACTATTTTAAGACAGTAAGTGGACATTGTATCGAGGACAGCATCTAGTGATACTTAATTTACCAGAGTCACTATTTTTATCCATTGAAATCCTGTTGGTGACTAATTCCTGGGGCAGGGGGAGGAGGAGGTTTAAGAGCACTTCAAATGGATATCCCTTATTTGTGTGGATATTGATTTTCTCATTTTTTTTTGTTTCTGTTGTATTATGTATTTTACAACATATATGAAATGGTTTCAAACAATTTGTTGGATGCCAGAATAAGTGATGATTTCATCACTTATTTTTAAAGCTAAGATTTGAAGTCTGTTAGAAGACGAAAAAAGTATCAGAACAGATGTGCTCATTGTTATTCTTTTCAGTGTTCGCAAAGGCTGATGTCCAGAGGCTGGGAAATCTGTAATTATTTTATCTTGTCTCCGTTCCCTCTCTGAAACCACATAATGGTCTCTTATTGCCCCGGAGACACCATCAAAACTCCTTAAGAAAATTTATGACTTTTCTTTTTTTTTTAGCAGTTTAAAAAATTGCATTAAAAAAATAAAATTCACTTTCTCAGCCATTTGCATGTCTACAGTTCTGTAGCATCAAGTGTATTCAATCTGTTGGGTAATAGTTCTCCAGAACGTTCTCAAATGTCTCTTGCAAACCTGAAACTCTGTACCCACTAGACAACAGCTCCTTTCTCCCTTCCATCCAGCTTCCGACTGTCACTGTTCTGTAAGATGGTCTTGATCTGGCTTCTGCCTACGCTGTTTGACTTTTGTCCTACCCATCTCAAAACCTGCTCTTGAGGTACACACAGGCTTCCTGTCCCCCATTCAAACTCTCACTTCAGGACTTTGGTCCATGTTCTTTCCATTGGTCAGGAGACTCTTCCCCCATCTCTTGTATTGTTAACTTCTGACTCAACTTTTACATTAGACTCTCTTGGAGTGAGAGATGTCCACCTAACTGTGTGTTCTTATATGCACCTTATATTTCCAGTTATCACAATAATAGCTTTGACATTTTCTCTAACAGTATGTGAGCCTTTGAAACTAAACAGGAGCTATACAAATAAGACCATCCATTCTTTCCCATTATTTTTTTTTCCTGGCACCATAAGGACACACTAAATAACTACTTTTTGACTGAATGAGTGGGTTGGTGCTCAGCCCTACTGGTTGTATGTCCTTGAGTCCATAATTATGATGATGGTAATAACAATCGCAGCAATAGTGATAGTAGTGACAAGATGCTATCCCTGATGTTTTCCGAGCAATTTTAGACACTAGGCATTTTTTTGCCCTTATATTACCTTGTTTAATCTTCATGGTAACTCTGTGCAGTTAGATACTGTGATTGTGCTCATTGTCAGAGGAGGAAAGGCAACAGGGATGTTTAAGTGATTTGTTCAAGGTCACACAGTTCAAAAGAGCAGGACTGTTCCTAGAATCAGACATTTCTGAGTCTGAAGTCAGGTTCAGAAATATTGCTGGCTGAAATATTTGGGACGACACTTCCTTATATAATAGTGATTACTGTAACCATTTCAAATATGAGTGATGAGCATTAAATGCTCTAATCTGTGGCAGTTCCTTAGTACGATGCCTGATATGTAGCGAAAATTCAATAAATGACAGCGACTACTGTCATAATATATGTCAAGGGCGCTGTTCAGTGCTTCTAATGATGGAGGCTTTCAGTAAATGTTAGCTCCTGTCTTCTCGCGTTGCTCCCTTAATTAGAGCAAGTCAGAGGCAACTACTCCTACAATAGAATTAGGTCAGGAGCATATTGCAATGACCACCAAGAAAATGAAGTATAATTGGTAGAAGCTGTGGAGAAATAGCGCACATTTAAGAAGAAAACGACATCCTGTAGCTGAGTGCTTGAACTTTCCTGGGATTGTGGTAAAAAATGTCCGGCATTTAGATAATGCTTATAACTCTGCAAGCGTGTGCACAATTTTCGCATCATTTTTACTTCACAGCCGACCTTGAGAGAAAGGCTTAGAATATCACAGTTCCCGTTTTACAAGCCTGCACGATCCAGACGCTAAGGTGAGCTCACCGCTGCGGTGGCAGGAAGGCAGGCAGGCCGCGCGGGAGCATCCCCGCGGCGGGAGGAAGACGCGACCGAACCGGGCTCCGGTTGGGGAGAGGAGGAGCCACCGGACACACGGCTGCACCCTCCCGTTAACAGCCTTGGCCTTGGCCTGTGTTCTTCAAAGATATTGTTGGAAGTCTATCTGAAGAGCAGGGAGCGAAAGCTCTGTAAACATGCAGCCCCTAGCTATAAGAACACGCTGGATTTTGTCTAATGGATGGTAAAGGAGAGCCAGACATCTCGTCACTCCTGACGTACCTCGTTTATTTTGAAGCGCTCAGGCAAATACATGTTGATGCTCCTCCTCATCCCGCCCCGGTTGGAGCCTACGCTGGGTCGAGTCCTCCTCTCCATTAGTCCCCAGTCTTCCGCGTGTGGGGCCGGTCACGGAAGGCCTTCCTTCCTGCAACCACTGCGGTGATCTCCCCTCATCGTCTGGGTCAGGCAGGCCCAGGGCCTTCCCGAGCTCCTCTTCGCTCCGCATCCTCACCTCATACGGCAAGCACAGCCTCCTGACCTTGCTGCTTGTGTAAAGGTGTGGACCGTGTCTCCAGCCTCCTCAGACCTTGAGTAGGGCGGGGCTTTCGTGTTCACATGAGTCTCTAGTTTGGAATCACATCGGCATATAACTTTTCTTTTTTCTTTCCCGAAGTACCATTGAATGGATATTCATAATGAGGGACAGTTAGAAGTTGAGACACACATCGATTTGTAGCTTTGAATACCAACCTATGAAATGAACCTTCTGACAACAGCACATCAAAGAATTCATGAGCCTAATTGTGAGGATTTGTGTGACAAGTGCATCTAATGTCATTACAGCACAATCAGATCCTGAAACCTTCATATGTGACTACACAATTAATTTCACAGGCACTGAACCTTCTGTCCTTGTTTACTGTGTGAAAGAGAAAGTGCAGATCTTCTTTTGAGGTTAATTGTTGCTTTCACTGCTGACACGCCCTCTTTCTTTGCACCCCTTCAGAATTGCCTCTGACCCATGATGTACTTGTGAAAATTGATATTCATGGTTTATGGGCTGCAGGGAATGATTTAAATGGTGACTAATCCCTGGAGGTGTTCAATATTGTTAAACATGCATGTTGAATAAGGGCCAAACATTTTAAAATGACAATTGTGAGGATATAGAAATCAATTCAAGCCGGTCCAGGCTAACATTTATTTTATTTTTTGTTAAATGTGGAGCCTCTATCATGATTTTATGTAAATATATCTAGTTTATATATATATACATCTGTATCTTTTATATGCATTGATGTTAAACTAAGTTAATATTAATTATGACTGATTCTAATAATCTGCATCTTTGCTTACTGTACATCTTTGCTCCTAGAAGTACAATCCAAGGACCAGCAACATTGGCAGCACCCAGGGGAACTTGTTAATGGTGTGAAATTCAGCTGCTGCCCTGAACTACTTAGTCAAACTTAGTTTTAACGAGGACCCCCACCCTAATGTTTTCTATGCATATTGAAGTTTGAGGGCTGTTCTCTGTCTCTATGAAATGTATTCTTTGTTGATGTGAATTAGTATTTGGTTTTGAAACACTGGCATTACCTGTTGCTCAGCTAGTAAAGAATCCAGCTGCAATGCTGGAGACGCTGGTTCGATTCCTGGGTCAGGAAGATCCACTGGAGAAGGGACAGGCTACCCACTCCAGTATTCTTGGGTTTCCCTGGTAGCTCAGCTGGTAAAGAATCCACCTCCAATGCGAGAGACCTGAGTTCTATCCCCGGGTTGGGAAGATCTCCTGGAGAAGGGAACTGGAGAATACCCCCTCCAGTATTCTGGTCTGAAGAATTCCATGGACTATTCTGTAGGGTTGCAAAGAGTTGGACACAATGAGTAATTTTCAGTATGAAACACTGCCATTGTTTTGAGGAAGTTTGAGTCCCTAGAAAAATAATTTAATATTTTTCATAACGAAGTCTTCAGATTTTACCTGGAGATTTTACTCTCGAGTCACACAGATGAAATATTGCAAAGAAATATTAAATGTATGTCTTCAATAACTTAAAAGACAACATTTTATTAGATACTCTGTGTTTGGCACGGCTCTTATCCCTGAAAGTAGGCCCTTTCTCATTAGTGACCCCTTTGTTCTTCGTGGTCATATCTACGTTTTATGTAGAAATCTACAGGACTGTCATAGCGTTGTGTATGAATTAAAGTTTTGGCCACGTGGATTTGCTGGATTTTGATTTCCATTGCTCCTTAAGGGCTCCTGGTGGTGCTGCTGAAGATTTGAGTTCTGGGACGAATTCTGCCTGCGGAAACCGGTCAATTCTCGGTCTGCAGCAGCCTGTAACTGCTCCCTGTGTCCACATATGTGTGCAAGCTCGTGTGCGCTCAGGCAGACTTAGAACCAGTTTTGAGCAGCTCTAATTCTTGATGAAAATGAAAGAGGAGAGTGAAAAAGTTGGCTTAAAGCTTAACATTCAGAAAACTAAGATCATGGCATCTGGTCCCATCACTTCATGGGAAATAGATGGGGAAACAGTGGAAACAGTGTCAGACTTTATATTGGGGGCTCCAAAATCACTGCAGATGGTGACGGCAGCCATGAAATTAAAAGACGTTTACTCCTTGGAAGAAAAGTTATGACCAACCTAGATAGCATATTCAAAAGCAGAGAAATTACTTTGCCAACAAAGGTCCGTCTAGTCAAGGCTATGGTTTTTCCAGTAGTCATGTATGGATGTGAGAGTTGGACTGTGAAGAAGGCTGAGCACCGAAGAATTGATGCTTTTGAACTGTGGTATTGGAGAAGACTCTTGAGAGTCCCTTGGACTGCAAGGAGATCCAACCAGTCCATTCTGAAGGAGATCAGCCCTGGAATTTCTTTGGAGGGAATGATGCTAAAGCTGAAACTCCAGTACTTTGGCCACCTCATGGGAAGAGTTGACTCATTGGCAAAGACTCTGATGCTGGGAGGGATTGGGGGCAGGAGGAGAAGGGGACGACAGAGGATGAGATGGCTGGATGGCATCAGTGACTTGATGGACGTGAGTCTGAGTGAACTCCGGGAGTTGGTGATGGACAGGGAGGCCTGGCGTGCTGCGATTCATGGGGTAGCAAAGAGTCGGACACAACTGAGCAACTGAACTGAACTGAATAGTTTTGTCTGTGAACCAAAGTTACTTATAGGAACTGTGGCAGTTAAGAGAGGTCAGTAGAGAACAATTCTGGCCTTCTAGGCATTTGTAATCTAGTGTGCAACATAAATTGAGCAGAAATTGTACCCATATGACATATAACAAAATAGCCCCTGATTACTTTGGATCAGGTAATGAAAAAGAAATTTTTTTTTAAATAAATTGATATTGAACCTTAAAAGATACGTGACAATCCAACAGGTAGAATAAAGCAAGCACATTTTGATTGGAAGCAACAACATGAGCAAAGACAAGAAACCAAATATGGTGTGGCCTGGAAAGGAAATAGTTCCACTGAGGAAAATAGTGGAGAGAAGACATTGGAAGCTAGCTTCTGCAAGGGTCAGAGCCTAAGCTGAACGCTGCATTCTATTCAGAAAGTGAAAGGGGGCCATGGGCAAGGCTGAGAGGGGAGGGTCGTATGATCTAAACAGAGACTGCACAGAGGAATCCGGCAACACACGCACAAAATGCCTTCATTATTTTTAAAGATTTTTTTTGTTCCTTTTTGATTTAGGGAGTTGATATACTCAGGAAATTATTTAAAAATATCTTATCTCTTGAGCATTAGCTCTCATGTGATAACAGCTCCTGGAGAATTTCTATAGCCTCAGGGTTCTCACAAGTAACTAGATACCTTGTTTTTGGTTTTAAAGCTGAAATGTATAACACATTTAACTCTTTGCCCTTATAATTTATCTAAATTTATCAACAATTTTAGAGCTGAGATTTGAGATTATATTCAACGACCAAAGGAAACACACAGGATTGTTACTACATATCACTTGACCAGAAGACTTAATTCTTTTCATGAAAAACTCCCAGAAAAAATGAAAACTAAAAGGAAAATAGCAAAAATTAAAGAAAGAGAATTTTACTTACCATCATTCCATAATATTTGTGTCTTCTCACTTTTCTAATAGCTTAAGTATATAAAGATATTATTCTTGAAAACACTGGGAGACTGAAAATACTCAAGTGGATTAGGAGACACATATGAAAAGAAACTTGTTAAAATAGTTAACTAGAAAATCATGTAGTCTTCGAAAGAAAACATCATGAAGAAGCATCTTTTTCAACTTTCATATGAAGGACAGCAATCCTCTGTTTCCTTTCTGGTTTCATTTCCATCCAGGTTTTGTTTAAAGTCTTTATTGACAACTTTTTTCACTGATATTTTTAAGACAGTATCTGGAAAGCAATTTTGTCTTGAGTTGATTGGGAATTAGAAAAGAACCATCTCTAAACAAGTTCTATGTATTTGTCTGTGTGTGTGTTAGTTCCTCAGTCGTGTCTGACTCTTTGTGACTCCATGAACTGTAACATACCAGGCTCCTGTGTCCATGAGTTTCTCCAGGTAAGGATACTGGAGTGGGTTGCCATTCCCTTCTCCAGGGGATCTTTCTAACCTGGGGATTGAACCCAGACCCTGATCCCAAACTAGGACATTGGGAACTCATTTTTTCTTTTTGCGTAAGCTTTGGTATTTCTTTAAGCTCAGATTCTTCAAATGTTCTGTACATGGTATGAGATATTTGTGTGTGTGTTTGTGTGTATATAAAATTTCTACATATTCTGATAGCCCTTTTTTGGATGAGTTCTCAGGAAAGTATCAGCACATGCAAATGAGATCAATGACTTTTCAAATAATTGCATTAGAAAGTCACACTCAGGTATCTAATTTCACTGCTATTCCAGAAGTAAAATATAAATTTCACTTCAAAAGTAGGATAATCTCAAAATAAAACAGCCCCTATCTGATAACAGCTTAATTTTATTATATATAGGAAAACTCTGCACAGTATTGTCATTTTTTCTCTTACCCTTTTCCCGTGTATTAGAAAAAAATCTCTTCATGGTTATCAGATCACAATATTGAAAGCAGCCTTCTCTGCAACTTCTGTTTAGTCCATATCTCTTTCTAAAATGTCCTATTGGAGTTGAACACAGTACTCTTTTTTTTTCAGATTTTATTTTATTTTATTTTTACTTTACAATATTGTATTGGTTTTTCCATACATCAACATGAATCCACCACGGGTGTACATGTGTTCCCAATCCTGAACCCCCGTCCCACTTCCCTCCCCATACCATCTCTCTGGGTCATCCCAGTGACTGAAAATAGAACTGCCTTATGACCCAGCAATCCCACTGCTGGGCATACGCACCGAGGAAACCAGAATTGAAAGAGACACGTGTACCCCAGTGTTCATCACAGCACTGTTTATAATAGCCAGGACATGGAAGCAACCTAGATGTCCATCAGCAGACGAATGGATAAGAAAGCTGTGGTACATATACACAATGGAGTATTACTCAGCCATTAAAAAGAATACATTTGAATCAGTTCTAATGAAGTGGATGAAACTGGAGCCGATTATACAGAGTGAAGTAAACCAGAAAGAAAAACACCAAAACGGTATACTAACGCATATATATGGAATTTAGAAAGATGGTAATGATAACCCTGTATGCGAGGCAGCAAAAGAGACACAGACGTAAAGAACAGTCCTTTGGACTCTGTGGGAGAGGGCGAGGGCAGGATGATTTGGGAGAAGGGCACTGAACACAGTGCTCTTAAGTATAGTCCTCTGGACTCACTCCCTGGGAAATGGTGGCCAAATACAGCATTAGGCATTTTTGTCAGTGTTAGCGCTCTGTTTGCTCACGTAGCACTCAGAAGAAGCAGTCAGCCCTGTCACTCTACATCTTCATCTCTGCACGTAACTTTTTGACCCTAAAGGCAATTCTTTATATTTATTTTTTTAACTGAATCTTTTGTACTGATTTTGTTCTAGTAATGCATTCTGTTGAGAACTTTCAGAATAATTGTGATAAATTTTTTTTTACTTTAGATATATTTGATATATGTGCTGTGTTGTGCTTAGTCACTTGGTTGTGTCCAATTCTTTGCGACACCCTGGACTGTAGCCGCCAGGCTCCTCTGTCCATGAGGATTCTCCAGGCTAGAATACTGGAGTGGGTTGCCATGCCCTCCTCCAGGGGATTTTCTCAACCCTGGATCGACCTCAGGTCTTCCACATTGCAGGTGGGTTCTTTACTGTCTGAGCCACCAGGGAAGCCTAAGAATACTTAGTGGGTAACCTATCGCTTCTCCAGGGGAACTTTGTGACCCACGAATCAAACTGGTGTCTCCTGCATTGTAGGTGGATTCTTTATCAGCTGAGCTGCCCATAGATTACATTAATTTCATTATGTTGTACGTATAAATATTTGCATATATTTCAAATAATTAGAACAATATGTCTAGTTAACATGCAGCACCATACATAGTTACAGAATATTTTGTGTGATGAAATCTTTTAAGGCCTATTCTCTTCAGTTCACTTCAGTCGCTCAGTCGTGTCCGACTCTTTGCTACCCCATGAATCGCAGCACGCCAGGCCTCCCTGTCCATCACCAATTCCTGGAGTTCACTCAGACTCGTTGTCCATCGAGTCAGTGATGCCATCCAGCCATCTCATCCTCTGTCGTCCCCTTCTCCTCCTGCCCCCAATCCCTCCCAGCATCAGAGTCTTTTCCAATGAGTCAACTCTTCCCATGAGGTGGCCAAAGTACTGGAGTTTCAGCTTTAGCATCATTCCTTCCAAAGAAAACCCAGGGCTGATCTCCTTCAGAATGGACTGGTTGGATCTCCTTGCAGTCCAAGGGACTCTCAAGAGTCTTCTCCAACACCACAGTTCAAAAGCATCAATTCTTCTATGCTCAGCTTTCTTCACAGTCCAACTCTCACATCCATACATGACTACTGGAAAAACCATAGCTTTGACTAGATGGACCTTTGTTGGCAAAGTAATTTCTCTGCTTTTGAATATGCTGTCTAGGTTGGTCATAACTTTCCTTCCAAGGAGTAAACGTCTTTTAATTTCATGGCTGCAGTCACCATCTGCAGTGATTTTGGAGCCCCCCCAAAATAAAGTCTGATACTGTTTCCACTGTTTCCCCGTCTATTTCCCATGAAGTGATGGGACCAGATGCCATGATCTTAGTTTTCTGAGTGTTAAACTTTAAGCCAACTTTTTCACTCGCCTCTTTCACTTTCTTCAAGAAGCTTTTTAGTTCCTCTTCACTTTCTGCCATAAGGGTGGTGTCATCTGCATATCTGAGGTTATTGATATTTCTCCCGGCAATCTTGATTCCAGCTTGTGTTTCTTCCAGTCCAGTGTTTCTCATAATGTACTCTGCATAGAAGTTAAATAAGCAGGGTGACAATATACAGCCTTGATGTACTCCCTTTCCTATTTGGAACCAGTCTGTTGTTCCATGTCCAGTTCTATGTCTTAGTAACTTCCAAATATATATTAAAATAATATTAGCTATAGTCATAGTTCTATACATTACATCCCCTTGACTTATTTATTTTATAGCTGGAAATTTGAACTTTTTAACTTCCTTCACCCATTATACAGAGAAGGCAATGGCACCCTACTCGTATACTCTTGCCTGGAAAATCCCATGGATGGAGGAGCTTGGTAGGCTGCAGTCCATGGGGTCGCGACAAGTCAGACAGACTGAGCAACTTCACTTTCACTTTTCACTTTCATGCATTGGGGAAGGAAATGGCAACCCACTCCAGTGTTCTTGCCTGAAGAATCCCAGGGACAGGAGAGCCTAGTGGGCGGCTGTCTATGGGGTCGCACAGAGTCGGACACGACTGAAGTGATTTAGCAGTAGCAGCAGCACCCATTATAAATGTTATTGCTGAAGTTTTCAGGCTTCAAAAAATTGAACAGTTACATAGAATTTTTTTCAAAAGGCATTCTGTGTATCTTTAATATATCAAATTTCTTTCTTGACATAAATAAAAAGTGAATTAGTTTTATGTAATTAAAAAAAATCTGCCAGGTTGAAGTTTTGGCAAATACAGCTTAGGAGTTCTTCATCATATACTCAACATTTTTTATAGTGCCTATTTCAAACAAAAATTATGTAATTGCATACACTTAAGGTATAGAACATAGTGATATGCTATACACATAAATAATGAAACGATTGCTACAGTCAAGCTAATTAGCATATTCATATTATCTCCTGACACAGTCACCCTTTTGTGCGTGTGTGATGAGCGCACCTGAAATCTGTTGCCTTATATTTCCCGGGTTCGGCACAGAATTACTGAGTTTGGCCACCCTGCCTGCACGTCAGCCTTGCTCATTCTACGTAACTGCACTTCATGCCTGCACCCTTTCACCTGCCTCGCCTCATTCTCCCTCTCCCCAGGCCCTGGTAACAGCTGTACTGCCCCCTGCGTCTATGAGTTTGACATTTTTAAAACAAACTTCTACGTGTAAGTCAGATCAGACAGTATTTGCCTTTCTCAGACTGATTTGTTTCACTCAGTATAATATACTCCAGGTTCATCCACGTTGTTGTAAATCATAGTATTTCCTTCTTTCTCAATGGGTGAATATACGTAGGTAGGTAGATACAGATATCACATCTTGTTTATACGTCTATCTGTTGGACACTGAGGTGATTTCCATATCTTGGTTATTGTCAATTATGCTGCAGTGAACAGGGGTGCAGATATCTCTTTGAGATACTGATTTCATTTCCTTTGGATATATACCTGGAATTGAGATTTCTGGATCATATAGTAGTTCTTATTTTTTAAATTTTAATAGTTTTAATAACTTTAATTTTCATAGTTTAATTTTAATAGATTTATATTTGATACATTCTTTAAAAAAATTTAAGCTTTTTATTTATATTGGGGTATAGCAGATTAACAATCTATGTTGTGGTAGTTTCAGGTGAATAGCCAAGTGACTCAGCCTTAAGTATTCTCCCCTAGACTCCCTTATTTTTCATCTTTTAAGGCATCTCCATAGTAATTTCCATAATGGCTGTACCATTCTGTGTGTGTTCATTCCACCATAGTTCACTAAGGTCCCCTCCCACATCTCTTATCTTTCTGAGAGTAGCTTTTCTTTAACAGGTAAGGGAATATCTCATTATGATTTTGATTTGCATTTCCCTGATGATGTTGAGCCCTTTTTCATATACCCATTGGCTATATGTAAGTCTCATTTGGAAAAATGTCTATTCAGGTCTTTCTGTCTATTCTGTCTAAATGCTCTTTTGCCCATTTCTGTGTTGGGTTACTTATTTTCTTGCTGTTTAGTTGAGTTGTCTACTGACTCAGCAAATATATGGTTTGCAGATATTTTCTGCCATTCTGTTGGTTGTCTCTTCATCTGTTTTTCCTTTGCTGTGCAGAAGTCTTTTAGTTTAATCAAATGCCATCTGTGTATTTTTGTTTTGTTGCTTGCGTTTTCAGGGCCATATCCCCAAAAGCATCGCCAAGCAAAGTCCAAACTTCGCATTGGAGTTTCAGCTTCAGCATCAGTCCTTCCAATGAATATTCAGGACTGATCTCCTTTAGAATGGACTGGTTGGATTTCCTTGCAGTTCAAGGGACTCTCAAGAGTCTTCTCCAACACCACAGTACAAAAGCATCAATTCTTTGTTGCTCAGCTTTCTTTATTGTCCAACTCTTACATCCATACATGACTACGGGAAAAATCATAGCTTTGACTAAACGGACTTTTGTTGGCAAAGTAATGTCTCTGCTTTTTAATATGCTGTCTAGTTTGGTCATAACTTTTCTTCCAAGGAGTAAGCGTCTTTTAGTTTTGTGGCTGCAATCTCCATCTGCGGTGATTTTGGAGCCCAGGAAAATAAAGTCTGTCACTGTTTCCATTGTTTCCCCATCTATTTCCCATGAAGTGATGGGACCAGATGCCATGATCTTAGTTTTCTGAATGTTGAGTTTTAAGCCAACTTTTTCACTCGCTTTTTTCACTTTCATCGAGAGGCTCCTTATGAATGTGATTTTTACAGTACCACTTATCAAAGAAACTCCTTCTCTCATTGAGTGTTCTTGGTACCTTTTCTCAATGATCAATTGCCATAAGAATGTGAATTTTTGAAGTTTTGGCAAACTCTGCTCTGTATTTCTTCGTCTGCTGAATGTCTTCAAGCCAGGGCCGCATTGTTTTTGTCACGCTCAAATGCATTATTTAAATAAAAGCAGCAACAAGAAAAAAATTTATTATTTTGCTTTCAAGAAATTCAACAAGTAATTTGGGATCTGAAAGAACCAAAGGTTAAAGTTCATTGGTAATATCAGAAAATCTGAATGGATTGAAGCTGAATTGCAGAATGAATGAAAGAACCTATAAATATAAACTAGTTAGAAAGAAGAAAAATGGGTCTAAAGAAAAATAAATTACTGACTCAAAAAAGTTAAAAATGTGTCAAGATACTAGGAAAGCTCTCTGGAAAAAGAAGAAAAAAATCTAAATCAAAGGGCAGATGGCCAAAGGGAGACCCACGCCTACACTGAGTTTTGCTTTATAGAAGAAAACAGTTTTGTTCTTTTGCTGACTTCTTTATTTAAAAGGCAGTCAGTTGGCCATGAACAAATTTTTGAGTCTGTAATCTATTTGGAAGTGTTTGCAATATAACCGAGTGACTGAAAAGTAACTATAAATCCCATAAATCAATTTTCATCTTATTAACACATAATACTTACGGCAAATGTCTAAATGTTGGCTAGTATAGCGGTAAAGGACAATCAGAAAATTAACAGATTGGCAAAATCTCTTGCAGAGAAAGGATAAAGCTGGTGTGTAACGTGTGTAAAGATACAACATTGAACAGGTATTTAAAGCTTCTGACATACCATAAATTACTGAATTTAATGTAATTTTTTTCATTATGTATTAGATAATGATTGAATTTCTCATGTTAATGTTTTGAAAAAATTTGACATTTGATACAATATCATGAATATACTTTGCAACATTTAAAATCTGTTTTTTTATCATATGCAAAAATTCTAATTCTTAATTCTAAGATGAATTTAATTCTATATTATTATAAATTATGAATGTATATAAATATATAGTATATGATTAGATGCAGTATCAGTTCAGTTCAGTTCATTTCAGTCACTCAGTTGTGTCTGACTCTTCGAGACCCCATGAATCGCAGCATGCCAGGCCTTTACTCAAACTCATGTCCATCGAGTCGGTGATACCATCCAGCCATGTCATCCTCCGTCGTCCCCTTCTCCTCCTGTCCCCAATCCCTCCCAGCATCAGAGTCTTTTCCAATGAGTCAACTCTTCCCATGAGGTGGCCAAAGTACTGGAGTTTCAGCTTTAGCATCATTCCTTCCAAAGAAATCCCAGGGCTGATCTCCTTCAGAATGGACTGGTTGGATCTCCTTGCAGTCCAAGGAACTCTCAAGAGTCCTCTCCAACACCACAGTTCAAAAGCATCAATTCTTTGGCGCTTAGGTTTCTTCACAGTCCAACTCTCACATCCATACATGACCACTGGAAAAACCATAGCCTTGACTAGATGGACCTTTGTTGACAAAGTAATGTCTCCTTTTGAATATGCTATCTAGGTTGGTCATAACTTTCCTTCCAAGGAGTAAACGTCTTTTAATTTCATGGCTACAGTCACCATCTGCAGTGATTTTGGAGCCCCCCAAAATAAAGTCTGACACTGTTTCCACTGTTTCCCCATCTATATCCCATGAAGTGATTGATGGGACCAGATGCCATGATCTTAGTTTTCTGAATGTTGAGCTTTAAGCCAACTTTTTCACTCTCCTCTTTCACTTTCAACAAGAGGCTCTTTAGTTCCTCTTCACTTTCTACCATAAGGGTAGTGTCATCTGCATATCTGAGGTTATTGATATTTCTCCTGGCAATCTTGATTCCAGCTTGTGCTGCTTCCAGCCCAGCGTTTCTCATGATGTACTTTGCATAGAAGTTAAATAAGGAAAGTGACAATATACAGCCTTGACGTACTCCTTTTCCTATTTGGAACTGGTGTGTTGTTCCATGTCCAGTTCTAACTGTTGCTTCCTGACCTGCATAGAGGTTTCTCAAGAGGCAGGTCAGGTGGTCTGGTATTCCCATCTCTTTCAGAATTTTCCACAGTTTATTGTGATCCACACAGTCAAAGGCTTTGGCAGTCAATAAAGCAGAAGTCGATGTGTTTCTGGAACTCTCTTGCTTTTTCCATGATCCAGTGGATGTTGGCAATTTGATCTCTGGTTCCTCTACTTTTTCTAAAACCAGCTTGAACATCTGGAAGTTCACGGTTCACATATTGCTGAAGCCTGGCTTGGAGAATTTTGAGCATGACTTATAATGTATGTTATATTACATATATATTATAATGTATATTATATTACATATATTACACATATATAATATATTACATATATGCAGATAATATCCTTATATTCAAGTAATAAAGCTTTGGTTTTATGAATTTTTACACTCTCCTCCTCATCATGATTTAGCATTTGAGACATAACTGTTTTACAGGATAATATCCTAGTAGGACTAGAAATTGTACATATTCAGTACCATTTAGCATATGATATGTATAATAGAAAAGTCTGTTGAAATTAATTAAGTCTGTTTTGAAGAAGAATTATTTTGTTTAATAAAATGTGCATATACAGATGAGGCCTCTAACTTTGTAATTGATATATGAATAGGTATTTTAAAGGTAAAATAGTCAAGCCAGTTTTCGTTTGCTTAATTCAAAGGCCAGTTGTTTGGCATCATATAGTTGTGATGGGGCTTCCCCTGTGGCTCAGATGATAAAGAATCTGCCTGCAATGCAGGAGACCCAGGTTCGATCCCTGGGTTGGGAAGATCCCCTGGAGAAGGGAATGGCAACCCACTCCAGTGTTCTTGCCTAGAGATTCCCATGGACAGAGGAGCCTGGTGAGCTACAGTCTGTGGGGTCACAAAGAGTCGGACATGGCTGAACGACTAACACCTTCACTTTCATAAAACTGTGAATTTTTAATACAAATAATGTTCTATAACACTACAAAACAGCGCATTCGTCAAGGTCAGTTTTCTGTTAATTTTAACCTGAAAGAAGGCTTCCATAAGCATACAGATGCAGCTTCTGTTTTACCTCTATCCTGGGCAAAGCCATGTGAAATATTATTGGCACACGCTGTGCTGTTTTGCTATGAGCCTTGCGAGAATTTACCTACTCCAGAAAGGTTAGGGCATGTCATCCAGCTGAAACCTCCTAAGCCTTCAAAATAGATTTTATGGTAAAACAGCTTTTCCTTTCTAAGTATGCTTTGCCCCTGGAGAAAATGAAGTTGCCACTTTGGAATTCTTAATAGCACCAGAGTTGTGGCTCACAGAGATTAATCAACTTCTGCTCTGCTTTATCATCAGTCAAGAGGCTTCCAAATTAAGGTCCTGGACTTTCACCTATGCTTCTAGGATGTAGCCTTTACAGGACACTTTCTATCTTGGAATTTTTTTTGTTTTTCTCCTATCTCATTAAACAGATTTTAAAAATCAGTTATTTCAAATTTAGTACATCTTAGCTTTATGAATTGAAAGAAAAATCCTTAAGCGAGTTTGCTTCCTAACTTCTAATATTATATTTTGTGATCTTTTAGTGGAAAGGACTTCCATGTTAATATTTAAGAGAATGCCATTTAAGATCTATGATTCTTTCTTAGAACTGTCAACTGAGTACAGCATAATTATTATTTTAGTGAAAAGCTACATCTACTTAAAAGTATTGTTGTTATTGCTGCTGCTGCTGCTAAGTCACTTCAGTCGTGTCCGACTCTGTGTGACCCCATGGACAGCAGCCCACCAGGCTCCTCTGTCCACAGAATTCTCCAAGCAAGAATACTGGAGTGGGTTGCCTCCTTTCAACAGTATTATTACCTATTCCTATAGCATAATTATTTGTTTTATTTGTTGCTTTTCATATTTCTCTTTTATTTTTCACGTTAAATTACAAAATAAAGTTGTGGTGGCTAAGGATTTGCCCCAAATAAATAACTTCTATTTTCTTTTTCCCTCTTTTTCTTTCCTTCTCTTTTCCACAAAGGTAGACATTCATACTGGGGCTTCCCTGGTAATTCAGTGGTAAAGAATCCGCCTGCCAATGCAGGATAAGCAAGTTCAATCCCTGGGTCAGGAAGATTCCCTGTAAAAGGAAACAGCAACCCACTCCAGTATTCTTACTTGGGAAGTCCCACGGACAGAGGAGCCTGGTGGGCTGCAGTCCATGGGGTCGAAAAAGGGTTGAACATGACTTAGTGACTAAACAACAGAAAAGGCGTTCATATTACACAGTTTCATTCTAAAACACATTCAGATATAAAAAGCTAAATGGAGAAAATTTATGTCAAAACTTAAAAAAAAGTGATTAGCGCAGTTTTCTTGTTGTTCAGGTGCTCAGTCGTGTCTGACTCTTTGCAACCCCATGAACTACAGCATGCCAGGCTTCCCTGTCCTTCACCATCTCCTGGAGCTTGCTCAAATCATGTCCATCATGCCATCCAACCATCTCATCCTCTGCCATCCCCTTCTCTTCCTGCCCTCCATCTTTCCCAGCATCAGGGTCTTTTCCAGTGAGTCATCTCTTTGCATCAGGTGGCCAAAAGTATTGGAGCTTCGGCTTCAGCCTCAGACCTTCTAATGAACATTCAGGGTTGATTTCCTTTAGGATGGACCGGTTTGATCTCCTTGCAGTCCAAGGGACTCTTAAGAGTCTTCTCTACCACCACAGTTCAAAAGCATCAGTTTAGTATGAGTTAAATATTGGCTAAGTAATTTCCTGTATGTCTTCCTTGAGAAATTCAGTTCCCATGGTTACTTTATAAGGACCTAGATAGACCCTCCGTTGGACAGCTTGAAGCTCTTGCTGTGTTTCCTGGCCTCACTGGCTGAGACTAGACGAGACTAGCGTCATAGAGGGTTGGCTCTGTTTTCCCGCAGATGTTGTGCTGAGACTCACACCTACTCTCTCCTGTATGGCCACCTGTGACTACTGAGCCCCTGAACTGGGGTGAATGGGGTGGAAGGAATGATCTTTTCCAGTTTCATTTAATTTTAATCATTTTAAAATTAAAAACCAATGCAGTGTAAAATAAACTTACGTTAAGTATATCTTCATTGTTTTACTATGACTATATTTGACCTTTGAAATTTTAGCATATGATTAAAGTGTAATGCAAAAAAAAATCACAAAATTTCAAAGATACTATATGAAAAGAGGAAGTAGACTATCTGAGGAATGATTTCTATTTTCATTAGATACTGAGATGATAAGATTTTAGATACATTATGTTGAATAAGATGTACATTTAAAATTAATTTCACGTTTCTGTTTCTTAATTTGTTAGCGTGGTTCCCAGAATAGTGAAAACTGCCTAAGTGGCCTGCCTTGTATTTCTGTTTTACAGTGTAGCTCTGATAGTTCAGACGAGACAGTGATAGTCCTCTGTGCAGGGGTGAGCTTGGAAGCAAATTCCTATATAACTTAACATCTTCTCCATCATTATGGAGATCGTTTCCTTTTTTAATTTATTAAGACAAAACTATCTTAAAGTGCAAATTTCCCAAAACATGTTCTTGAAGATATAAAGAAGCCTTCTTAGGGTTTTACTATGCCATGTGCCCTGTGTGTGTGTATATATATGTGTGTGTGTATACATGTGTGTATACATGTGTGTGTCTATATGTGTGTACACACACATATATATGTACATATATGAGTGTGTGTGTGTGTGTGTGTGTGTGTGTGTGAATGTTACTCCCTGAGGCACTTCCCAAGTTGATTTTCAGGGAGCATCTCTCAAGAATCGCTTTCTACAGATCAAGTGACCAGATGCTGGGAAGTGTAATGATGGTTCTGAAGTGAAAGCAGCTCACTAATGGGTCATCTTCTATTCTAATGTGAAAAACAGGGGTCCCTCATATGGCGTTCCACGTGCAGATTACACATATGGGCTTACCTGGAGGCTCATACAGGAAACAGTCTGCTTGTATTGCAGGTTACTTGGGTTTGATGCCAGGTTAGGAAGATCCCCTGGAGGAGGGCTGGCAACCCACTCCAGTATTCTTGCCTGGAAAATCCCCATGGACAGAGGAGCCTGGAAGGCTACAGTTCATGGGGTCGAAAAGAGTCAGACATGACTGAGTGACTGAGCACAGCACATTACACATATATTTTGTTATTTGGTACTTTCCCAATGCCTTTTCCAACTGGCTACAAATAACATAAGAAAACCAAATAATGTGTGTGAAGTCTTTACCCCAGTTTTCAGTACAGTTCAGTCGCTCAGTTGTGTTCGACTCTTTGCGACCCCGTGGACTGCAGCATGCCAGGTTTCCCTGTCCATCACCAACTCCTGAAGTTTGCTCAAACTCATGTTCATTGAGTCTGTGATGCCATCCAACCATCTCATCCTCTGTCGTCCCCTTCTCCTCCTGCACTCAATCTTTCCCAGCATCAGGGTCTTTGCCAGTGAGTCAGTTCTTCACATCAGGTGGCAAAGTATTAGAGTTTCATCTTCAGTGTCAGTCCTTCCAATGAATACTCAGGACTGATTTCCTTTAGGATGGACTGGTTTGATCTCCTTGCAGTCCACGGAACTTTCAAGAGTCTTCTCCAACACCACAGATCAAAAGCATCAGTTCTTCAGCACTCAGCCTTCTTTATAGTCCAACTCTCACATCTGTACATGACTACTGGGAAAACCACAGCTTTGATTAGACGGACCTTGTTAACAAAGTAATGTCTCTGTTTTCAATATGCTCTCTAGGTTGGTCATAGTTTCTTTTCCAAGGAACAAGTGTCTTTTAATTTCATGGCTGCAGTCACCATCTGCAGTGATTTTGGAGCCCCCCAGAATAAAATCTCTCACTGTTTCCATTGTTTCCCCATCTATTTGCCATGAAATGATGGGACGAAATGCCATGATCTTAGTTTTCTGAATGTTGAGCTTTAAGCCAACTTTTTCACTCTCCTCTTTCGCTTTCATCAAGAGGCTCTTTAGTTCTTCGCTTTCTGCTATGAGGGTGGTGTCCTCTGCATATCTGAGGTTATTGATATTTCTCCTGGCAATCTTGATTCCAGCTTGTGCTTCATCCAACCCAGCATTTCGCATGATGTATTCTGCATATAAGTTAAATATGCAGGTAACAGTATACAGCATTGATGTACTCCTTTCCAATTGATGACTTGTTCCAATTTGGAACCAGTGTGTTGTTCCATGTCCAGTTCTAACTGTTGCTTCTTGACCTGCATACAGATTTCTCAGGGGGCAGATAAGATGGTCTGGTGTTCCCATCTCTTTCAGAATTTTCCACAGTCTCCTTCTGATCCACACAGTCAAAGACTTTGGCATAGTCAATAAAGCAGAAGTAGATGTTTTTCTGGAACTCTCTTGCTTTTTTGATGATCCAGCAGATGTTAGCAGTTTGGTCTCTGGTTCCTCTGCCTTTTCTAAATGTACCTTGAACATGTCAAAGTTCACGGTTCACGTACTGTTGAAGCCTGGCTTGGAGAATTGAACTGGGGTCTCCTGCGTTGCCCGCAGATTCTTTACCAACTGAGCTATCAGGGAAGTCTCACCCCAGTTTCAGCACAGATATTTTCATATTTCATGCTAAACATTTCTAACTCTTGTCATTAGGTTCAATTAAATATTCATGACGTTAAGTTAAATCCCAGAGGGCATTCAATGCTACTGATCAAAAACTATTTCTGACTAATGAGCATTAATTAATTGTCAGGTCAGTTAACAAATGTTTATCAGGAGTTTATGTTCTGCCAGGGACTCTGCTGTAGACACTGGAGACTCAGTGGTAACAGACATACATGGAATTTGATGATCTGACCTAATGGAGAATAACTGTGTCAGGAAATAACTGCCATATACGTAGCAGAAATAGCCAGTGCAATTGTAGCGTAAAGACATGTCCGTTTATTAGAGATTCCCTTCTTGCCCCTTATGTTAAACAAGATGTAGAACTTGTGAAAAAAGTTATATAGAATTGCAAAGTGTACATTTGTACATAATACATGGGAAAGAAAAGTGAATGTTATGTCTTATAAACCACAAGCTAGAATTGAAGTATCTTTATACCCTTCAGATTAACAAAGGATATGAAATTACCACTAAGAAAGCAGAAGGACCAATACTTGATACAGTTTCCTGCTTTTCATTTTCTCCTGCTCTTTCCTCTTTCAGAGTGATTCATTAATAACAGGAAAAAATTAATTCGATCCCTGAAAAGAAGTAGGGAAACTGATTTTTTTTTCTTTTTTTTTTACTGACGCAGGGAAGAATCATATTTCTGTAGCTGAAATTCAACTTTGTCATTCTTTTGGAACTGAAATCATTGCTTTCAGAAATAACATGAGCTCTTTCAATAGCTGATTCACTTAAGATTTTCCTCATTGTAATCAGAACAGGGAAAACATCATACATAAAATAATTCTATGAAATGTACTACTCGTTGTATGCAGGAAAGAAAAATAATTAAATTTAGAATTAAGTATTTTAATCTTAAAGTTTTTAAAAAATATTTTTTACAATCTTAGAAAAGTCATATGTACATTTTAACAATAAGTTGTTTTAGATTTTAAAAGTACTAAACTTTTTATTTTAAGAAACACAATTCTGTGCTAAATAGTTATTTTCCAGAAGAGGGGACTTTTATATGACAGAGTTGTAGTTATCTGTGTCTAACAAAGTTGAAAGATATAAAGAGTGTAGTGTGGGCCTGCAAGACTCTCCATTAGTTCCCAAGGCTGCTTGTCAAATATTAGGCTTATGCTAGGGTTTGGCCATCTCAGAAAAGTATGAGCCTTTTGAAAAAATATCTATTCAGGTGGGTGTTTGGGCAATAAAAAAATGAATAAAATACTCTTTCCACTCATATTGCGTGGAGTTTAATGGGCCAGAGAGAGGTAAAACAGACTTGCAATTAACCAAACCAAAGGATGGATGTTCAGTTACTAATAGCTGAAAGACAACCCTTGTTTCAGTAGAGTAAAACTAAGGTCCCATCTGGTGGGAGGTTTGAGCCTCACAAAAGAAGCAGCGTTTGAAATTAGCTGCACAGGATGGCAAATTGTTATACAGAGAAGAAAAGAGCCTTCCTTGCAAGCAGAAAGAATCATGTGAACATAAGGCAGAAAATGCAGATCACCATCGGAGTGAAGCAAATAATGCTTTGATTATAGCATAATTGTAAGCAAAAGGACTCAAGGTGAAAATTGAAGTTAAATTGTAAAGGCCTTGACTTTATGACATCTACTGTGTTCAATGGACAATGAACAAATAATATTCATGAATGAATTGTAGGAATGTTACTATTTCAGTAGAATCTTTTAGAGTGGATAGAATTTGGAGAAATATTGGTTTGGATGAAAACAAATTTTTTGTGAGCCTGAAGACAGCTTTCTTTGAGATCAAAAGTCTTAGTGAGATTCAAGCAGTTCAGGAAACAACTCTGTACAAAAATATTTAGGGCCACAAATTTTAAAAAACATTCTGCAAGGAAAATATTTATTCCAATTTTTAAATGAAAGATTATTTTTTATTCAAAATGTAAATAATTTTGGAAAGTTTCCGTGAATTTTCTTTATACTTGAGTATGAATCAAATTCGAGGCTTCCCAGGTGGTGCACTGGTAAAGAATCCTCTTGCCAATGCAGGAGGCACAAGAGATGCGGGTTCAACCCCTGGGTCGGGAAGATCCTCTGGAGTAGGAGATGGCTGCTGGCTTCAGTATTCTTGCCTGGAAAATGCCACGATCAGAGGAGCCTGGCGGGCTACAGTCCACGGGGTCACAAAGAGTCAGACACAACTGAGTGCTCACACACACATCAATCAGTTTAACCAGTGTTTTCTTCCCGTATGAGTTCACTGAAATTCCCCGGAAAGCTAGAATATTAAAATAATGATTCTAGAACTATGTGCAGTAACGGAAAAGCCTAACGTGGAAACAAAGCAAGCTTGGTAGAATTACAGAGCTCTCCTATCATAATGGTATATAATATATATGCACATATATCTCTCAATTATTGATACGTCAAGAAAACGAAAAGTAAGCAAGCATAAGGAAAATTTGAACAACGCAATGTACAGGCTTAATTTATTAAAACTTGTACGTAAAGCTCATGTATGTATATCTTATACGCATGCATTTTTAAACTATATATTGTTCACTTAAAAAGTCACCTACTGAGTCATACATAGAGCAAATCTCAATAAATTTTAATGCATTTTAGATAATTCATATCACACTGTGATATAGTAAAGCAGGAGAGTTTAGTGATAAATACTATTGAGCCCTACTATGTGATTTCAGATCTCAGGTTCTTGACATACTAAAGACTCCGGGAAGCCTGGCGTGCTGCAGTCCATGGAGTCGCAGAGTGGGACACGCCTTAGCAACGGAACAACCACAGGCTCTAGGGTGATTCTGTTGCTTTTTCTACTTGTTTCCTCAGCTACTAATAGAGGTAATATTAGTGCTCATCCATAGATTTACTGTGGGCGTTCAGTGAGTTCAAGTATGGAGAGTACTTGGAAAGTATCTGGAACATAGTCAAATGATCTAGGAATTGTTATTGAAATAATGGTTTTTTGTAGTCCAGGGGCAATGGGGAAATAGTCTTTTCAGAGCAAGGCAGGGCTTTCCCAGGCTGTCTGGGTAGAGACTGGAGCAGCGGTAAGGAATGAGTGAGTAGGTGAGAGGCAGAGCGAAAAGGAGCTCGTAACTGGGAGGAGGAAGGGACTGGGAAAGTAAGGGGGAAAATCTACCTCCTCCTGCTTTGAGCTGAGCGTGCGGGAAACAGCGCTGGCGCCTGGCCTCTGGCTCCGCCATATGCTTGGCCCTGGTTCTGTCCGTGGGGACTCTGGAAATGTCTCTATAGACCCCAGGTGGGATGGGGGTTGGTCCGGACGCTGGCGCAAGCATCTCCATAGGCCCCCTTCTCACCATCTCTCGCTTGGGAGCCCCCACCTGACTGTGTGGTTGTCGACCTTGGGGACCTTGGAACAGAGGACCCGCGGAGGGGCTCCTGTAGTTTGTACATGATTGAACAATCTCTGTTTTGTATATTCTTAGGCAGTTTCCATTTCACCACTGATTTACTGTGAAAGGCAAATGTTGTACTTTAGGGTTTGGATCTTGGTATATATACTTGCAAACATTTTGATAGATTGTAGAAGCCACGGTGGTCTTTCAGCCATGTTTATTATCATAGAAACTTGTTCTATTCTATCTGAGAAGGAGAGCCCACATAAAGAACAGAACATTTAATCTTCATTCGGTCTGATTCTTGGTAAACATAAGAATGTTTGCTTGAAAGGCCCTGTTTAAAGAGTCCTCCAAATATTTCTTTCCAATTAACATTGTGAAGAAGCCTCAGAATTTTCGTGCATCTGCAGCCAAGATGTAGAAAATAACTCCTAAAGAATTCAGGCTTTTTGATAGCGAAGTTTCTAGGTAGACAGAGAATAACTCTGCTACTAATAGGCAGTCATGGATGAATTAAAGAACAGTTGATCTCAAAAAGTCTACGCTAGAACAAAATGCTAAGCAGTGAAAAGTCAAGTTCTGTAACAATGTTTCCTGTAATGTTTTGAAAGGAAACCTGATTTTTTTCCCCAACAGAATATCTATTTCCTTTAGACAGAGATTGGGTCATCAATATTCATTAAGCACCTGGGGTGAACTGCCCAGGATCTGAAATAACTGCTCTGCCTTGCTGGCTGTAATAAATAATAAATATTGGTGCTATGTTCAAGAACAGGAATTCCCTGATTTGAGGGTTTTTTAAGTCAGAAAAATTGACATAGGTCACAATGAATATTTTATTACTTTTTATTATTTATCTGTGCAAACCCTATTATCAAATAAAGAGAGAGTGAGAAGATCAGATCTGTATTGTCTAAGGAGAAATAGAAGCTTCAAGGGGGATTTTAGAACTTGTGGAGACTTTCATGATCATCTAATCTGACAGTCTCATGAACATTTATTGAAACTGAGTCCTAGCAAGCGTCTACAGAATGACTAATAACATCACCCAGCTAGCATCTGACAGAGGTGAGAGCAGAGTTCTCTCCTGGTTTCTTAGCTCTCAATCAGGGATTCTTCCCAGTGTATCACTATCTATCCTATCTTCAAGTTTGTTCTGTGTAACTTTCTGTGTAGGTGGGAAGAAGACCTTGCTTCAAAGTTATATAAAAATGATAAAATTGTGGGTTATCATGTTTCTGTTTTATTTGTTTTAGTTTCAATGAAAGTCGATGTTTCTATCCCTTTGACTGTGGTATTTCATGGTACAGAACTTCCCCATGTTGAATTGGAAGATCAATGGTGTTATATTTGTTAACAGACTTTGCTGAAGTTGGTCCTGGTTCTTTCTTACTTACTGCAACTGATGATGAACATAGGCCAAGTTCAGAATGAACAAAGTTGGACAGTTGGATCATTCAGGCAGGAGTGTGGCCGGCCATCGTGTGCCAGGCACTGTGTGAGAAGTGAAATAAGTAAACAGTTTTGCTAAATTCTCCTTGCCTAGAGAGTGATCTTAAGGTTGACACACTTAGAAATTTGAATTTGTCTTTGAGAGTGTAATCATGTTAAACCATGTCCTAAGAGACTCTATATAAATTTTAATTCAGCGTTTATCAGACTTCAATAAAAAAAAGTACCGCTTTCACAGAAAGCAGATTTCTCTAGTTGGCTTGCCCAGCTGGCGTTTTGTGTTACTGTAGTCAGACCTACAAGCGAAACGAAGTCACAAGCTCAGGGTGGTCTTGAGATCACGGAGGCGGAGGCAGAAGCATGCCTTCAGTGGTTCACGTGGACTCACGCGCTGGATTCCACGTTAGGTGCCCTCCTGTCCGTCTTTCGCCTTCCTGTCTTTAACAAGCAATGCTAGGCCGATAGACCCCACCCCTCTTCTGATTGGTAAATCATATTTTATGTATTTTATTGAAGTATAGTTGATTTACAATGTTGTGTTAACATGATACTGTACAATTTCTGCTGCACAGTAAAATTACATGTTATACATGTATATATTCTTTACAGTTTATCTCAGGATATTGAATATAGCTCCCTGCACTATACAGTAGGGTCTTGTTGTTTATCCATTCTGTTGTAAATTCTTTATTTTAACAAGTTAATATTTTTGGCTAAGTGCGGCTTTGGGGATATCGTTTTTTAAGGACTTCGCTTACTTATTAATGCTTTAACGACTGACAGTAACTGCCGTCAATTAATCACATGCTTCATGTTTCCAGGCACTCGCTGGACTTCAAACGTGTTATGTTTCATGCTTCCCAAGCCAGTGGGGTGTGTCCTTTTCTCTTTCTTGCAAATGAAAATGTTCATGTCTCACAGAGCTGAAAGAGCCTGCAAGCTCTCACCCTGGATTAAACCCGAGTCTGTCTGACTCGGAGCTTTCTCTGCCTGCTGTACTTTGTTTCGTTGTGACGGTCGCGTCCTTGTCTTACAGCCAGTCAGGCTGTGGCTAATACATACATTTGTTTTCTTTCTCTCTCCCTCTGCTGTAACCTTAACTCTGGGCACCATTATTTGCTACCCAGATTACTGGACTAGCCTTCTACAGGGATTTCACAGCCCCTTCCCCGATTCTAATCTATGTTATACAATAAACAGATCAGTTTTCCTAAGGCACATTCTGACCATGTTGCTTACTTTCTAAAAAGTTGTCCAGGCTCTCCATTGCCTATGTAACAGTCACAATTCTTGGTTAAAGAGACACTTCAGAGTCCCTTTCCAGCCCATCCTCCCACTGGTCGCCCCCACGAGGTCAGTGCTCCAGCCAAACTCACCGCGTTCCCCATTCAAGTCTGCTATATGGCCTCCGTATGTTTCTTGTTTTTTTAACTTTGTTGAGAATAGTCTCCATTTCTGCTTGTGTGTACACCCTAATCAAGTGAGGCTCGACCCACAGCGATGGATTTCGAATATAACTCTTCGTTCGTTCGGGGGCATCTCCATCAGTTCTTCCAGGTACAGCCCCTGCCTGAGCTTTCAGAGCCCTGGACCTGCGCTTCCACATGGCTTCTGCTCCTTTTAATATTATGCTACTGTGATTTAAAGTTGACATTTCCTACAGAATGCAAGTTGCCTGTCCCAAAAGTCAAGACTGTAACGAGGATTTGAGTGTAAGAGGTTTCTTCTGACGTTGATCTTGGCGTCTCTTTCAGGTGAAGCGGGGGTGAGACAGCGAGGGAAGCGTGCGTGCTGTCCGGCAGGGCACGGCTCCGAGAAGCTCAGCTTCCGTCCTCTGTGTGTCCGCACTCGGGGTGGGGAGCTGAAGTAGTCACAGGCTAGGTTCCCTTCCGTACTGGCCGAGGGCCACAGCCGGTGACGGTAACTCAGCTCCCCCAGCCTGGCCAGGAAAGACGGAGCCCCTCATGAATCCAGAAAGCACTCGGGGAGAGAAGCGCGCTTTGATGTGGGCATAGCGAGAGTCTGCAGTAGCCTTCCGGGGCAGAGCCTTGTGGGTTTATCTCCCTGTTCTCTGTAGTGACCACGAATCTTAGTACGGTGGCACTGATTCAGCTGCTTGTAGATTTCCAGCCATCTATCTGGTGTCTCTGTTGCTTGGCAGGCCCAGTGCGAGCCCCAGTGGATGATGCCCTGAGCACGGCGGGTCCACCTCAGTGATGCTCACATGGAGTTTATGCGCAGGGGTAAAGTCCCTGAACAAGGAGGAAATAATCAGAGGGCTGACCTCTGTACACACTCCTCTAGGGATACCTGTAATCAAAATTTTGTTTGCCACCAGTTAAGGAAACAATAACTACATCAAAAACATTAAAAAAATCCAAGTAGTACAGCTTCACTAATTGAGAAATGTGCCAGTGGGCATGATTTAATATGGATATCTTTTTGTATTAAGCAAACAAACAAAAAACCAAATCATCCCAAGTTATTTACTGAAGGCATTTTAAAATTATTATATAATGTCTTAGTTCTATGAATCCAGTAAGATTGTCTTTTAAAGACTGTGTTAAAGTGGTTAGGATAGGTGCTCAAACATTGTTTCTGGTTAATAATGAACGCATTTGTCATTTTTCATATCTTCACTTTATCCACGAAACAATCTTAACAATAAATTCATCATTTCCTTGAAAATGTATGCCGTGGCAAATATTTCTCTGAGGAGAGGTTAAAATATTCCCTGGTGTATAATTGCTATTTAACAGGTCTCCCTGTGAAATGGGTAGAAAATATTCTTTGTCTTACTTGCTGTTTGGGAAATCAGCACTATGAGAGAGTCACATTGTTACTGGGATTCCATCATCCAGTTAGCACTGTAATTAATATAAATAATAGATCTAAGACTTGTATGTCAACACGCCATTGATGAGTCCATGCATGTTCTCCCAAGGGAATTATATTTGTATGAATGGATTTTGTTGTGTTACAACTGACAAAGCGCTACTCAGGAGAATCGATGTGGTGCCTGACATAGGGTAGGAGCACGTGGATGTGTGCTGAATGAGGGAGGGAGTGAGCGGCCTAATCACTGCCACTCCAGCTCTTGAAGTTAACGACATCTAAAGACGTTCTCTGCTGTCTTCACCTTTATCCCCCTGCTCGCACTCCCACTCTGTAGCCCACAGAATAGTTTACCTTCTGTTTATGTCCCTAGCATATACTTTATCCCTTGCTGTGAAGGGTCCAGTGTGATTTTGTTTTCCTGATCCTCAAGAAAAAGATTGCAGAGCAATCCAGACATTTGGTAAAATATTCTTGGACAGGTGATTCAGGCAAGAAGTTGTCTATTATATAAAAGTGATTTATATAATGATGGTATTAGAAATTCACTAATACCTGGGAGTTGCCTTGTTGTCGTTCCATCGCTTAGTTGTGTCTGACTCTCTGAGACCCCGTGGACTGCAGCACGCCAGGCTTCCCTGTCCTTCAGCATCTCCAGGAGCTTGTTCAAACTCATGTCCATTGTGTCGATGACGCCATCCAACCATCTCATCCTCTGTCGTCCCCTTCTCCTCTCCCCTTCAATCTTTCCCAGCATCAGGGTCTTTTCCAGTGAGTCAGTTCTTTGCATCAGGTGGCCAAAGTGTTGGAACTTCAGCTTCAGCATCAGTCCTTCCAATGAATATTCAGGACTGATTTCCTTTAGGATGGACTGGTTGGATCTCCTTGCAGTCCAAAGACACTCAAGGGTCTTTTCCAACACCACAGTTCATAAGCGTCAGTTCTTCGGAGCTCAGCTTTCTTTATAGTCCAACTCTCACATTCATACATGACCACTGGAAAAACCGTACCTTTGACTATATGGACTTTTGTCGGCAAAGTAATGTCTCTGCTTTTTAATATGCTATCTAGGTTTTTCATAGCTTTTCTTCCAAGGAACAAGTGTCTTTTAATATCATGGCTGCAGTTACCATCCGCAGTGATTTTGGAGCCCAAGTAGAGAAAACCTGTTACTATTTCCACTTTTTGCCCTCCTATTTGCCATGAAGTTATGAGACCAGATGCCATGATCTTAGTTTTTTGGAAGCTGAGTTTTAAGCCAGCTTTTTCACTCTCCTCTTTCACTTTCATCAAGAGGCTCTTTAGTTTCTCTTCACTTTCTGCCACTAGAGTGGTATCATCTGCCTATCTTAGGTTGTGGATATTTCTCCCAGCAATCTTGATTCCATTTTGTGATTCATCCACCCTGGCATTTCACATGATGCATTCTGTATATAAGTTAAATAACCTAGGGAGTTACCTGAAGTGAAGTCGCTCAGTCATGTCCAACTCTTTGCGACCCCATGGACCGTAGCCTACCAGGCTCCTCAGTCCATGGGATTTTCCAGTCAAGAGTACTGGAGTGGGTTGCCATTTCCATCTCCAGGGGATCTTCCCAACCCAGGGATCGAACCTGGGTCCCCCGCATTGTAGGCAGACGCTTTACTGTTTGAGCTACCAGGGAAGGTAGGGAGTTACCTGCTGCTGCTGCTGCTAAGTCGCTTCAGTCGTGTCCGACTTTGTGTGACCCCATAGACGGCAGCCCGTGAGGCTCCCCAACCCTGGGATTCTCCAGGCAAGAACACTGGAGTGGGTTGCCATTTCCTTCTCCAATGCATGAAAGTGAAAAGTGAAAGTGAAGTCGCTCAGTTGTGTCCAACTCTTCACAACCCCATGGATTGCAGCCCACCAGGCTCCTCCGTCCATGGAATTTTCCAGGCAAGAGTGCTGGAGTGGGGTGCCATTGCCTTCTTCGAGGGAGTTACCTAGGTTACTATAATTTGATTTATTAAAAATAGGTGAAACTAATGTGCAAATATTTTAACTTTATAATTACATGTATTATTATAGTTTATTATATATTATATTTTATTAAGTATAATACATTTATATTTATTATAGTTTGCACTTGAATCTGAAAGATAATAGTAATTAATAATCAAATGATTCATAATTTCATGTTATACCATTATATTTAATTGATTTTTAAGTATTTCTACACTAAGTTCCCCAAACCAAAAGTAGTTGTTTAAAATCTTCATCCTTATTTTCCAAAGATAAAGAGAATAGCTGTAATTACCAATGGATACCACACGGATTATTTCTATCTGGATTCCATTCTATGGTTTTGTTTCTGTTCCTAATGAGATATTCTCATTCTGTATCAATCATTTCCAGTGAGAAAACGCATCATTTTCTCTATTCATACCTGAGATTTATAAAAGTATTATTTTTGAGATATAAATTGTGCAAGTATATATCAAATCCTATTGATCTGAATACGCTGTAGAGTTCATTTCCTCTGTGCATGCTCAGTTGCTGAGTCATGTCTGACTCTTTGCAGTCCCATGGACTGTAGCCCGTCAGGCTCCTCTGTCCCTAGGATTCTCCAGGCAAGAATACTGGAGTGGGTTGCCATTTCCTCCTCCAGGGGATCTTCCTGACCCAGGGATCAAACCTGCATTTCCTGCATTGGCAGGCAGATTGTTTACCACAGTGCCACCTGGGAAGCCCTTGGTCCTAATAAATAGCACCGTTTACCTTGTGCGTCAGTATGGCATTATTCCAGTAATACATTAGACATATCTTCGTCACCATATGTTCCTGATGAGTCACTGAGATCAGTGTCAGTGTGTGAGAACTTGTCCCGTGTGTGATCAGGAAACCCCTGCAGTCAGATTTTTGAGCAGATATGCTCTTTGATTATAAAATGTAACTGGAGTTTTGTTTTGAAAACCATTTGCAGCTCTTTCCAACTGCCTTCTTATTGACTCATTCTAAAATTTTAGGGGAAAAGGTCTTAATAATTTATTGTTGTTGAGCTAAGTGTTATCGTTGTTGTTTCCATGTTGTTTCCTTCCTAGTTGACTATTTAGAAGGATGAGGACCAGCTTGGGGGCAGAGAATAGGGAGAAGCAGGGAAATTGGGCAACGTGCCGACCTGTGATGAGAATCAGGTAAGACTCATACGGTTAGTGTGCAGTTGGTCCTGTGGAGGGTCTCCATCAAGGTCGTGAGTCTGTATAACTTATAAAATCAACTGGCACAAAACAGACATATCGACCAATGGAAGTGAACAGAGAACCCGCAAATAAACCCTTGCACCTGTGGTCAGTTAACCAAAGGCGCGAAGAGTACGCAGTGCAGGAAAGACAGTCTCTTCAATGAATGCTGCCTGGAAACTTGGACAGCTACATGTACAAGAATGAAATTAAAACATTCTCTAACACCATACACAAAAATAAATTCAAGATGGATTAAATACCTAAATGCAAGACTGGAAACCATAGAACTCCTAAAGGGAAATATAGGCAAAATACTCTGACATAAATCATGGCGATACTTTTTTGGACCTGTCTCCTAAAGGAAGGTTTCCCAGGTGGCTCAGTGATATGGAACCCACCCAACAATGCAGGAGACGCAAGAGATGTGGGTTCAATCCCTGGCTTGGGAAGATCCCCTTGAGTAGGAAATGCAACCCACTCCAGTATTCTTGCCTGGAAAATTCCATGGACTGAGGAACCTGGTGGTCTGCAGTTCATGGGGTCACAAACAGTCGGACACGACGGAGCATACACACACAGAGCGAAAGCAAAGGAAATGTAAGGAAAGATAACCGAACGGGGCCTAATTAGACTTAGAAGCTTTTGCATAGCGAAGGAAGCCATCAACAGAATGAAAAGACAGCCTACTGAATGGGAGAAACTATTTTCAAATGGTATGACTGATAAAGGGTTAATATCCAAAATATATAAACATCTCGTACAACTCAAGGAAAAAAAAAATGGGCAGAAGAACTGGATAGACATCTTTCCAGAGACAGAATGCAGACATCCAGTAGGCACATGAGAAGATGCTCAACATCAGCAAGCGTCAGATGCAAACCCAAAGCACAGTGAGGCCCAAACCTCATACCCGTCAGAAGGCTGTCATCAGAAAAATCACAAATGCCAATGGCTGCGGCGAAAAAGGAAACCTCGTACGCTGTTGGTGGGAATGTCATTAGCGTAGCCGCTGTGGAGAGAGGGGTGGAGACTGCTTTAGAAAGACCAGACTAGAACCACCAGAGCATGCATGCGCGCTCAGTCATGTCTGCCTCTGGCAGCCCCATGGGCTGCAGCCCACCCGGCTCCTCGGTCCATGGAACTTTCCAGGCAAGACTATTGGAATGGGTTGACATTTCTTGCAATTCCATTCCTGGGTATATATCTGGAAAAAAAAAAAAAAAAACAGCAATGATTTAAAAAAATGTGCCCTAATATTCATAGCAGCATTATTTACAATTGCCAAGATACTGAAACTACCTAAGTGGCTATCGGCAGGAGGATGAAGAAAATGTGGTAGATATATTCAGTAGAATACTACTCAGTCATAAGAACATGCAGGTTTGCCATCTGTGGCAACATGGATGGACGTGGAGGGCATTATGCTAAGTGAAATATGTCAGACTGAGAGAGAAATACTGTATGATCTCACTCCCATGTGGGACCTAGGAGAGCAGCAGGCTAGTGACTACAACAAAAAGGGAACAAACTTGCAGATACAGAGAGCAAACTAACAGTCGAGGAGAGGAGAGAGGGACAATATAAGGATGGGGATTAAGAGGGACAAACTCTCGTGTAGAAAATAGGCTGCGAGGATATATTGTACACTATATGGAACATTGCCAATATTTTATAAAAACTGTAAATGGAGTATAACCTCTAAAAATGGTGAATGACTCTATTGGACACTCGTAACGTATACAATACCATATCAACATAATCAGACCGACTCTTAGCGACCCCATGGACTGTAGCCTACCAGGCTCCTCCATCCATGGGATTCTCCAGGCAAGAATACTGGGGCGGGTTGCCATTTCCTTCTCCAGGGGATCTTCCCGACCCAGGGATCGAACCCAGGTCTCCCACATTGCAGGTAGATGCTTTACCCTCTGAGCCACTCTGTGCAGCTTAATCAACTATACTTCAGTTTTAAAAAGTGGTGACCTTCCATCCAAAACAAACTTCTCAGAGGTAGAAATAAATCTCAATTGGGAACAGTCTAGAAAGTTGGTTGCAGTATCTTTTTTCTGTCTGGGCATAAATAAAATGTATATGCTATTAACAATTTTAATGCATGTTCTAAAGGAGAAGGCACTGGCACCCTGCTCCAGTACTCTTGCCTGGAAAATCCCATGGACGGAGGAGCCTGGTGGGCTGCAGACCATGGGGTGGCGAAGAGTCGGACAAGACTGAGCAACTTCACTTTCACTTTTCACTTTCATGCATTGGAGAAGGCAATGGCAACCCACTCCAGTGTTCTTGCCTGGAGAATCCCAGGGACGAGGGGGCCTGGTGGGCTGCTGTCTCTGGGGTCACACAGAGTCGGACACGACTGAAGTGACTTAGCAGCAGCAGCAGCACGTTCCAAGAAATATCATCAAGTTACTCCTAGAAACCGACATGTGAATGATTCAGATGGCAAACAGGTAGGGATGACTTGCATTTTCATTCTGTTGCCTTTTCGCAATAAAATAGTGCTGAGTGCAGAGGCCGGTATTTTTTAATGTTTTAATCTTGTGCCTTAGTATCAAACTGACTGAGCTAGAATCATTTTTATTGCTTCTTGTAAACATGTATTTATGACTATGCAGAAATTTTTTTATTTTTCGAATGACTGTATGTTTTAGTACCCCTCTGTCTGAATTGTCCATGGCTACATTTTGTATTCTTCAGAAAGAATATTATGACCTCTATGTTAGAAGAAGGAAATTGTTTCCATTAGGCATATTGACTGCCAGACAGCAGTGTATTCTATAGGACAGTGGATTATTTGCAATACCTTTATAGATTACTGACGTCATCAGACAAGATGCAACAAGGACTCTACAAATAATTAGAAAGATTATCTCTACTCTAGTTCCTTTAGCATCTCTGAAAGTTACTTATGCAAGAGTATACTGTGAAACTAAGTAAAACTTAGCTTTCTAGTTTGAATCCTTTTTCCAAAAACTAGTCAATGGTTTAGTATTAAGAAAAAATGATTATATAGTACAGAAGCTGTAAATGGTTAAGAAACATGGGAAATGATCTCCTATCATTATCAAAGTTAAGTAAAATTTAATGATAACATTCTTCTGATTTCCCCCATCAATAGTTTTAAAAAATCATTTGGTTTTAGGACGTCTGTTGCTATTAAGGGTTTAATGAATGGGAATTTTGTATCGCACTGGAATGTTGATAAAACCTATGTCAAAAATGATTTGTCTCAGTAAGCCTATAAATATTTATCACGTTTAACCTAGGAATTTCATTTATTCTTAGCTGTTCAGTAGAAGCAGCAACTACAACAAACTCCCGAGAAATACTTTTATGAAATTATTAATAATAATCTCAAAAGCTAGAAATTACATAATGACTAGTAAAGAGGTTACTGGTGCTTGCTTATGAGGCTTTAACAATGTTGTTTACCAACAGTTAACAATAATATTTTAGTATTCAGAATTTATTTATCTCCTTTTAGGAGATTATGGAGAAGTTGATGTGGTTCTCAGCTGGCTTCCACACTGGTTGAACAGACAAAACACAAAGTTATAATTCGTGGAAATGCTTGTAATTGGAAATGAGGACCGGCTCCAGCGGTTGGCAGGCCGTCAGCGTTTCCTCACTGCCTGGGAATCCACTGCCAAGCTGGTCTAGGAAAACTTGTCTTAATATGGCGGAGGGGCTTTCATTTTATTTTACATTTTGGAGAAGGAAGCTTCCCATCTCTGCTCTGGCACTCCCTCCTGGTATTTTGCTTGTCTATCAGTGCCTCGTCACACCCCAAATCAGCTACGAGTCTTTGATTCACTCTGGCTTTTTCTCGTAACTTGTTAAACTAAAAGCAGTGACTTAACAGACTAGAGTTTATAGACCCCAGAACTGGGAAGGACAGAGAGAGGGACCATGTAAGACCCCTGACATTTGAAAGGTGATCTAACACCCAGATGCAACAGTGGGCGTGTAGAATGTAACGTGGGCTCTTGCTGTCCTTGGGGATTATTTCGAGAACTAACAGAAGGGGCGTTTTAAAGAGATTCATAACTAGGCAGGAAGGGACGAGTGGGCTTGTGGCTTGTTTGTGCAGAGTTGTTTCTGCCTGTGAATTGCAGCATCTTCTTTTCAGGGAAGCCTGCTGACAGCAGCAGTCGCCAGGGGTGTAACCAACCTGCTCGAACCAGTCAACAAGGGAACTCCAGCAAGGAAGCGCTCCCAAAGCTGCGGAACTGGCCGCCGCTGCACTCCGATGACAGGGTCCAGATGCCTTACAGACAGACTGCAGCTGGTTAAATATAGCGTGTTCAGTGTGTGTGTGTGTGTGTGTGTGTGTGCGTGCGTGCGTGTGTGTGTGTGTGCGTGCGTGCAAGTGTGTCTATCTTGGTGCGACTGGGAGAGAGGCCATAACATACAGTCTTTGTTCTTTATATCCCACTGGACTGTAGGTCACATCATTTAACCAATCAATATGTGGTTATTGTCCCTGTCCTCAGGGTCTTTATAGTCCAGCAGGGAACATAAGATTAATATATATGACAATAACTTTGACACAAGATAAAATGAGATCAGTGCCAGGAGAGGGGCATATGAGTCAGAGTATAGAAAAATCACTGAAAAGAGTTAGTGGTTCAAGAATGCACAGTCATCGTTCTTAGACAAGGCTATGTTAAATAACTCCTCTATTAGCTGTGATGTTGTCATTTTAGATTCCGGGGCTCGTTTTTCCTTTACCCTCCTACCAGAAACAGTTTGTGAGTAAAGGGCCAGGGTTGGAGGAGAAGCCTGTGTCCTTTTGATAGCAATCTGTTCATGATGTGAATTCAAATCTAGAAGGTTACAGCAATTTGTACACCATTTACTGTTTAACCAGCATGATTAGATATTTTAATAAAAATAACGATTTTATGAGCATGACCTTTTAAAAAGGTCTGTTTGAGGCAAGACAGGTAATCCATTTTTCATTTCCTTCTTTGCCACTTACCGCTTTCTCAGTTTAATCTGAGTAAAGAAAAATTAGTCATGAAACATATGTGTATTTAGATGGGAATAGGGAGAGGAGAGCTTTTCTGATTTCATAGTATCTTCCTGGGTGAAATGGGCTAGTCATCATTCTAACTCCAAGAGAAAAAGGCAAGCTGCCAAAGCACAAATATTGGCTGAAAACATTTGGCCTTTTCCTGCAAATTAATTATTTTATTCATTCAACCATGTTGTCGTCCTGATCACTTGGAATCTAGAAATGCCCACTATTTAGTCTGCCACAAAAGGCACCTTGGCTTCGGTATGCCTTTACTGTATAAGTCTAGTAGTCAAATGTGGAGCTAAAACTTACTAAACCAAATGTATCTCTGAGACTCATGAGAATATGTGGTCTGGGTTCCCGTTTCCCACTAGGGTTCATGCAGCTAGATTAAGTATTTATTAAGTCTTTATCAGCGTCTCCGAGCTCCCAGCCTCCCAAGTCTCCTGGTGGAAAGTTGTTTTCTTGATGGACATCAGGGTCTCCCACGGGCACCTGGTAGCCTTTGATCCCGCAGATATCTGGATGGGGTTAGGTCACCTGTGAGCTGCTGTCCTTCTCCCCTAGGTGGAGCGTGTTCATAGCCAAGTCTCAGCTCTGGCCTGGAGTGTGCTGGGGAGGGGACGCAGAAGTGAGCCGTCTTCTGGAGGAAGACTCCCAGTGGCGCCGTGGTAATGAACCTGCCTGCCAGTACAGGAGAGACAGGAGACTCAGGCTCAACCCCTGGGTCTGGAAGATCTGCTGGAGGAGGAAATGGCAACTCACTCCAGTCTTCTTGCCTGGAAAATTCCATGGACAGAGAAGCTTGGTGGCCTATAGTCCACGAGGTTGCAAAGAGTATTATATATACAATTCACTGGCCTACAGTGGATGCCGTCAGTGGTAGTTCTCATCATCATTAGTAACATGACCACGTTACACATCTTATTTTTTCTTAATTATATGCTTCCCTGGTGGCTCAGATGGTAAAGAATCTGCCTGCAATGCAAGAGACCCAGATTCAATTCCTGGGTTGGGAAGATCCCGTGGAGGAGAAATGGCAACCCACTCCAGTATTCTTGCCGGGGAAATCCCATGGACAGAGGAGCCTGGCGGGCTACAGTCCACAGGGCTGCAAAGAGTCAGATGTGACTGAGTGACTAACACTTTCACTTTCCATGATATTCTTATGAGATAAGCATTGGTATTCACATGATACGTATAAGAAAACTGAGGCTCAAAGAGATCAGCCACTTATCCAAGTCCCCTGGCTATAGGCAGGAAGAGCTAAAAATACATCTTTCTGGATCCAAAGCTTGTTTTCATTGTGCCACAGATTAAGTATGCACCACAGCATAAACACACACACACACACACACACACACACACAAAAAACAACAGCAACAGCTCCTAGCAGAATTTTAGGAAACCACTAGCGGTAGAGCAGAAAGTGACTGTATTTTCAGTATCTAGTATCTAGCTCTTGCATCTGTCTTAATTCAGTTACGATGCTTTTCTAGGCACGGAAAAGATCCATGTGTTTTCTCTCGTCTCACCATGTGGCACTAGAGATGCTCCTGGGTGATGACCTTCCCAAAATTAAATTGTAGGACTCATCAGTGGCTGATCCTACGTAATTAAGTGATGTGGCGGCAGGACCAGACTCCTATTTCTATAGCTTCTATTCTTTTGCTTCCCTCTTTTGGGAAACACAAATTGTATCCTGGGAATGAATTTTGATATCACACAAAATATAGAGGTAACAGTATAAGTTAACCTCCGCTCCTGGCCGAGTGGCTTTTAATGTCATGATATTTCTACTAGTTTCTTTTAACGTCATTGATTTATTTCTGTTATATAGATTAGAAATTAAAAATTCTTTGCTTAGTCTTAAACTAATACAGATATACCCATCTTTCAGGCTAATACTAACATATGCTTTTGCTTTTTACAAAAGTAATAGATCTGAGATGCATTACTGGCTTCCACTCTTCGTGCCATTTTGCTTTTTAAAGGCTCACATATATGAACAGAAATGTAAAATTGTAAGCTGTTGGAATCTTGTATGTGACCAAAATTCTGGCACTGCCTTTAGAAATTCAACAAGAAGACCAAATAATAGGTTTAAGCCATTTTGGAAAAGAGAAAAAAAAAGCAACAGAAGCCTTGAAAGTTGTTATAGAATGCGCTTACTCTGCGGCGGCAGCATCTGCATTAAGCCTTGTGTGTGTTCTGGGAGGTGGGTCAGGGGAGAGTGGTTGTGAGCCCACTGCTGTGATTTCTGTAACGCACCGTGGGTAACAGGCTGTGAGGCTAGGCACTGGTTTAAGAAACTGGCATTAACAACTGATGGGTTAATGTTCCAGACATTGTTGTATCCTAATAGAATAACTTATGAACCCAGAGAAACAGCCAGTATTTCTAGAAGATTTGAGTGAAGGTGCTTTTGATCCAGGAGAAGGCAATGGCACCCCACTCCAGTACTCTTCCCTGGAAAATCTGTGGACGGAGGAGCCTGGTAGGCTGCAGTCCATGGGGTCTTAAGAGTTGGACATGACTGAGCAACTTCACTTTCACTTTTCACTTTCCTGCATTGGAGAAGGAAATGGCAACCCACTCCAGTGTTCTTGCCTGGAGAATCCCAGGGATGGGGGAGCCTGGTGGGCTGCCGTCTATGGGGTCGCACAGAGTCGGACACAACTGAAGTGACTTAGCAGCAGCTTTTGATCCAGGCATCCCTTTTCTCTGGGGGATTGAGGGGGGACTGTCTTGCTTTATGAATTCCCATGTTAGCTCATTCAATTAGCAGGGTGCTTTTTTTTAACCAACATTGTCCGCACGCCCCACCCCCTATCTTCCTCTGAACTCTAAAAACCTTAGGGAAAACCAAGTTTTGCTGAATGGGTGAGCTCTGTACGCACTGTGTGCACATCCCTCGTGGGCGGAGGAGGCGAGCTGAAGCGCAGATCCGGTGGTTGAGACCTGTTGCTTACGCTACTCCGGTTGTTCGTGTGTTTCTTGTCATAGACGTGCATCCCTCAGGGCGCCTGTGCGCTATGACCGCAGGCAGGCAAAAGATGAGGAGAAGCCTCAGATCTCGCTGTTGAGAGCAGTCAGCTAGAATAAACACATCCCGGGGGCGCCCGTTCTGACCCTGCCTCTTCTCTCGTCCCCTGTGAGACTTAGGAGAGACTGCTCGCGCTTTTCTGGCGGCCGTGCCCCAGATACAGGGGTGAGCAGTCCTGCGGCCATCTTCTGAGGACCTGTGCAGAGAGGACGCCCGTTCAGTAGCACTCGGGGCACGGCCCAGCTCTAGCGGGGAAGAGAGGGAGGTGGGCACGTCCACACGTGACTTCCTGTAAGGCTGCCCCGCGGCTGGGTGTTTGGGCTTGCAGATAGCTAATGCATCTTTTCAAGTGTTCACTGCGTTCAAAGCACTGCCGCCACATTTAAGCTCACCGAGGGTACATGTACACCATGCAGGCACAAAGCCAAGTGGAGCTGAAGTCCGTGCAAGCCGTCTGTGTTATGCGCATGAAAGATAAATATTATTGATACATCCCGTGTGTATACTTTTATATATATTTTCATGTTATTGTATGTAAAATATAGCACTTTTTAATATACTGTTTCACATTGTTTACATGACTTAGTTGCTCAGTCATGTCCAACTCTTTGCGACCTCATGGATGGGAGCCCACCAGGCTCCTCTGTCCTTGACATTCTCCAGGCAAGAATACTGGAGTGGGTTTCCATTTCCTTCTCCAGGGGATCTTCCTGACCCAGGGATCAAACCCAGGTCTCCTGCATTGCAGGCATTCTTTACCATCTGAGCCACCCAGTACAGTGCTCAAAATCTATGGAAAAGAGTCCAGAAAAGCTTTGTGAAGTGGGATGAGTGAGGCTGCTCCCAGGGAGCTAAGGAAGAGTCAACAAATGTAAGGATAAGATTGGAAGAGTCAAGCTAGGAGCAGTAAGTCCGTTTATAGCAGTAGTAAATTCCCAATTCCTGTTTTCCCTTGTTTGTTTCCCGTTATCATACAGCTTCCTACAGTCTAGATGAAAGAAGTGAAAAGTGAAAGTGAAGTCGTTCAGTCATGTACGACTCTGTGACCAGGCAAGATTTTCCAGGCAACAGTACCAGAGTGGGTTGCCATTTCCTTCTCCAGGGGATCTTCCCGACCCAGGATTCAAACCCAGGTCTCCTGCGTTGCAGGCAGATGCTTTACCCTCTGAGCCACCAAGGAAGCCCAGTCTAGGTATCCCTTCCCAATCTACTATAGCTAGCCCTCTGGAGAATTCAATATGGCAGAGGAAAGCAGGAAAGAAGGGTCTTTAGGAATTTAAAACTTTAGTAAAAATTATTATATGAATCTTTAAGAACACGTTTCTTAGCAGTTGCACCCAGGTTGTGACATTTATTGAGAATTCACAGATGATATAGAAGCTCCTGTTGAGAGTGATACTGTTGTATTATTTAGAGGTACTCAGGGAAATACGGAGAAGGCGATGGCACCCCACTCCAGTACTCTTGCCTGGAAAATCCCATGGACAGAGGAGCCTGGTGGGCTGCAGTCCATGGGGTCACTAAGAGTCGGACATGACTGAGCGACTTCACTTTCACTTTTCACTTTGCTGCATTGGAGAAGGAAATGGCAACCCACTCCAGTGTTCTTGCCTGGAGAATCCCAGGGACGGGGGAGCCTGGTGGGCTGCCGTCTGTGGGGTCGCACAGAGTCGGACACGACTGAAGCGACTTAGCAGCAGGGAAATAATTTGAATCATCTCCTTAGGAAGATATGCCGTGTCTTCTATACTTTTGGGCAAAGATTCGTTCCCCAGTTTGTTTTCCGCAAAGCTACTCATCATACGGACTTCCTAAGAAAGATCACGGCAAAAACAATATCACCTACTTTCCTAACAACACCCGTTCCTGTATTTTATACGGTAGGGATAGCTCTCCTGCTCTCCCCCTGTTTTGGTATGCACATCCCTCTCTGGGGTGGACATTCCATGAGCATAAGGTGGTGTGTGACGTGAAGCACTTTGTCACTGGTCTAAGGCTGCAATCCCAGAGGTAATTTATAGAGTTTATAAGTTGCAGGGTCCCTAATTGCACACAGACTCTGAAACAAGACTCACAGTACGTGATAGCCTGTAGAGGGAACGCTGGTTGGTTCCTGCACTGTCCAGAGCGCTCACTTGAGACTCTGTTACTCATTTACTAACTTACAGTACAAGGAAAATGGTGACAAGTCATCTGAGATGCTTGCCTGGTTTTATGTAATAGTATCAAGTACCCGAAAACATTGAAGAAGTATGACTTTTTATTAAAAATTCGTTAAAATGATTTCTTGATGAAAAGTCACTTCTGCAACGGACGTTCATGCACAGTAACACTGAATGTCTTTTAAGGAAAGAGCAAGTAGCAGATTGGAGCACCACGGTTGGTAGGAGACTCACTTTCTACTATAGCCGGTGAATGAAGTCAAAACACAGAAATACTGAGAAAACACTAAAGCAGATTAAAGTCCCAAGTTAAATTCGTGACATAGCTAAAGGTGAAAAAACAAAGCAAAAATAAAAACCTCAGCAGCTCATGTCAGTCACAGTAAAAAATGAAAAGAAACTATGGTGAACGTGGCTCAAGTCTTTCTGTTGGAGAGTGTTCATTGAGCCTGAATCTCACTGTGATGTGCAAGATGTGTGAAAAGCATCTGTGTGTCAACAGTATTCTCAGCAACTCGTTTGTGCTGCCTTCTGTGAAAACAGATCACTTAAGGCAAAACAGTAATGAGAAGATTCTCAACAGTATGTAGAATCCTACTTTATGAATGTCCTCTCTCATGTTTCCCTGAACAGACAGGTGTTTGATCTTTCCTGAGCCACTTTAGTAGCAGACTTAGAAGACGGATACTGCAGAGATTTTGCTATTGCTAATTAACAGAGGTGGCTTTTACAGTGTTGACAAGAGTTTCATGGACCAAGAGAACAATACATTTTGACTCCATTGGGCAGAGTAAACACGCAATACTTGTGGGAGATTGAGTCAGTTCTTCTGGGCATCTGTCCCCAAAGTCCATCCTGTGTATAACTGTTATGTGGCCAGAGGAGCTGCACAGTTCATTAGTCTGATTCATTTCAAACTAATTTGTAAACTGAGCAGTGTAATGTAGCATACACAGCATCCCATGAGGACAAGGCAGAAAAGGAGATTTATGGCTGACCAAGGAAGACGCTTAGGTCAAGGACTGGCGGACTTTTCTGTAAAGGGCGAGAGGATAAATATCTGGCTTTTAGCTTTGTAGTCAATGTATGGTCTCTTTCACATGTTCTTTCCTTTTCTTAAATTTATATTTATTTATTTTAATTGGACGCTGATTACTTTATTGTATTGGTTCTGCCACACTTCAACATGAATCCGTCACGGGCATTCGCGTGTTCCCCATCCTGAACCCCCCTCCCACCTCCCTCCCCGTTCCATCCCTCTGGGTCATCCCGGTGCACCAGCCCCAAGTATCCTGTATCGAGCCTGGACTGGCAATTTGTTTCTTATATGATATACATGTTTCATGTTCATTTTTGTAGCGCTTTTCTACGCAACCATTTAAAAATGTAAGAATCTTCTTAGATCTTTGCAATACAAAATAGATGCAAGTGACTGTGAGACTCTGGTTTGCCTGCTGAACCAAATCAGTGTGTAGTTGGTGCCTTGTGCATCCCCTGAGAGGAGCCCATTGAGTCGGCATTCTCTGTCATGATGAACAGACATTTCTAGGCCATTTATTAATCTCAAGAGATTAGTCAGAGTGTCTTTCAACCGGCACATGTCCCTGTGTCGTTTTCTCGTGGCCTGCTTGGAGGAGGCTTTTATCCTCTCTCGCTCTGGCCTTCTCCTTGCCCTTGGGCAGGACCTCTCTGCTGCGCCTACTTCTGAACAGGAGACTGGTTTCCCACGTTCCAACCAGGTAGTGCAATTCAGGGAGGAAGTACTCTTCTGCCGTTTCCTCATGGCGGGATTCTTCTTCCTCTCCAGCTTCAGAAACTGCAGAAATGGCAGGAACTAGTTCCAGAAGCAAGGGCTGCAACAGACCCCTGCTGCTGGATTCATGGAAGCTCTTTGTCTTGCCCTGCTGTCTGCAGGGGTGCTGCTAAACCCGCAGAGTGCTGAGTATGATGCAGGTCGTGCTGTTCCTTAGCCTGGAACTCCGAGAAGTGCCAAGACCCACAGTGTTCTCCATGAAGAGTTTCTGGAACAACACATGGGAAGTCAGAGATAGGGGTGTAATGGATCTTACCCATTTTAATCTTTTCAGAGGAAATGTTTTACAGGCTATTTTTAGTTGGCTTCTTTATGTATATTATCATATGTATTTATTTATTTGGCATGGCGAGCACTCTCTTTCTCTTTTTTAAGCAAAAGACACACTGGTCTCAAGTCTGTGCCTCAGAAAATGCAACGGCAGCCTTTTGTGTCATTTAAGTAGTTTTCCGGTCAATTTTCTGCTCTGCTGTGCTGAAATTTTAGGAACATATAGGTTACACTGTGAAGCAGATGTGGATTCCAAACCTGGAAAAATAAAAATGAAAAATTACTGAAATTAGAAAATGCCAAACCTTGATAATAACAGCTCTTAGACAAGAAAATCAACTGAGGCACAACTCTTTGGAAATTGGGAGTACAAAGCAGTCTTACATTTCTCTTTTAAAAAGTGCATTAAACTGTCTCACATTTTCATCTTTTTTCTGTGCTTCTTTGTAAGCAATCGTATGCCTTTGCAAATTAATTTGCAGCCATCTGTTCAATGAAAGCGAATCCCTTATTTTGCAACTTAAGCTATTCAACTTAAAATTTAACTTTAAATGTATCTTAATATAAAATTCAAGTGAATAGGTAAGGAATATTAATAAATATAATATATGAGGGCATTTTAACTGTTCAGCCTGTCATATGAAAGTTAGATGAAACAGTAAATTTTTTTGACTAGGTAACATGTATCGGAGATAAAATATTAAAAAACCACATAAATTTCTGATCCAAATAGCAAACATATTCTGAAGCCAAATAAAATTGGACTGAGCGCAAGGAAATAAACGAACAAACAAGATGACAGCCCGGATATGGGTCTGCTTTATTTTAAACAACTGTCTGTGAAGCCCAACTGGATACTTGGAAATGTGTTATAGGTAATTTAATAAATCAAGCCATTAAACTAATTCTACTTCAATGTTCAATTGCTTCAAGTGGAATTTTTGTCTTGAAATTATAAGATTGACATTCTTTTCAGTTTCACTCTACTTATTTACCCAACCTTCTTATACTTGCTGCTGCTGCTGCTAAGTCGCTTCAGTCGTGTCCGACTCTGTGCGACCCCATAGACAACAGCCCACCAGGCTCCCCCGTCCCTGGGATTCTCCAGACAAGAACACTGGAGTGGGTTGCCATTTCCTTCTCCAATGCAGGAAGGTGAAGAGTGAAAGTTAAGTTGCTCAGTTGTGTCCGACTCTGTGTGACCCCATGGACTGCAGCCTCCCAGTCTCCTCCATCCATGGGATTTTCCAGGCAAGAGTACTGGAGTGGGGTGCCATTGCCTTCTCCTTATGTTGGACCAATTTTTTTCTCAACATCCATAGGAGTTAAACAGATAATAGTAAGACTGGGACAGATCTGGACAGATGAACATGCCTGCTTCTCCAGCAGGTCATAGATAGGTGTGGTTGTTGGCTCCACAGTCAGAGATAAGGGACATCAGTGTCAATGTATTTCAGGCTTATTTGTAGAAAAAGTAAAACTCCATTTGAGTTATAGCTTCATATTTTCCAAACAACAAAGAAAATTTTTAATATAATTTGAATTTATGGAGAAGAACTTAATTGGAAGCAAATGCAAATTAGATACATTTTTTGGTCATGGTTTTATTTTTTTTAATATATAAAACTTTATACATGCCATCCTGTTTTCTACAATTTCATCATGCCAAATTGTGTCTTATTTAACAAAAGTAAAATAACACAAATTCCTCCCTACCCCCCAAAAATGTCACATTTAGCATGTAACTATGGATGCATTTAGCATAGAACTATGGAAACTGAACCAACATATTAAGTATAAGTTAACTGCACTTGACTATGTGCACAATGGTCTAGCCAGCATTATAAGAGAGATTTTGCTCTGCTTTGAATGCCTCCCATCAACTTCAAGTATATATATATATACATAGTCATCCCTTGGTATCCTCTAAGACTTGCTTCCAGGACCCTCCAGGGAAGGAGAGTCCACAGATGTTCAGGTCCCTTGCATTGGGCCCTCTGTACCTATGGATCCTGCCTCCTAGGAGAAGAAGGGCCAACTGCAAGTTTAAAGATTTTTAATTAATTGCTCCTTTCCCTAATGACCAACACAGTATGTCAGAAATATACTGACACTACACGATTTGAAATGAATTTTGAGATGTCAGGGTAAGTATGGCGGGAAGAGAGACAGTGTAACTTTAGCATCAAAGCCTGTATCGTCCTTATTTTATAAATATTATCATTTAATTAGAACACCGAGTGATTGAGAACTTTTTCAGTTTTGTATTTAGTGACTCAGTGAACTAGAGCTAAAGATGATAAAGTAAAAATGAAAGTGAAAGTCGCTCAGTCATGTCTGACTCTTTGTGACCCTATGGACTGTATAGTCCATGAGATTCTCCAGGCCAGAATACTGGAGTGGGCAGCCTTTCCCTTTTCCAGGGGATCTTCTCAACCCAGGGATCGAACCCAGGTCTCCTGCACTACAGGCGGATTCTTTACGAGCTGAGCCACAAGGGAAGCCCAAGAATACTGGAGTGGTAGCCTCTCCCTTCTCCAGCGGATCTTCCCGACCCAGGAATTGAAGCGGGGCTCTCCTGCTTTGCTTGGAGAAGGAAATGGCAAGCCACTCCAGCACTCTTGCCTGGAAAATCCCACGGACGGAGGAGCCTGATAGGCCACAGTCTATGGGGTCGCGAAGAGTCGGACAGGACGGAGTGACTTCACTTTCACTTTCTTTCGCTCGTGCATTGCAGGCGGATTCGTTACCAACTGAGCTATCAGGGAAGTCCTAAAGCCCTAAAATTAAATATCAGAAAAATAATGCAGGTGGACTATTCTATTGCTTGAGGTAGAAATTCCACTCTCTGTTTAAAGTCGTATTTGGAATACCTCTGACTTCTATACGTGACTAACCCAAGCTCTTTCTTATGGATAGAAAGACATTCTGGAAGTCTCCAGTGTTTCGAGTAGCTAGTGGTTCCCTACAAAGTAGAAACATTCACTACAAGAGTATGGGGAGTGGGCGCTTAGGTAAGGACAGGTGGGCTAAGGAAGAACATCCTGAGTGAACAGATTTAATTCCAAAGCAGATGGTACTTAATACTTAATAATTTTAATTAATCACTTAATTGATTGGCTATTTCTGATATGTATGTGAGCTGCAGAGAAGAGGCAATTGGGATAGTATTTCATGACAGAAACTAATTAAATGATTAACGATGAAACTTGAAGTCAGAAAGGCACTTCAGAGGGAGACCTTAACCTTGATATCTGAAAGTTTCACTTTGTAAGTAGGAGAGCTGAAATGTTTTGTAGAGTTCGAAATGGAACCAGGCACTCTACCGAAGGAACAGCCATGTGATGAAGCTTTAGCTTTCGAATATGACTTCCTCTATGCTTTCATTAGGGCTATTTCACTTTCAACTCAGAACCCAGCTTATAATGCAGACTGTCATGTATAATCCCTAGAAAAAATTCTGGAGTTTTCCATTTGGAAAACATTGAAAATGTGCTTTTTGCTTTGACCACTATGCGGTAACTCAAGGAAATGCATTTCCTTCCTCATATATTTGCGTATGTGATCTGTCTTTTGTTGTGCAGTTAAGGCCTGGCGAGCGCAATGGCTGCCCGATCCAGCTTAAGGGTCTTCAGATCGTCTTGCGTTGCCCTTTATTCTTATCACAAAGTGTTGCGTGTGCTGCTGTGTGGGCATGTGCATCTGTGTGTGTGTGTGTGTGTGTGAGTGTGTGTGCACAGTCCAGTGATGACAAAAAGTGTCTCTCTTCTGTTACTTACGAGAGCATCCAATACTTACTTGCTAAGTGAATGAAAGTACAGGATATTTAAAGATTATTTCAAACCAAATGTAAGAGATTACCATACTGAACTTGGGGGCGTAAAAGGATGAAAAGGAAAGTGAGATAGGAATTTGATAAGAGAGAACACCCCTGCCAAATGTACGATGAATAAGTAGTTTAATTTGGTTAAGGGTAATAAAGGATGTGATACTGCCATAGCTGGTAGGAACTTTACTTATTTATTTGTTTTTTAATCGAGGTGTCATTGACTTACAATGTCATATTAGTTTCAGGTATACAGTATAACAATTCAGTTTCTATACATTATGAAACGTTCATCATGATAAGTGTAATTACCATCAGTCTCCCTACAAAGTTATTATGATACTGTTATAACATGACTGTATTCACTTGGCTGTACATTATATCCCTGTGACTTATTTTATTACAGGATGTTAATGCCTCTTAGTCCCATTCCGCACTGCCTTCCGGCAGCTACTGGTTTGTTCTCTGTATTTATGAGACTGTTTCTGTCTTACGTTTGTTTGTTTTTTAGATTCCACATATAAGTGAAATCATAGAGTATTTGTCTTTTTCTTTCTGACTTATTTCACTTGGAATAACACCCTTTAGGTTCATCCACATTGTCATAAAGGGCAAGATTTCATTTTTAATGGCTGAACAATATTTTGTTGTATAAAAAAACACATCTTCTTTATATCCATTCATCCGTACGTCGACACTCAGGTTGCTTCCATATCTTGGCTGTTGTAGATAATGCTGCAGTGAACATCAGGGTGCATATATCTTTTCAAGTTAGTGCTTTGGTTTCCAAGGAGAGGGACGAGATCTTCAGGTTTAAGGAGATTGTGTAAGGTCTATTAAAAGTGCTCAAGTGCTTTTGTTATCCTGGAGCTGCTGTGCCATGTAAAACACCGGGAAGAAGCAGTGCTGTCTTCATAGGTTTGGTAGGTTTGTGTTAACTTTCATCCTGCTGCCAAGATACTGTGTTGGTTTCCACAGGACCCACACTCAGAAAGTTTCCAGCACAGGTCACTGGATGTTCGTTTCGTGAGCAGAGAGGACGTTCTTGTTGTCTATACTCCTCCACAGCTGCCAGCGGAATGGCTTACACGCAGGAGATACATAGCATCTCTTACGTTTTGTGTTTCCATCTTTCAGAATTTCTCAGCTACAGTCTTTCCAGCATGGAGGGCATGTCTAGGGAATTTGAATGCATTTTAAGAGATTACAAAAACACGGACTTTTTGAGCTGGTACACTGCAATCGGAATTGCAGGATGCTAGACGTATTGAAGAGTCAGGGCCCTTTGAAGCAGCCAGATATCCGGGTACTTACATAAATGGGAGCCTTCATCTCACACTTATCATCTTCTTGGGTCCCCAGCAAATTGGCTCCATACTGTCAATGAATGCAATAATTCATCTGGATTATTGCACACGGAACTCCAGTTTCAGATATGAATTCTAACTAGGTGGCCTGTACGTTTTTCTTTTTCAATATTGGAAATCTATGATGGATACGTGCATAGACAATCCTAAATTGCTTGATCATTTTAATAGCTACCCTGTTGGATCAAGCATGTGCTCAGGGCAGCCATATTTAGTAATATGGTTTTCCAAGAGGGACATGCAGGCTGGAATCCATCCCAGGTTGTGACAGTCTGACCCGACTAGACTGAATGCTTTAAATACAATACTTGATATGGTTACAGCAGCCCTGCAATGGTATCTTATTACTTCGGCTTTCCAGATGGAAATAAGGCTTAGGGAGGTTTTGTGACCTGCCTCGTGGCTGTGGCTAGACATACCCCAGGTTTGACGTCAGGTCTCTCTGCACACAGAGCCTTTCTCCCAGGCTCTGCTCTTGGGGCCGTCAGCAGACATCTGGAGAAAGGAGACCCCTGTGTCCGGCGGGGCTGCAGGCAGGCTCCACAGGAAGGACTATTCAGGAACAGCCTCACAGCCTTGGTCCTGAGTCAGGGGACTCCGCCTCTGCCCCTGGGCTCTGGAACACTGAGGTCAGGCAGTGGAGCAGGAAGGGTGTGCTGGACCCCCTGCTCACTCCTAGAATGTAAACCGTCAAATCATCATTCCGCTTCAGAGACTGTGTCTCCTGGCTGTCTCCGCGTGGACCCTCTGACTACAGGAGACGTGGACGCCACCCCTCACTGTGTGCCAAGACCAGGGGATGAGTTCTTTAGTGCTCTCTCCCCCTCTTTCTCTCTTTGCTTCCCCGACTCCTTCTCCCCTTTCCTTTCTTCCTGGGTTGCTCTTCTATCTCTGTCTCCGTCCATCTGTCTGTCTCCCTCTCTCTGGTTAAGTCATGCTGCTGCTGATGAGTCGCTTCAGTCGTGTCCGACTCTGTGCGACCCCATAGACGGCAGCCCACCAGGCTCCCCCATCCCTGGGATTCTCCAGGCAAGAACACTGGAGTGGGTTGCCGTTTCCTTCTCCAGTGCGTGAGAGTGAAAAGTGAAAGGGAAGTCGCTCAGTCGTGTCCGACCCTCAGCGACCCTGTGGACTACAGCCTACCAGGCTCCTCTGTCCATGGGATTTTCCAAGCAAGAGTACTGGAGTGGGGTGCCATTGCCTTCTCAGGGTTAAGTCATGGTATACCTATAATTCCACCAGAGTGTTTTTCTTCCATTACCTGCTGAATGCTTCCATGTGACTGTATAAGGGCTTTAAATCTGCAAGCTTGAAAACAAGGCCCTTAAGGATGACTTCTTTGATCTCTCATTAGCCAGGGTGTGGGGGATAAACAGAGCACGTCAAAAGCCTTGTGAATTTGTATGTAGTTTGAGAAAGTTTTTTTGAAATTAATTTCTTTATTTTAATTGGAGGCTAATGACTTTACAATACTGTAGTGGTTTTTGCACATTCGAGCAGCGGGGGTAGGAGTGTGTCTGACGGCCGGCCGTGGACCGCAGTCGGAAGCCCGTGTGGCTGCAGGCTCCTCTCCCAGGAGCGAGCAGGGAGGGTTTTGCGCTTTCTCTCTGCCACCACCAGGCAGTGGGATGAGTGTACGGAGGAGAAATGCGAATGGAGACCGTCCCCGACGCCCATCCCTCCAGGGAGAGAGGCGTCTGGACTCTGTCGCAGTCTGGACTCTGTCGCAGGAGCGGCTGGCAGATGCCGTGGGCAGAGCCTGGGGTAGGAAACCCTGCACAGGGCCGGACGGGCCCGCCTGCAGCATGGGGCCAGCCAGGCCCCGGGCTGGGGCTCTGTGCTATGGAGAGAGAGAAAGGCAGATTCACCTGAATACTGCAGAGAGCCGAGTTCTCTGTGTCTCTTCAAGAACACACAGAACTCGAATTATGAAACCGTCTCTATTTGAAATGCAGTCTAGCGTCGAAAAGCCAGAAGTCCCTAGGATGGACCCAGCCTGCCGGGGCCGCTCGGTCTCTAAGTGGGCCTCAGGGCCTCCGGGCTGCGATGAGGAGGACTGTGTCTCCCTTCAGTCCTGGGTGCTGCTGGAAGCTGAAGGTTCCAGCTGTCGAAACGGCAGGCAGGCAGGGACAGAAGCGCTAGCAAAGCCACTGTCGTCGCGCAGCAGCCCCCAGGAAGCTGCGTGGCTCGCACGCGTGGGAACTCTGTCTCCTAGTTTGCTGTTCGATAGCCAGAGTGCTCGCAACCCGGTCCTGGATATCTGCTCCAGAAGTGAATGCCAGGATTGTTCTAGGAGGGACTCTTCTATGTGTGTTGAGATCCTACGGCAAACCAGGTTTAAACGAATGCGGTCTCAGAGTAAACAGCGCAGCTCTCAGGTTCCGAGGAAACAGTTGCCTTGTGCGCATGACGAGATGCCCGCAAGGATGGAAGTCGTGTGGACACAAGCGGACGTAGACAAGAACGCCTCGCGTAACCTCCGTGTTCAATTCAGATTCGACTGTCCACAAACAGAATTGTGTTGGATCATGCTCCCAGAACGGGGTGGGGGTGGGGGAACAACCCAGCAGATCTGCAGCCTTTGGTGTAAACAGATGTGTTTCAACCTGTGTTTACCCAGAAGGTGGGAGGAATCACTCCCCTCAGCACAGCATGATTTTGCTCGAAAGTGATCAGTCATTAAAAGGACATGCATTAGAACTGCGGTGCAGGCAGGTGGGTAATGCCTGGGAAAAATAACAAACAAACGCTCCCTGCGTCCCCAGCTGAGTCCCTTCCATCATCTGATTTGGCTGGTTTGCTGCTGCGGTCTTTAAGGTGGTCAAACGCAGAACGTAAAACTCGACTCCAGCAGGCATTACTAGACGCTTGACACGCCTAGGGGCTGTGGCTGTTACGAGAGTGAATAGAGAAAATCAGGATAGGGTAAATAGAAATATAGACATTTCTTTAAAAAGTGACAGTCAACTATCAAGTCAAGTGGTAAGGATGCCATATCACCACGAAAGAAGAAAGAATGGTAAATGTTTACGTTTATGGGAAATGAAAAAAAAAGGAGACTGCAGATATACACTCTAGGGGCGGTGACGGGAGCAGTGGGCAAGCAGGACAAGGCCGTGTTGAAGCAACGGAGAGAATATTCGAGGAGATGAAAGTGCTCAGTGCATCAAACATTAGAAATGTCTAGGAACCTTGCTCACCTGCAAAGTAAGAAGTTATTGGTAATGTCTGTAGATAGTTGTCAGATTTCAAGTAGTGAAGAGAGTAGATGTGAGGAGATAGACATAGATGGGTCCTTCAAAATCATTTTGATTAAAAAAAAAAAAGTAAATTGGTAGCCTGAAAAGTGATCGCGGCAGTGACATTTACTGAGGACCTACTAGGGGCTGGGCAGTGAGTCGCCTCACTTAGTTTGGGGGCCAGCAGTCATGAGTGGAGGCTTGGAAGGGAGAGAAGGTGAAGGCGTGAGGGCGTTGCTTCACCCTCCCTCCCCACGCATTCAGCACCTTGAAAGATGATGAAGGCAGAAGATGCCTTTTTTCTCGTTGAGACTTGGTCCTTTTCTGTCTGGGTGTAGCCCCTTCTCCCGCCCTCGTCGGCTCTTGGTTATAACTGCTGTGCCCTGGGCCCTGGCCCCAGCTTCCAGTGTCTGCCAGCTGCCTCCACCAACACCATCCTCCTTGCTGGGTTCTCCCCTCCTTCCTTTTGGGGGGTTTTCTAGTTCTTCAGCAGGATCACCTGGGGAGTTTGTGAGACTAGTGCAGGCTAGCCTCCAGCTCCAGCATTTCTGAATCAGTAGGCTTTTACGGTGAGACCTGAGGTTTGCCTTTCTTTTAAATTCAAAGATGATGCTTATACTGCTGGTCAGGGCACTGCACTTGGGGAATTTTGTAGATTAAGCATATATTGGATAGACTCTGGAGAGCATGGCAGACTGCTTCACACAGCTCTGTGGTTGCTGGCTGGAAGAGGAATTTTGTTGATGTTTGTTTCTAGTAGATACAACCAGAATTAATGAGCAGAGGGTACACAGACATCTTATTGGCACAGAAGGAAGAATTGAGCTCACAGAGGGGACCAGGGGTGACATGTGAGCTTAGCGGACACTGCAGACAACTGTGGAGCAGTTTCCAGCAGGATATGCAGTTGGAGTTGCTGCTGCTGCTAAGTCACTTCAGTCGTGTCCGACTCTGTGTGACCCCATAGACGGCAGCCCACCAGGCTCCCCCATCCCTGGGAGTCTCCAGGCAAGAACACTGGAGTGGGTTGCCATTGCCTTCTCCAATGCATGAAAGTGAAAAGTGAAAGTGAAGTTGCTCAGTCGTGTCCAACCTGTTGCAACCCCATGGACTGCAGCCCACCAGGCTCCTCCGTCCATGGGATTCTCCAGGGAAGAGCACTGGAGTGGGGTGTGATTGCCATTGGAGTAGATGGTCTTGAATCTTCCTCCCAGTTCTGAGATTTCAGTGGTTTTGATTCTTACAAGTTCAGCATTTTTATTCAGCATGGCCTTATCCCTCTTGGTTTCCCTGGGGGCTCAGATAGTAAAGAATCTGCCTGCAACGCAGGAGACCTAGGTTCAGTTCCTGGGTTGGGAAGATCCCTTGGAGAGGGAATGGCAATCCACTCCAGTATTCTTGCCCGGAAAATCCCGTGGACAGAGGAGCCTGGCGGGCTACAATCTGTGAGATTGCAAAGTCAGACACGGCTGAGCGATTAATGCTTTCACTTTGGCTTTCTTAATTTTCTAGAACCAGTCTCTCCCCTGCAGCATTAAAACAACCATAAAGATGTAAAAATGGGTTTTTCTTTACCGCTCCTCCACCACCACCATCAGTCCTTGAGTTAGTAGCTGAACTCCCTTCCTACCAGACTCAGCGTTCACCATGCTCTCTGCTGAGAAGGTCAACCCACATAAGGTCCAATCAACCATTAAAGAGATTTCATCTGAAAACAAATTGGTGTTTAAAGACTGTCACAAGTCCTGTCTTCAGCCAGGCAGGCCGCTGCATATCCCACTTTTGAAAAGGAGGGATTTTTGTGTTTGTTTTTGTTTTTTATTTTTTGGCCATATAACTCAGCGTATAGGATCTTAGTCCTCCAACCAGGGACTGAACCTCCGTCCCCTGCATTGGAAGCACAGAATCCTAAACACTGGACTCCCAGGGAATTCCCAAGCAGGAGATATTTATAAAATGTGCAACCTGCCTGCCCAGGAAGTGAAGGTGAGTTGACCAAACACCTGATCTGTAACTCAAGTGCAGAGTTTCTCCCCCATGTCAAGCCGTGGCCCTCTGTTATACTGAGGAGGAGATGGGAGGGAAAGGAGGAAAGGACACGCAGTGGAATGGAATATGCTATGACGCTGTCTTCCGGGGTGAATTTTACACCTGGCTGAAATCAGGGAGCAGCATTCCAGAGTGACTGAAAGTTCTCTTTTGCAAATGCAAAGACTCCAGTGAATTTTGAACCTTTCAGCACTGTCTTATCCTTGGTAATAACTCCAGCTAAGAAGTGCAAATGAGTCTGATGCCTTTGAGAACATCTGAATGGTCTTCATGGAAGCATTGATAGGGGAAAGCGGGAAATTAATGTTGCCTTGAAGGATGACATAAATGGGTTTCAATTATTGCCTGCGATGGACACCCTAATTTCTACAGTTAGCATCAGTCTTCCCAGAGTTAACTGTGCCCCAGTCATTGAACTTAGCAAACTTTGATAAATCAGCATCAGAAGAAACAGCTAGTGTGCCATATCCCTTACACTGATCGATTTACTTCCTTTTCTTTGGAGCAATACTTGTAATTGCAGGGAAAAAAAAAAAATCTGTCCCCTTGCAGGAAAGCACTGTATGGCGATCTTTTGAACTATTGTTTTCATTTAAAAACTTCAGAGGAGGCGTTTAATCCAGTCAGTGTGGCCAACCACAGTGGGGAGGCAAAGTCTCTAGAGGTCTCTAAGGCAGAAATGTGTGCTGTAGACAGTGCTTTGCACGCTGTCTGTCCTGATGGCCTCACTCTTTTCCTAGTATATCATAACCTACGGGGGTGTGCAAAGCTCACGTGTGCCATGCACAACTCATCACTGAGTTTTGGAACACTCCAACTAAGAGATACTCTTGTTCAACAGCTGTCTCCCTTGATTAGACACAGGAATGCCGTGAATTATTGGATCATTATAAAAAGTTCCCAAACACTCACACTCTGTGCTCACCTTTCTGTGGACCATAACTAATTGTCTGTGGCCACAACTGGAGGTGTGTGTGTGTGTGTGTGTGTGTGTGTGTGTTAGTCGCTCAGTCGTGTATGACTCTTTGCGATCCCATGGACTGTAGCCTGCCAGGCTCCTCTGTCCATGGGATTCTCCAGGCAAGAATACTGAAGTGGGTTGCCATTCCCTACTCCAGGGGATCTTCCCCACCCAGGGATCGAACCCAGGCCTCCTGCATTGGCAGGCGGATTCTCTGACGCTGAGCCACCAGGGAAGCCCGTGGTGAAGGGCTTGTGGAAGAAGCTCCTCCATATCGAAGAACCTGGTTAGTTTTTGAGACATCTTTTAAAAATGAAAGTCTTTCCAGCACAGACGCCCAAAGCAGCGGATGTTGCCATGGACACCATCCCATCCCTGGAATCTTGGAATTTGAAGTAGGAAATAATACTGATACAGTCACTTCTATGTCAAAATCTTAGGGGGTACACTGGGGTTATCAAAGCCAAGCAGGGTACACAAGAGAGGTCAGCATTCTATGCAGGTTAAGGCACTGGCTGAGTTTGTGAGTGAGTAACTTAGAGCAGTTTCAGGGGATCTGCTCTCGTGGTGGGAAGACTCTAGGAAAATGAGCCAGCAGACAGTCCTGGAGGACAACTGGGAGAACTGAAGGACGACCGTCGCCTGTAAGCTTTACAGACTCACTCACCATCATGTCTTATGATCGCCTTAAACGGAATTTTGGCCATGAAGTAGATTCTCCATGTTAAAATTTCAATCACAGAATGAAAAGCTGCAGATTAAAAGCTTCAGTGATTATTTCTCACACGAAGTCAACTTAAATCCGTAGACTTGAAGTCACTTGTCACAGGCCCCACTGGTCGTAAAAGTTGAAACAGGGCCCCTTGTCGAGGGCTCCTAACCCGCATATGAGACCTTTCCCTATATCCTCTTCTACCTCTCTTTCCTTCTTCATTTTGATTCTTTTCACTTAGTTATTTCACAGTGCTTTTCTCCTTTAGTCTCTATAGCCTACTACCCATTACATAATTTAAAAAAATTCAGGTATCTTGTTTCTTCACTTGTAGGAAGGTTTAGGGTCATGCTCTCATTTGACCCTTTCATTAAAAACATAGATACAGAAAAATTACTGATAAATATATAACTTTTAAACTCTGTCGTGCTCTTACCTCCATAGTCTATTGTCCACTAAGCAACCAGGGACTGAGATGGGAAACTGGGGTAAGATCCTGACAGCACAGGTTTTATGAACACTGGCTGATGCCGGCCGTTCGTCAGTCGAGTGTGTGACCTCAGGTGCCGTGTTTAATTTCTTTGCCCCTGAGTTGCGGGGTTTAGAGAATGTGGATAATAACAGTGTCTACCGTGCAGTCCCATTGTGAGGTTCATCTGGGGCCATTTATTCAGCCACTGCCACGGTGCCCAGCAGTAAGCAAGCCGTAAGCATCACTCTTATCATACCTGTTTACATCATTATATTCAATAGAAAAATATTAGCGTCCTTAAAGACAATAGAGAAGGGAAAAAAAATCACGGAGTGAATTAAGGAAGGAACAAGGTCCAATTATGTTGTTGAGCTCTGAGGGAGTGAAAGCCATTTGTTTGTGCTCGTCTCCCTCCAAGGGTAATCCGTGTTGTGTAACGTTCTGCTTTCTGAAGGAACAAGGAGATTATTAATAGAAGAATGTAATTAAATTAAAAAAGACATCGGAGAGTGCCATTTCTGGGCAGCGTCGGGCGCTGCCCCGCACGGCGGTCCCCTCTGTGCTGTGGTCCGCCGGGGACACAGATGGGGGTCGGGGAGGCCCTCCTGCAGGGACCCTGCGCCCGGGGCGGAGAAGCAAGCGCACGGGCCTCCGCCTTTGTCCGGTGATCATCTGGACCCGGCCGGTCGCCAGTGGAGACGAGACCCGGGCGGACCTCCGGCCTCCGTGTCTGTTCGGTTGCGGGTTAGCTTTGATCACAGAGGAGAGACCGTCTTTTGAATGGAAGGAATCAAACCACTGCAGCGGTTATGAGGCAACGATCTGAAAAAGCTTTGGTAGAGTTCTTTTTTTTTTTTTTTTTTTTTTGCTGAAAGAAAGCTCTGTACCTTTTCATACAAGCCTTTCGCACTGGGTGACATTTGCAGTGCTTTCATTTTTTTTTTTTTTTATCCTCCTAGCGCATGCCACAGTAAAATCACAAGTATAGCAGTCCACCATCTGGCAAGACTCCTCCTCCCCGCAATAAAGCCGGGGATGCGGAAGAGGCTTTCTGTATTTCACGTCCCTGCGTCCCTACCTCTGTTCGACTCTGTGTTGTTTCTCCTAGTGGTTAATCAATTCTTGAAAAAGAACCTTCAAAATTAATTTCTAAGGCTCTCAAGGCCTCAATACTTCATCCTGGAGCTCAGCGTAATTCAGGAGCTGAGGACTTCATTTGTGTTTATGGCTCACATCTGACATATTTTTTAGACTGTGCATTGCCCCAGCCTCTGTTTTATTGCTGTTATTACCATCTGTTTGTTTTTTAGGGTTCATTCCTTCTGGTTTTTTCCTCCTTTTTGGGGACTGTCACTGTTTATTCATATCTCTATCAGGAGAGAGCAGAAAGAGGGGGAATGCAGGCATCAGAACTTCTCCAAATTCAAATGTAAATGGCTGAGTTTAATGTGGTCACCGTTCCTTTTGGACATTTTGTTTTGTTTTGTTTTTAGATCCTTATTACCTAATCAAGGTACAATTTATAGCATGTGAGTTTAATATAGGATTAAAATATAACTTTATTAAGGTGTGTACAGATTAAGGTAGTTTAATTGAGGTAAAATTCAAAGAGTTTCTAATATTTTGGTATGGAAGGATTGAAAAAATTAGTGTCCTATTTGTTTATTCTGGCTGGGGACTTTATGTATCAGTCTATGTAAAAGGCCTGTTTCTCTTGCTTTGAAATCCAACTAAAGTCTCATACAAGGCACTGTTTTCAATAAAAGTATTGGTACCAAACATGTTTCTTATTAACTAATTGAGTATAAACAAAGATTAATAGTTATAGCAAAAGCATGCTTTTTTTTTTTTAAAGCCTGTCTCCCCACCTGTTTCCATATTAAGTGGTATTTAGGCGTACTCTTGAGAATACTGTTTGAAACTTCTGTTGAACATCTGGGTTTTGTCATAGATCCATAAGATATTTCTTCTTCTTTTTACAAAATCCTCCATGCAAACCCTCCTAGAGCATAGATCCCCCCAAGATGATGAGAAAGGCATTTGATTCGTTCATGGGCATTTCTCCGGGATTTTTCCTTCATGAATGCATATGTTTCACGCTAGGTTGAAAGGAGCCCTGTAAAAGGAGAGTGTGCGTTTGGTGCAGCATCACAGTGCCATTCTGCATTCAGTTCAAGAAGCACTTCCGCCTGTCTGCTGCCAGCAGGGTGCTCTTATCCCGTAAGGATAACACAGTGATGAGCAAGATATGGCCTGTTCTCTCAAGATGCTTATAGTAGAAAATATAGTAGAAAAATAAGGTAAACATACCACCATAAGGGCTTCCCAAAGGGCTCAGTCGTGAAGAATCCACCTGCCGTTGCAGGAGAAGAGGGTTCGAAACCTGGGTTGGGAAGATCTGCTGCAGAAGGGAGTGGCAGCCCACTCCAGTATTCTTGTCTGGGAAATCCCATGGGCAGAGGAACCTGGTGGGCTACAGTCCACGGGGTCTCAAAGAGTCAGACACTACTAAACAACAAGATAACTATTATAACATCTGTTTGTGAGTGGTAAGTTACTGAGCATTTCAGAAGGAAGAATCACATTATTTGAAAAGATAAAGTGTAGAAAAGTCATTGTCATCTGAAGTGGCCTTTCATCAGATAATTTCCTAATACCTGCATTCAATCATTCCCAAGCAAATAAAACCCACAGAGACATAACAACTGGGAAAAGCATTTTTATATACTAGTATTCCACACGAGATAGATACTATATGTCCATGCTGATTTTGATAGAATTGTATTGATGCTGTAAAGCTTAGCTTATATAAAAAACTCAAAAGTGGGCTGTCTACACAGCATCTTAGGATAACTGATAGCCTACCATTTCCTTCTCACTGGATGCCAGTGACTGCCAAATTTGACCAAATTGTTAAATCTCAATGAGTGTGTCATCACAGGAATAGGCATCAAATTAATAATGTGCTTTTATATCATATTTTATAGATGATATAAATATACATATAAATGTATAATATGTTCTTTCTATGTTTTTACATATAAAATAAAAAATAATTAATTAATGTGGATAAAACTCACAATCTATTCATTTACTAACAATAACTTTTCAATTGTTTCATCTTGAAATGGAAATTTATAAAATAACTGTATTTTTCTATCCTAAACAACACGTTAAAAGAGCAGAAAATCATATAATGAGAAATATTTTGTGACCTTCTCTAAAATTACCTTCTTAGCAATAGGCCACTGAACCTGAATTGTATCTGAGAGAGAAGTTGATAGTCATGTTTTCTTTTTAAAATTTAAATTTAACTAAGTAGCATTAAATAAAATTTTTAAAAAATCATCTTCTCAGTGGCACTAACCACAGCTGAAGCACTCAAAAGCCACACATGGGTCATGGCTTCTGGGTTTGATGCTGATAATAGAGTATTTCCATCGTTATAGAAAATTCTATTGGACAGTACGGCACTTAAGTTTCTTTGAGGGCAGAGTCATAATGTTTATTGCTTAGGAGCTTAAATAAATATTTTTTGAATGGTTACTTGAAAGAGAGACCTGGGAATTCCCTGGCAGTCCAGTGGTTAGAACTCTATACCGCATTACAATTGGATCCCTGGTTGGGGAACTGAGATTCTGCAAATTGTGTCGCCTGGCCAAGAAAGAAAAAAAGAAAGAAAAATCAAGAAAGAGAGCGCTACTCTAGAATTTTTGGTCTTTTAGAGCTTTTGGGAGGGAGGGAGCTTTGAAAACCCTATCTTCAGTTGAATGTAAGTGCTAAGCTATAATGACTATATTGATGATGGTGGTGGTGGTGATATTTATGAAAAGATGATGATGGAGTTGAGGGTGATGAATATAAGAAATAAGAATGTTTACTAAGACTGAGCTGATCTGAGGGTTTGTTATCTAATGAGCAGTTGTCAGCTCTTCCAACAGGGGATGGATTTCTAGAAGTTTGGTTATGTCTGTGATGTGGTTATCCATGTGAAAGGCAATCAGTCCTGTCTGACTCTTTGTGACCCCATGGACTGTAGCCTGCCAGGCTCCTCTGTCCATGGAATTCTCCAGGCAAGCATACTGGAGTGGGAAGCCATTCCCTTCTCCAGGGGATCTTCCCGACCCGGGGATCAAACCTGGATCTCCCACATTGCAGGAAGATTCTTTACCAGGGAGTTACGTGATATGGTTGCAGGTGCTTTTACTCGCATGGACTCCTTTTCAGTTACGTCTGAGTTCTGGTGAAAACTTCCATTAGAAATGTTCTATGTTTGGGCCTAAGTCCTTATGCAACAGACCTTGAATGATTGACCACCAGTATCCTGTAGGGATTGTAATATGCTGTAAGGGTTTTAAATGGTGCAGGAAAAGAGTCACTGAAGGACTAGTCTGGGTTTCTTAAATAGTGAAATTGCTCAGAAGAGTTTCTGAAAGCCACATCCAAGTTAAGACTTGATCCCTCTCTAGCTTCCAACTAATAGAAACCGGTTTTATAAGAGAATGAAGAGATTTTTCAAAAGGATTTTCTTCCAGGAGACATTTCCTTAGAGGCTGCAGTGATACATTTGCCATGGAGACTGTCTCCTTGTCTCCTTCCCAGTAAAAGTGATCTTGTGAAGCACGTTTGTGATCAGACAGCTGCTCTGTTAACAGGCAGTCAAGCTGAAGGCTTTGATCCAGAGAGAATGTGGTGAGTTTTTGCCCATCTCCCTACAAAGCACATCTTGCCTGGTAACCAGAGAGCACTTGGCATATAGTTCTCTTGGGGTTTCCCTGGAGGCTCAGAAGGTTAAGAAAACCTGCCTGCAATGGCATTTACTTCTCTTATAATAAGGGTTGTTTTTCATTCATATTATTTAATGTTCGTCTGCCCTCAGGATGCTACCATGATATTATTGAAGACAAAGACTCCCCCTTGGTTGTCTTTTTTTCCCTTCACCAGCCTATATGCTGTCTGCTTTAGCTGTGTTCTTGCCCATGTTAGGGACCGGACCATTTCAGGAGATCCGATAGAAGTCATCAAGGGAATGTTCATCAAACAAACCTTTGGCAAAAAACAAAGACCATGACTTTAACCGGCAGTTGTGGTCTCCCATAAGAATCACTCTTTTTCACCAGCAAGAATACCTTGATTCCAGATGTAATGGAGAAAAATAGAAGCAATATATATTCCCCTAAGGGTAGACTATTCCCTAGAAGCAAATTCTATCATGGCTTTCTAAGGTCCCATCATTATCTTCGTATAAAAAATTTATATGAGCATTTTCTAGATGGCAGCAAATTGATCCTATTCATCCTTTCTTTGCTGTCATCCAGAAAACACACATATCCATGCAAACAACTGGGGAAAGAGTCTAATTATTTGTATTAGAATAACATGCATTTCCCAAATCAGGAATCATTGTGTGTCTTTGTGGTCTCAGTTCAGTTCAGTTCAGTCGCTCAGTCGTGTCCGATTCTTTGTGACCCCATGAAGTCCCCAAAATAAAAATATTTTGGAGCAAACAGAAAACACAGAATATCAGTCAGAGTTCTTATTTGCAAGCAACTAATATAAGCATGAGAGTATATTGCATTTAAGGCTACTAGAAACTCTAGGGCTAACAGAAACTAACAGAACAGGAACTTTAGGGCAGCCAGCTAACCCGGTTGGAAGGCTGTGCAGTTGCAAACAGTCCAGTGATCTCACAACATCCAGCCGCAGGAAGAGGCCTCATCTCCCTCTCTGGAGCAGTGGTCACTGCTGCCGCTGAAGACATTCACCAGAAGTGGTCCCACCCCTTCTCTCTGCTTCATCTCATTTGCTTCCTGTCCACAGTAGGGACTGAGCGCTTCTGGTTGGCAGAGACTAAGTCCTCGGGCTGTACCCTTGGCTGGGGTCGTGGACGGAAAGAGTAAGGAACTTTCAGTTGGGTGGTGAGAGTTGGGCTCTGTTTCGAAAGGGAGGAGATTCCGAAATGAAACAGCCACAACTAATGAAAAAGCCCTGCTAGTCCTAACATCTAGCTGAAGCTCTTCATCACTGACCTTGGAAGCATCATTTGTGTGACTCACAAAATTAAGGAAATTAATATTTGCCAGATTAGGTTTACCTCAGCCTACCTGAGTGGCCAAGAGGGGGAATAGTCACGTGAATGTGCTTAGTCCAAAAGCTGCAGGACAAAATTCTCTCACCAGGTATGCTAAACAGTTAACAATTGCGTTCAGATACAAATGATTGATGTTTTTAGATTAGAAGATAGGAAGGTCAAAGAATTGAAGGCCATCTGGTAGCCAGTCCCAGAAGCCGCCCGAGGACGTGCACTGTTATCCCACGGCCTGTTCTGTGTGAGTAGGGGCTGGAGTTAATGTCTTCTCGTGTAGAAAATCCATTCTTTTGTTTTTTCTGGATGATGATGCTTTGCTCAGGACTAATCTTGCTTTCCAGTTATCAAATGAAGAAGACTGCCTCAAATGCTGCATTTAAGTTTGCATTGAAAAAAGCTCTTGTGAGGGGTTGTGGGGTTGCAGTAAGCGTAAAGAAATGAATGTGACCGTGAAATCTTTGCAGGATAGAACTCACCTACTTCAAAGGAACCCAAGTGAGAAATCTAAGTATAATAAGAACCCTTATTAGGCTTCATGAAGTAACTGCCAGTATAATCTGTCTTGCTGAGCTGCAGGCCCTTATACTGTACCCATCCTCTATTCCCAGCAAAAGAAATATGAGGTGAAGGAAGAAATTTATAATGTCGGGAAGGAAGCAGAGTTCTGCTTACATTCCTGACGAATAATTTGACTTTCCCTCCCACGGAGATGTCGGGGAGAGCAGCGTTCAGGCGTTTTATTGCCGCTAAGGATTGAATTCTATGTTGTGGAATACTGCAGACATTCAGCTTTCTCTTCCTCTGCAGTTTAGCAGGATATTGAGAATGTGTCCTTAAAGGGAATAACTTGTCATTTATCCAGATGTCACTTGTGCCGCTGGAGCTGGAGCTCAGCTTCCCTGTGGAGTTAAGCTGCTGATGGCTCCTTAGTTGTTTCTGCCTCTGCAGCTCCAGACATCCCATCCCTCGCCTCCCCTCTGCCCCTTCCCTGCCTCGCACATCCAATGCATATCCGCTGAAACAGAAACTAGCGACTCCTTTGCTTCTGCTACAAATCTATCACCAAATATAAGCTCTCAATGGAAAAAAAGAAAAACAAAAGCAAAGGCTCCCAAGATTTGCACTGGCGTTTTCGTAAGAGCATCTGTTTGTTTTCCTGTGCTGAAAGTCATCCTTGTTTTTGTTTGTCCTCAGTTAAGGGCTTGGCTTTGGAATAAATTGCGGGGACAGTTATATTACTTTCTCATCTCTCTTTCTAAGCCAGTGTTTTGCTTCTGTTTGAAAATGCTTGCACGTATTATGATCAGTGCCAAATTCTGTGTTGTTTTATACTTGAGCATGACTGTAAACATAGTCCATTTTGGATTGTAATTGTAAGTATGTATGACAAGCACACATATATGCACACACACTGCTCTCATCTCACAGACTTGGCATATGAACTTTGTGCAATGCTCTGCCTTGGGCTGCATGGTGGTGATTTAGTTGCTGAGTTGTGTCTTGTCTTATGCAACCCCATGGACTGTGGCCCACCAGGCTCCTCTGTCCATGGAATTCTCCAGGCAAGAATACTGGAGTGGGTAGACATTGCCTTCTGCAGGGGATCTTCTCAACCCAGGGACTGAACCCAGGTCTCCTGCACTGCAGGCAGATCCTTTACTGACGGAGCTACCCAGGGAGCATAATCTGCTAATATTGCAAAAGCAAGTGTGTTCTCCTGCAATACACGCCCTTATCTTGAGTACTTTCCTGGGGCTAACTGCAGTAAATGGTTTGAATTTATTTAAATTCAAGTTCCTTTTGAAAGAAAACAGCAACATTGACTCCAGCTTGCGTTGGGAGCGCATTAGGTGAGGCACATCCGCTCTACAGTCTCGAGACGGCTGTGATTCCACACAGAAGTCAGTTGCATAAGCTTCCTGACTGGAGAAAGCTGGGTTTGGATCACACCACCACCATTTACAGTGTTTTGACCTTGAGCATATCTCTCTTCTTCGGCCGAAGAATTGATGCTTTTGAACTGTGGTGTTGGAGAAGACTCTTGAGAGTCCCCTGGACTGCGAGGAAATCAGGGCAGTCCATCCTAAAGGAGATCAGTTCTGGGTGTCCATTGGAAGGACTGATGCTGAAGCTGAAACTCCTATACTTTGGCCACCTGATGTGAAGAACTGACTCATTTGAAAAGACCCTGATACTGGGAAAGATGGAAGGCAGGAGGAGAAGGGGGCAACAGAGGATGAGATGGTTGGATGGCACCACCGACTCGATGGACATGGGTTTGAGTAAGCTCTGGAAGTTGGTGATGGACAGGGAGGCCTGGCATGCTGTGATTCATGGGGTCGCAAAGAGTCAGACACGACTGAGCAACTGAACTAATATCTCTCTTTCACTGTCTGCAAAAGGGAGTAATGTGTATTTTTTCAGATGCCTGACACAAAAGTTTAAATGAGAGAAACGTCTTTAAAGCCTGTCATACAACATGAAAAAAGAGGTCTGCGAAAAGCCAGTTTCTGTGAATTATATAGGCCAGCTGTGGGACTGATCATCGGAAGACTGGTTGAAAGTCTCTTTGCAAATCAGTTAGACCCACCGGTCGGGACCTAAACATCCAGGGAACATTCTTGCTCCCATTTTCCCTCCTTCAGTTTTATTCTCTGGGGTAAGTGACACAGAGAAAGTGAGACTTGAGGTATCTCGATTCCAGGGTGAAGTTAGGAAATAAAAATACAGTGATTGTATCGCATCCGATACTCTGAAAGGCGGGGTTCCCTATCTTCTCATCATTTTACCTGAGAATGCCTGTGGCCAGGTGTGTATTCCCCAGAGTTCAAGACTATAAAATTCTTCTTTGGATAAACCAAATAACCCCAACAAAAGACCTAATGATGCTGAAACCTAGGAGCCCACAATAGACAACTGGCTCAAGATAAATGCCGCTGCAATAAAAGATAAGGGCAGGATAGGATGCAAAAGAAATTGTCAGACAATTGAAGAAGAACGCTTGGAAACTGGGACTATAATCACTGAAAAAAGTAACAGAGGAATTGTAGTCTAAAGTTGAGAGAATTTCCAAAAAAGTATGATGAAAATGAAAGAGATAGGCAGTAGTATAGAAAATATTAGTAAATGATATGAGACAATGTAGGAAGTCCTAGATCTAATTACTTGGAATTTCAGAAAGGGAAACCAAAAGAAAATAAATGGAATATTATCAAAGAAGGAAAAAATTCAATAATATATGCCAGGATTGGAAAAATACAGACCTTTACATCAAAAAGACCACCAAGCATGCAGAACAATGGATGGGGTGAAAGGTACATGACCACACAGTTTCACGCTTTCAGACATAATAGTGAGAACCAACAACATCTGAAAAGAAAAGAAGTTTCATGCAAATGTATCAGATTTAATTATATGTCTTAAGAGCAATGCTGGACGCTAGGAGACAGAACAAAGGCCTTTCAATTTCTGCAGGAAAAATATTTTAGAATTATATAGCCAGCCAAAGTATCAATAAGAGTGCAATAAAAATATAGTTTTGGAAAAGTATGTAAAATTCTAAAAGAAGTTTCTGCTCTCTTTCAGTATTTACCATGATGCGCCACCAAAACAATGAAGTAAATCATGAAAGGAAGCAGGGAGTTTAGCAAGAAGAAAAAGAAGTTCTTTATAGGGGCCGGACTAGAAAATTCCAGTGTGAAGTACTCCAAAAAGCAAAACAAAATAAAACAAATGAGCAAGCCAAAAAAGTAGAATTTATAGGTTGTCTGGTGCCTTTGAAAATAAGTGGATTAGATGATAGAGCTTTTACAGGTGTCTTTGGGAAGTTTTCACAATGGATACATTAAAAAAAAATAAGCAAATGAAGAGATTCAAGCCAATTGTTAATTCTAAGAAAAACAAATTCGTACATTATACAATTTGTCATTGAAATAAAAACATATTACCATGTTTGGGTTCAGCAGGGAACGATATTTAATTAGTTATAAATTGTGCAAGTTAATTTTTAATTTAAGTAAGATATTGCTTGAGACGGCAGAATATCCATCCCCATAATGGAAAATGAGTAGAAAATTCCTAAAATGTATATTTTAAGAATTAATTTTTAAGGGTTATTTTTTTTAAAGAAATATCGCTGTAGACATTAAAAGAAACAACTAAAATGTGCTTGTTTCTGAGAAACAAGACTGGTGAGTCAGGAGGGGGTAGATAGAGGATGCTTGTCATAATAAGCTTTGTAATAGAAATTGATATTTTTAACTTTCTGTTGTATTAATTTTAGTGCTTGCAGCTTACACCATTACTTCTGGAGAGTGAAATTAAAAGTCAAGGAAATTTAACAAGTTAGCTAATATCATTTGGATAGTAAGTGAAAGAACCAAATTTAAATCAAATCTGGTGACTCCAAACTTTCATACTCTCAATCTGGCCAGTGTCATCAACAGTTGTGTGTGTGTGTGTGTGTGTGTGTGTGTGTGTGTGTGTGTGTGTGTGTGTGTGTGTAGACTCTTTTCCTGAGTTAGTGAGTAACGCAGTGTGAATTCCTTCCAAACAGAGATGCATGGGCCCAGCTGAACTGGTCACTGTGTACTTATTACAGTTCACAGTCTGCGGTGACTTCCTTGTGTGTTTTTCTCCAGATGGCTGCATGGCTTTAGGAACCCTCCCCTTCTCAGTCAAGGCAAACCCACTGAAATGAACACAGGTTATCACCTGTTTTAACGAAAAAGAAAACGATGATGGTGCTGTTCTTCAGCCTGCTCCCTCCATCATCATCCCAGGACAAGATCCTAGACTGTCCAGGAGGGTTATTGCTCAGTATGACCTTTCAGTTGTTTTGGAAAGGAGGATCTGTGAACAGACTCATACCCAAGTTGATCCAGGATGGTTGGATTTTATACCGTGCAATTCTCGTCCCTTTGTCAAGGTTAGGCCTCTCGAGGAAAGGGCCTCTGAAAACGGGAGGGTGACCCCAGCCAGTACTATGTTAAGTGGTTAGAGAGCTTGCCCTGACTGAACCCCAGAGCAGGCAGACACTTGAAAAGTAGTTGCTTTTGGGTATGTACACTGGCACAGCACCTTTGGAAGGTAATTTGGTATTTATCTCCTGAATTTTACATTCAGGAGATCCTGAATATCCCTGGTATATCCCTTGATCAACAGTCTAATATACCAACACACTTGAGAAATTATGTATGTCCAAAGATAACTCATTACATTTTTTTTTTTTTGCAATAAGGAAAGATAGGAAATAACCTAAATTTCTATCATCAGGAGACTGGTTAAATAAGTTATGACATATTTATATAATGAAACGGTAAGTAATTGCTATTACGAAATTATGAGAATAGCCTTTATGAATTGACTTGAGATTTCCTAGAAAAATATGTTTAAAAACTAAACAGGCAAAACCAACAGCCAAAATGTGGAACAGTGTGTATGGCGTTGATGCTGTTTGCATGAAAAGGGTAGAAATTTTATAAATGAATTGGCTTGCATATTATACACTGGAAACTGGGAAGATGAGTGGATGGGGTAAGAGTGGAGAGGACTTTTCCACAGATGTTTTATGTTGTAAGGTTAGAATTTGCTGCCGTGCCGAAGGTGGTGTAGGGAAGAGTTGAGCTGTTTGTTAAGAGACCGTGAAGTTACAACGTGTTAGAGTCAAGAACAAATGCAACCAAAGAAAAATAGGTTTTCAAATCAAACTCTTTCAATTTATAATAATTTGTAGCTAACGATTTTTTTACTTTATATTGAAAGATAGATATTGTGAAAAAATTGAAATTCCCTCCATCCACCTCAGTAGACATTTTGATGAGAGTTTTCTTGATAAATAAAAGGCCTTTGAAAACAATAAAATACTCTGTACGGAACAGAAGCAGCTCATTTTTAATTGAAAATATTTAACTAAAGTCTGAAAAATGGATATACTCAAGCAAGCAAAGTAATTATAGGTGAAATACATGGTCGAATATCAGAAAATGCAAATACATTTTTACTACAATAAGGCATAAAGTTCAAAATGAAATTATCCATTTTAATCAGTTGAAATTATCCATTTTAATTTATTAATGCTAAGTTAAAATTAATATTTCTCGCTAAAGTTCATTACAAGCCATTAATTCCAGCTCTTGGAATTTTTTTTGATTTAAATAAGATACTTGGTATATTAGTATGTTCATATAAAGTATTCTTCACAAATCCACTGCTACAAAGGAATTATTTAGTAGTGTCAAATGAAACATACCAGAAGTCTTATAAATAGTTGTCTTGGGGTTAGTAATTCTATTGAAATGTTACATAATTAAAAATTAGGCATATTTACAATTTCAGTTTTTATAGCCATGATATGTGGCTTTAGACAGGTGACTTAAATTCAGTATAATCATTATTTAGACAGTCTCTAAAACTCACCAAAGTTTCTCAGTGTACCATTTTTTTATCTCTTCTTTCTCCAGTACTATTTGTCTGTCCATGGGATTCTCCAGGCAAGAATACTGGAGTGGGTTCCCTTCTCTAGGGGATCTTCCCGACTCAGAAATTGGACCTGGGTCTCCTGCATTGCAGGCAGATTCTTTACTGACTCAGCTACAAGGGAAGGCATTATTATTGATCATTAATCCATAATGACCATACTAGCCTCTTTCTAACTTCTTGCCCATACAAATAAAGAAAATGAAAAATAACTTGTGGGGAAAAGAAGCAAGTTACTGGGGAGGGGAGGCTAAGGAAGAGAGAATGTGTCCATAACCATGGAGGAGACCAGTGGAGGTGGGATACAGGGCAGGGACTCAGCACACGAAATGTAAAAATCAGGGCAATTAGAAAAATAAAAACTTCCCGAATGCAAAATGATTCCAGATATAAACATCATGTAATTTACAAACATTAAAGCTGCGCATTATTGAGCTTTTTTGTATAGCAAACATTATGAGTTATTTCATATATACATCATCTAATCTAAATTCTCAAACATTTCTATGAAATATTATTGGTTCTGATATTTCAGTTGTATGTATATGTAATAGCTGTGTATATACCAGAAACATACACACAAATTATAGGTATCCTCACATATAATACATATACACGTACAGACACATGTGTACGTACATGCTTACTGACCTGGAGATGTGAAGTGCTTTGCTCACATACTAGAAAGCGGGTAATAGAGCTGGTATTTAAGCTGAGTGTCTGACTCCCGAGTCTTTAATCCTACCCTCCTTTGTCTCTGTTCACTCTGCTTTCCGTTTGAGTGAGGTTCTCAGTTGAGAAATGGAGATCAGATTTGAATCATCCATTATCAAATGGATGTCCACCAAGATTAACATTTGCAAGGTCCTGGAAGTTTTGAAATGTAAATTACGAATAGCATAGCTTCGTTCAGAGACACTCCTGTGCTTCCTACTAAGTCTCACAGACTCAAAAATGACTAATAAGGCTCTTACCAAGAATTATGGATGAGCAAATGTACCTCATATTTTCCACCATAAAGCTGCACTAATTCATTCAACCAAAATTTATTGAACCCAGGCATTGTGTTGAAGCTTGCATCTTATTTATGCTTTTCATAAAGATGTGCTTAATTGTATAGGCTTCCTAAATACAACAGTATATCTGGAAGACACTGAATAATAAACCAAGGATACACAGTGCCACAGAGAAAGAACTCAGCTAGAAACCAGGTGAGCTATATTATTTGGGCATTCACTGGCAACCTGTGTTATCTTTAGTCTCTTAAGAACCCAGTCCTTTCATCTATAAAATGAGATGGACTAAAATCTCTGTATTTAAATCAAGAGCTTATTCTGGGCTGTGAGTAAGCACAAATGAGACAGCAGTGTTAGTAGGAAGAAATAAGCAAAACTGTTTAGGTACAAGACTGTGAATCTGCCTCTAAAATGATTGTTTAACTTGTTGACAAAATATGTGAGGGGAGAATCACTGAATGTGCCCTTTTGCCAAGGTGACCCTCACCCCCTAGGCGTGTTTATTTAAATGGTTGTGGTTTCTAGGACATTACAGTTATGTTTTACGATTCAAAAGTGCCCTGACCTTACTTACGCATCCAGCTTCACGGCAGTTCTCTTACCAATTATATATACGTGTGTGTGTATGTATATATTATATATTTTATATATATATATATATATGTATCAGTTCAGTTCAGTTCAGTCACTCAGTTGTGTCCGACTCTTTGTGACCCCATGGACTGCAGCACGCCAGGGCCTCCCTGTCCATCACCAACTCCCAGAGCTTACTCAAACTCATGTCCATCGAGTTGGTGATGCCATCCAACCATCTCGTCCTCTGTTGTCCCCTTCTCCTGTCTTCAGTCTTTCCCAGTATCAGGTTCTTCTCCAGTGAGTCAGTTCTTCGCATCAGGTGGCCAAAGTATTGGAGCTTCAGCTTCATCAGTCTCTCCAATGAACATTCAGGTCTGACTTCCTTTACGATTATATATATACTCATTTTTCTCTGAGTGTTCAGCAGCAACATATATATTAATATATACTCGTCTTTCTTCGACTGTTAAGACACAGTAGGTGCTTTTGTATTTTTATTCCCTTTCACCTTAAAGGTAGTTGTTGCTGGTCCGATATCACATGTGAGAAAATTGAGACTTGGAGGGGAAAGAGTTACCTAAGTTCAAGTAAGTTGGGGAGCTAGGATCTACAACCAGAACTGATTCCAAAATAATGTCATAGAAACAGACAGTTTGTTCAGGAGGAAAGTAACTGCTTTATTGCTATAAATAAGATTTGGTTATATATATTTGGTGGCACGGGAGTACTTTGTCCATGGGCCTCAGTCCCTGTTACAGGCAGATTTCCCCCCACTACCCCCTCAAAAGAAAATGAAATGTATCAAATTTCTCAAGAATTTAGTCCCATGCAAACCAATCATTGCTTTCACAGTTGATTTTGACATTTTAATGAAATAGAAATACAGACAGAAGCAAATGCAGCCTGCCTCATCAAATCGTCAAAAGTGAAATGGAGAGAAGAGGAAGCAGCGTGTGGAGGAAGTGCAAAGTGAAAGATGACTTGACTTTCCATTTTAAAAGAAGGATTCGGGCTGAGAGGTTCCACTCCTGAGCTCCTAGGATTTCAAATGGTATCTTCAGTCCCCTAATTATTTCTAGTTTCAACATCTGTTTGAAGAATCCCTGGTCCAGGTTTTTAACAAGGACTGGTTGCTGCTGCAGGGTGTCACGTAGAGTGATTTCACCCATGGCACAACGTCTTTCTCCATCTCGTTCTGTCTTTTAATGGTGGAGTACAGAGAAGACAGATGGGGGAATGTGCTGTGTTTGTAACATCACGACGACTTCTGTGACCCCACATGCACAGTTTAATCATTCTCCTCTTCAGTTTCTGAGTGTTAATGAAGGTGGTGATTTTCACCTAAGGAGATCTTGCAAATATCTATGAGGTAAGTGTGCAAAACAGTTAGCCCAGTACTTAGAAGAGACCGTGGCTCTTGAATCTGACAGTCATGTTTTAGCATTTCCCATACTGAATCGTGTCTTCTATTTGATGTGTGTGTTTATGACTTTTTTTGGGGAAACATATTGTATTACCTTATTACCTTTGTTGGGTTAAAGCTGCTGGCAGTTAAGCGGGGCAGTATCGCAGAAAATACTCAATAATAATCATTACTTAGCTGATGATCAGGTACAACTAGTTCTTCCACCTCCATTACAGAGAAAAGGGAAAATAACTTTGTAAAAGAACTTTGCCCAACTAACAGACTATTGGTGATTTCCATGCAACTCTCACTGGAGAATGTTTCTACTGCTGTGTTTATTCTGAATCTGCACTGTTCTTTGCCATATAACCTCAGAACTTTTATTAAAATTCATTTAAGAATTGTTACCATTTTTTTAGTTATTTAGGCACATATTAAAAGGGTAGATTTCTAGACATCCTTCTATGTTAGGTAGACATTATTAGTCTGACATAGCCATAAATATAAGTTAAATTGAGATTACTTTCAAATATATTGGGTGGGCCTTTTTAGGTATAATGGATAGTTTAACTTTAGACTTAGCATTTTTATGTGATTTTTTGAGACTCAAAAAGAAACTACTAAGAATCACATAGTCTGGATTTCTTTAGCAGTAAATAAAATACAATGCTTTAATCCACAAATAGCTGAATTAAAGTAATTTCGTGATTACTTCAAACTGGGCCAGATTTATGTAACACAAAACCAAGTTAGATTTGATTTCTCAAGAAAATTGAGATTTTGAATGAAAAATAAAATTTGTGTTTCATCATATTTTTTTCACATATCCAATATACCACTTCACCAAATTCATTTTTTACACAAAATCAGTATTTAGAAAATTAGTTCATTGTGTATGTAACAAATTCAGCTATCAAAGGGAGGTAGCAAAGAATTGGCATTGACTGCAAACCCTTCAAACTGGAGGATAATTTGGGGAGGAATAAATTGAGTCTTTTATCTATTTTTAAACTTTTCATAGTTCAAAATCAGCAGGTGAATGATTTTAAATAATGTGAATTATTTATGAATCTCAACACATCTCCCATCATTTCTTTCTTATGCAAATATATTACACTGAGTTGTCCATAAGATTTTATTTTGCTTCATTTGTTTATATACAGACTTGAGAAACACTGACCGTCCATGTATTAACGTTTGTGTGCTCAGTCTTGTCTGACTCTTTGCGACCCCATGGACTGTAGCCTGCCAGGTTCCTCTGTCCGTAGGATTTTCTACAGTGTGCTAAAAACTATGTCTGGAAGTGAGGATAAAAAAAAGACACGACAGTCTGTCTTCAATTTATCCACAAAATAAAGGAGCCGCTAGAGTATTATGCCTTAATTTTTTTTTTAAGAAACATACATTTTTACTAAATCTTTTTCATACTTTTTGTTTGTTTTATTCATATACCACTTCTTTTATTTTCAAATTTGTGAAATACATCACAAATCATCTAACAAGACCTAACATTCATATGAAATATTCGAGAATAAGTCACACAGTATAAATGGATCTCAGGTACTTGCCTTTCCTAACGCTCCAGTGTTAGTTGGTTGCTGCACTTTTTGACTTTGAAAAAATTCTGTTACTAAGAAAAAGGGACAGAAGACGAGCTCTTCATTTTACTGATTCTGATCTCAAAAGCCAAGTGCATGTGGATGCCACTGTTATGATATGATACAATCTGTATAGAAAGTCAGAAGAGAAATACATCCCGGGGTACTCTGTTGATCTGCTAAGGGCAGCTGTAACAAAGGACCACAAATGAGGCAGTGGGTGGCTCAGGTGGAAAAGAGTCTGCCTGCAGTGTGGGAGACCCAGGTTCGATCCCTGGGTCGGGAAGATCTCTTGGAGAAGGGCATGGCAACCCACTTCCAGTATTCTTGCCTAGAGAATTCCATGGACAGAGGAGCCTGGTGGGCTACAGTCCATGGAGTTGCAAAGAGTCGGACACGACTGAGCAACTAACGCTTTCAAACAACAGGTGGCTTCCCAGGTGGCACCAGCGGTAAAGAATCTGCCTGCGTGTGCAGGAGACACAAGAGATGGGATTCGACCCCTGGGTCGGGAAGATCCCTTGCAGTCGGGAATGACAACCCACTCCAGTATTCTTGCCTGGGAAATCCCATTGCCTGAGGAGCCTGGTGGGCTGCAGTCCAGGTGGTCGCAAAGAGCTGGACTCGACTGAGCAACTGGGCACTCAAACAGTAGCCTGGAGCCTGCCAGTCTGCGAACAAGGGTGGTTCCTTCTGAAGCTGTGAGGGTGAATGTGTTCCGGGCCTCTTCCTTGCTTCTGGGGGTTGCTGGCAAGTTCTGGCATCCCATGGTCTCTGCCTCACCCCAGACTCTGCCTTCATCTTCCGACTGCTGTTTGAAGTGTGTGTGTACAAATTCCCCTTTTGATAAGGACAGCAGTCATGTTGCATTAGGGACCACCCTAATGCTCTCTTCTTTACCTGACTATTTGCATTTGTGATGGTCCTGTTTCCACATGAGGGACGTTCTGAGATACTTGAGATGAGGTTGTCCGCATATGAATTTTGGGGAACTCTATTCAGCTCACAACAGACAATGAACTCTGGGCTCAGATTTACATAAAACGATTTTCCGAGTCTCTGTAAGAACGCACGAGTGCATTTTTTCCATCATCTTGTCGGTATACCTTCTTCATGACTGTCAGAAATTCTCCACAGGTGCGTGTAGTGTGAATAATTAAACTTTCACTTCTCCCCGCGTCTTCATCCTCTTGTTTGATCCTTTGCTTAAGCACCATCCCAAGTGGCATCCGTCACCTCTCCTCCCGTCCCTCAAAGTGTTTGTTCTGATCATGTTTGGTAGACTAATCAAAAATATTATTTTCCTCATGAGTACTCCTCCCGACTCGGAGTCTGTGCCATTCCTCACTATGTAGTTTTTATTTCCTAAATTTTAAGATGAGCGCTCTCGGTGTAAACAGTTGATCTGCTCCACTTAATCAAAACATCTTTGATTTTGAATGCTTTCTTTAGTTCGGATCACTCAATAATTCCCCTGCAGACAACAAAAAAACCACTTCAGCTTCTCAGAACAAACACACTTCAAAGTTATCATTCAGAATGTCCTACACTGAATTCTCCCTGGGGAAGTCAAGTCTTGGGAACCTTTAGATGCTGCTGGACCTGTGAACTGCTCATGGAGAATATGATAATCTCTCATCTACAGCCCTTCGCTCTGAGTGAAGCCCCATCTCTCTTTTTCTTGCATTGTGACTGTTCTCACCGAGACTTTGATTGCATTAACCCTTAAAGCATAATAGAATGGGCTGAGCATGGACTTGAGATCCCAGCAGAACTGAATTTGAATGTCAGTTGGTTTTTCCTTTGTTCTTAGCTCTGAATTCCTGAACTCCCCGATGCCCATGTTCTTCATCCGTAAACTCAGGATAGTAAGACCTGCTTCGAAGACTTTACACTAACTCAGCTAACACAGCAGTAAAAGGCAGTTAATGCGATGCTTCCTTCCTCTCTTAAACTTGCTTTTCATATTTTTCACCAACTATACCTCCTCGAATGCCGAATTTAAATACTAATCGCTTCCGGAAAGGTACAAGTCCAGACTTAGTTATGTCTATGGGGAGCTATATTGTTTAATCACCAAAATGATAGCATACCTACAGTGCTTCATGAGATGTGACCTTTGATAAGAGTCTTCAACTTGCAAAAGGGAATGGAGGCAAATGAAACCAAGGAGCCAGCCTGGGGTGTTTTCAGAGCTGCCGTGACTTAAGTCACTTACATGTATCAAGAATCTGAAAACGTTTTCTAGAAGGAAAGATATTTTTCTCCCCACTACTATTGCATTCCCAGATTTACATGGAGAATTCAAATATCACAAAAATAAATCCAGCTTTGAAAATATCTGTCATGACTTTCTGATGTCATATTTTAAAATTAAATCTTCTGATACTACAATTTTTATGTTCCAAGGTAGACTCAAAGGACCACCCCTTGAATCTCCGTTTTGGCCAAAGTCCATAAGACCGAGGTATATTCCCTTTAATTGTCAGCCTAGCATCAAGGTGGTTTTAGTTTCATTTATTAGAAAGCTGAGAAGAAAAATCTGACTCCAGTGTGATTCTTCATTTATGTGGGACCCTGAAACAAAGAATGGTGAATAATTATGGATTGTGTCCGTTATAACAAATTGTCATCTTAGAAAGTAAACAGTAGGGTCCAGTGAAAAGGAGAAGGGAAGAGAGAGGGGAAGAGGGCAAGGGAGAATAGCCGGTGGGGAGGGCAGAGGAGTAGAGACGACGAAAAGGTGAGGCCGGGTGGGAGGTGGGAGCACCCAGACACAGCCGGCTCCTCCCTAACCGAGGCGACTTCTCTCCAGGCGTTTCCAGGGGGCCTGCAGGGAGAGTGTCTCCAGGGCAGCAGGCTGTCCCAGGAACCTTCCCGGCCACTCTAGTGACAGAACAAGAGTCGAGGCTCTCCTGGCTGGGTCTTTCCGTCCCCTGTCCTTTTGTTTGGTCCTTCTACACCATTTAAAAGGTGTCCTCCCGCTTCTCATTGCCATCAGCCTCACCCACAACCTCCGTGTAGAGATCCTTGTCTGCTTCAGGTTGGTGGCGTTTTCATTAGGAAACGCGTTTTACATCACAAGACCCAGGAGCCACATTCTACCGGTCTTTTCTCTGACCTCTGAGTCCTCCAGGCAGATTCTTCCTTTGGGTTGAAATTTTGAACTGGCTTCTCAGGTGGCAGGTCGCAGACCCTGGAGCTAGGGTTGCTTGTCTGCAGGGTGATGGACACGCTGGCTTTGACACTGCCTCTGGGCTTTCCCTTGGAGAGTCTCCCCATTCCTACCCGGTCTGCGGGCCCTCTTGCTGTCTCTCCTACATACCAACGTTGCCTTTACCATGCAACCTTAGACTGTTCTGGGTAAGTTCTATGCCCAGACATTCCCATGGCTTTTCGTCAAGTTCTTCTATCCAACATCACCCTTTCAGAGAGCTTTCCCCCAAACCCCCAGCCTACTTTATCACACCCAGCACCATCATTAATGATTTTTGTGGTTTATTTGTTATCTGCTCCCCCCATCCTAATTAGAGTGTAAGCCTTATGAGAGAGGCGCCTGGTCTAACTTATTCACTGTTGACTAGCAAAGACTTCAGAGAAGGAAATGGCTGGTGGGCTGCTGTCTATGGGGTCACACAGAGTCGGACATGGCTGAAGGGACTTAGCAGCAGCAGCAAAGACTTGGTGCTCCAGTATACTGGTTAAATGAATCAATAGGGTGGTCACATACAGTCGTAAGAGCTCGACCCTAAAGAAGGCAGAGTGCTGAGGAGATGATGCCTTCAAAATGTGGTGCCGGAGAAGACTCCTGAGAGTCCCCCGGACAACAGGGAGATCAAATTGGTCAATCCTAAAGGAAATCAATCCTGAATACTCATTGGAAGGACTGATGCTGAAGCTGAAGCTCCAGTATTTTGGCCACCTGATGTGAAGAACTGACTCATTTGAAAAGTACTGGATGTTGGGAAAGATTGAAGGCGGTAGGAGAGGGTGACAGAGGACGAGATGGCTGGATGGCATCACGAACGCAATGGACATGAACTTGGGCAAACTCCGGGAGATGGTGGGGGACAGAAGGGGCTGGCGTGCTGCAGTCCTTGGAATTGCAAAGAGTCGACCACAGCTGGGTGACCCAACGCCAGTGACAACAAGGGTGATTTTCCCCTTTGTGTTTCTGCACTTCGCTTTCGTTACTGTCCTTCCCCCTCGACGCTGGCGGGCTGCATGTGGTTGGAATCTCAATTTCCAGAGAAACCCGCTGAACCCATTAAAGATGTACAGAGACACTGCTGAAGCAAAGCTTTGCTTCAGGGAAGATGAAAATGTTCCCTTTAAAAATAACATAGTCTATGGCCAAAGACTAGAAACATAGTTAGAGTAATTTATACAATTTTCTGTTAACCCCTATGAAAATATGAATGTCTTTGGGAAATAACAGGGTCCTGTCTTATCCCTCTCCCTTCCCATAAACTTTGCATCTGAACATACCCATCCAGAACCCAAGTGAATATGCAAAGGGTTTTTTTTTTTTTTTTCAATATTCTGTTCTGCGTGTGCTCAGTCAGTTCCGACTCTTCGAGACCCCCCAGACTGTAGCCCAGCTGGTTCCTCTGTTCCTGGGGTTTTCCAGGCAAAAATACTGGAGTGGATGTCATGCCTTCCTCCAGGGGACCTTCCCGACCCAGGGATTGAACCCACGTCTCTTGCATCTCCTGCATTACAGGTGCGTTCTTCACCAGGAGAGTTACTTGGGAGGCCCTAAAATATACTAGACCATTTTTCATTTCAAGCTGCTCTCATTCTGTGCTTGAATTGTAGTCCTTGCTTTCCTGTATAATCAATTTTGAGTAATTAAAAAAAAATACTTTAGGGCTTCCCTGGTGTCTCAGACAGTAAAGAGCCCTCCTGCAATGCAGGAGACCCAGGTTTGATCCCTGGGTTGGGAAGATCCTCTGAAGGGGATGGCCACCCACCCCAGTATTCTTGCCTGGAGAATCCCATGGACAAGATTCATCCTGCCCCTTCTCTGCCTTTAGTACTACTTTGGAAACAAAAATGCTCAAGTGAGAGAGTTTGTGTCTGAAAGGAGTGTTTTTGGCCGTGAGGTGTGCACACAGTGGAGGGTGTGTTCCTCCTGCTCCCAGGAGCAGTGGCCGAGCAGGGGAGGCGGCCTGAAGGGCAGTGAGGCGACAGGAGTCGTGGGCCTTCAGGGACCCACAGGATTAGCATCCACGCACACCAGCTAGTCAGAGAGCTTGATTAGCTAGGCGTTATTTTGTTTAGAAACTTATCCCCAAGTTGAAGATACCTGCCTGCTTATGTAAAAGTATTAAATATCCTGACATCCCTTATCGCTGGTAGTGACATAATCCACTAGAAGTAACTAAACTGAAATGACATGTTTTTTCCTACCTTGCCAAGGAAAAGCATCCCGCCAGTGTGACATGCTGAGATGCTGCCCTTGTTCCATCTTTGAAATCTGTAATTCCCTGTCCTGTTTGGGATGGAGGAGAGCTGGACAGAGGTGAGGGGGGGGGGTCCTCTTTCCTGGCCCCCTCCCCTCCCCAGGAGTGCCCCTGACTTCCCCCTCCTCCAGAGGCCCCCTGGGTTCACTCGGGCCTCGCCCCTGGCCGTGGGACTGGGAACCCGGAGCGCTTGTGTTCCACGATGTCCGCGTGCATCCTGGCTTCAAGGTCCGTGATGGTGGTGGAACGGGAGCCTCTGGCCTCAGACTCCCGAGGCTCCAGATACAGGACCAGGCCTCAAAGTGGGATGGTCAAAGCATGTCCTCCCCTCTGCAGATTTCCACTGGAAACGGCCTGGGAGATGTCTCTATACTCAGAGCCCAAGGAGGTCCCAGGCAGGGGTTGCTGCCTCCCAGCCCAGCAGGATCGTGGGGCGGGGAAGTTTTGGAGACCCGACAAGGAGCGGCTCGCCCGGGGGCTGGCCGGAGGCTTAGGAGCGAGGCTGCGCGGATGCTTTTCATGCCGGTGATGTCACAGGACCAAGGTGGTCCCGTCACCAGGTGCCCAAGAGACCCCACAGGACAGCCGCAGCTGGGAGCCCGGAGGCCAGGAAGAGTCCCGAGTGAGCCCCCAGAGAGAAGGGCAGCTGTGCAGGCGGGGGCCAAGCCGGGGCGGGGGGCGGTTCAAAGGGGAGGGAGGGGGCCGAGGAGGGGGAGGGGGCAGAAGGGAGGGGGCCAGGGAGAGGTCCTGCAGGCAGCGCCCCCGGGGAGGAGGCCGCTTGGCTCGCTCAGGCCTCTCTGGGAGCCCAGCATCCACACTCCAGAGCTGCGAGCCGGCAGAGACTCCACACACCCTCCCACAGCCCCACTGCTACACACGCACACACTCACACACACACACACCCATCCCCCTCCACACACACCCATACACACCCACCCCCCACACACAGCTACCGACATACCCAACCACATAACACACACCCCACACCCACACAAATCCCCCCACAGCCCCCAACACACCTCTCCACCCCCCAACATACACTTACCCACATACACACACCTACCCACATACCCACATACATTCACACACACACACACATACACACACACCACACACCTCCCACACACACCCCCCACACCTGCACCCACACAAACCCCCCCACCCCCCCACCCCCCCAACACACCCACCCGCCTAATACACCCCCCCACATACACACCCCATACACACACACCCCACGCACACACACACCTACCCACATACCCACACACACACACACACCCACCCCCACACACCTGACCCCACACACACCCACCCTCCCCTGTCAAGAACGGAGGCAGACCCAGCGCTGGGCTCGTCTTGGTCTTCAGAACAGCAGCTTCACTCTCGATTCTCCTCACTGAATTAAGTGTTTGCCACATAAAAGCCTGTAAGCCCGTCTGTCTGTGTGCAGAAATGGCCCAGAGACTGTGCTGGAGATTCACCAGGGAAACGGAAAGCTCTCCCCGCTGTCTCTACTGTCAAGGAGCAGCAGAAAATCAAAATAAAACTGCGCTTTCTCACAGCACGGCTGATGGGATTCGCCGGGTTTTTTGTACATGTCTAAACCTTCGTGTACGTGTATGCATGCATTTAATTTATTTTTAATTGAAGGATAGTTACTTTACAGAATTTTGTTGTCTTCTGTCAAACCTGAACTGTGTGACTCAGCTTTGTGCAGGAAAGATATTTGTTATTAAAATTAAAGCTAAACATAATTTTATTTTAAACTTAAAACTCAGGAAGAAAGGTCAGACTTTTTGAATAGTTCTGGGCTGTGCCTGCAGCTGTGGTGAATGGGAAAGCGTGCTGAACTTGGACTCAGACAGCCTGCCCCCCGAGGCTTGGACTTTCTGCTCTGACTTGGGGTGTGCCCCTCGGTGGTGGCAGGAGGGATCTACTCAATAGGGGTGCAGAATGGGCTGGGAAGACACAGTTGGGCCCTCCCAGAGCTTATAGTCCCCTTTGAGTGGCAGATACTCATAAACCAACACATCTTTGCTTAAAGGATACCACCTTTAAGCAAAACCGTTGCAAGAGAGAAGGGCTGGGGCTCTGGACCCCCTCAGGAAGGAGGCTCTGAAGAGGTCCTGGGAGTGGGTGCAGGCGCCCTGTGAAGGCGCAGGGGCCCCTCTGAGGTGCTGTGTCTCGCTTTACTCAGAGGGAGAAGCTGCTCCAAGAGTCGCGTCCTTGGCTGCCGTCTATGGGGTCGCACAGAGTCGGACACGACCGAAGTGACTTAGAAGCAGCAGCAGCAGCAACCAGCTCTCACCTGCACACGTGGTCCAGGTGGGGGTGAAGAGTCCCTGCAACGTGACCTCCGGCTCTGTAACCCCCCTACCCAGGTCCTGTCCCTCAGCAGAGAAAAGACTTTCAACATTCTTTGAGAAATTGTTACATATTAACCCCTAGATGTACCTAAGAGGGAATTCATAAAGACAAAAATGCCTTGAATCCTACCTATCCTATTGTACATAGTTGAAGATGTCTGTATTTTCCAAATAAAACTGAAGTCTAGAAAAAGCATATTTTTTTGCTGTAAATTTCTGTGAAAAGACCAGCAAACCTCTGAAAAAGTAAAATATTAATTTCTTGATCTAATAAATTAATACTTCTGAACATTTTTAAAGCTGCAGGAAACTGAGACTATTCCAGAATGTATGATATGTACGGCCCTAGAGATGAAGTCAGATACATGGACTTGCAAACTTCACTTAAGCTGCCTGGCTTGCCAGGGTGGCTCAGTGGTAGAGAATGTGCCTGCAATGCCGGAGACCCGGGTTTGATCCCTGGGTCGGGAAGATCCCCTGGAGGAGGGCATGGCAACCCCCTCCAGTATTCTTGCCTGGGAAATCTCATGGGCAGAGGAGCCTGGTGGGCTATAGAGTCCATGGGGTCTCGAAAGAGTCGAACATGACTTAGTGGCTAAACAACAACAACAAGCCTAAGGAAAGGGAATGTGTGCGTGTGTGTGTGTGTGTTAGTTGTTCAGTCGTGTCCAACTCTTCGTGACCCCATGGACTTCAGCATGCCAGGCCTCTCTGTCCACGGAATTCTCCAGGCAAGGATAATGGAGTGGGTTGCCGTTCCCTTCTCCAGGGGATCTTCCCTACCCAGGAATCAAACTGAGTTTCCTGCATGGCAGGCAGATTCTTTATCATCTGAGCCACCAAGGAAGCCGCATATGATATATACATATAAATTAAAAACACCAATTATTTGCCAAATATTTTGTTAATTGCCTTTTAAGCTACAACAAATGAAACCAGTGTTCAAAGACGTTAATGGCTTTGCCCCAGGATGGTATAGGATGGTGCCCTAGTTTAGTGAACCTTTCTACCCACTTTTCATGAGCTGTGGACACGTTGATACAAAGCGAAGGATCATTCTAGAATTTTCTGTGCAGTTAAAGCTTTGAGATTTCCTGCCCACCTCCTTCCCTTCTCCACTTACCATACCTTCCCTCATTCCCAGCAGATGAATGCCATGCTCACAGTTAATCCTTCGCACTCAGAGTGTCGTCTAGTGATCATGCTCCTTGGGAGAAAAGAGAAATACATGCAACTAAATTGCAAACCTGTGACTCCGTGAATGCTTCAGAGAAGGTCACCGGTTTCAAAAACAGACTAGCCAGGATTATTTTTCATTTTGACACACACACGGAAAAATAGTCCTTGTGGCTGTGTACTTATTTGTGACCTGGTTAGTAAGAAATCCAAAAGTTCCTGATTCCACTGGAAAAAAAGTCAAGTGACTGCTGTGTATAGATATTTTTCTCAGTTTACCTTGGGAGAAACACACTTGAAATGTTACCACACGAGAGGAGAGGCTGTCACTCTAAACCCATATAAAGTGTTCCAGAAGTTTCAGTTCAAACTTCAGGAAGGCATAGGGGTCAAAGGCATCTACTGTTTTGCTAGTTTTTGCTTCTGTTATCTCACATTTCACATTTAATTCTTTACCATATAATCACCCAGGCTGTGGGAATAACGTGATTAAAAGCAGTAGCTAAATAGAATAACTAAAAGGCTGTTAAGCAATATTTTGACCATATTTTATGTATTTTCACCTGACAGTTTAATATTATATCTTTATATGTTCTTGTAAGAACTAATTTTGTTTCTCTTTGAATGCGTTTATTTTTAACTGGGTGGGTTTCCATGGTGGAGCTCCATGTGGGATTCAGAGAGGTGGCCACCAGGCAGTCAGTACACATGGCCCATCCCCACTCCCCCACGCACTGTTCTGTGACTTTGGGAAAATAGCTTAAATCTACAAATCTCATTTTCTTCACTCATTTGAAGAGAATAGAAAGTACTTGTTTGGATTGATGAGGATTAAATGAAAGCATGATTGCCTCTGCAGCAAACACAGGCATAAAAGATGTAAGATACCATTTGACTTTATCCACAGTTGCTGTTCAGAGGGTAGAAAGCACCGATCTCTCCTCCTTCCCGTGGCAGGGGTGCAGGCAGAGTGGGATGGTGATGGAAATAAGGTGAGAGGGGAAAAGCGGCTTGGAGAGGCCAGGTCAGGAGGTGGGCGGTTAGCAGACGCTGGCGTGCAGTTCAGTATGAAACCACGGGAGGAGGTGTGATGATCTAGGGGTGCGGAGAGAATGACGCCAAGTGGAAATAGAAACCGGGGCCCCTGGAAATAACACATTTAACAGGTTGGTGATGGAAACCCAGCAGCAGGAGGTTGAAAATCCAGACAAAGAATCATGGAAAACATATCGCTTTGTTGACACCGTAGACTCAGCATGTCTAATGGCCACATGATACCCAGTGAAGAATTTAATGACGCAAAAACGTTCATTAAGAGATGTTTGTATCATTCAGGCAATGCCAGATGAGAGCTTAATTGAAAATGTAATATCCAGTAACTATAATTGATGAGTTTTATTTTTTCAAATCAATTTATTGTTCTAAAGTCATCAAGAGCATTTCCTTACATTCATGGAATTGCTTTTGAAAACATTTTCTTATGTGAAATTAAACAATTTGTCTTTTTTTCTAGAAGGATTTACCCCAAAGAAAAGATAACCCCTTCTGTTGTGTAGTGAATGGTTACATTTCCAAAAGAATTCTGATAAAGGGCTACCCTGGTAGCTCAAATGGTAAAAGAATTCGCCTGCAATGCAAGAGACCTGGGTTTGATCCCTGGGTTGGGAAGATCCTCTGGAGGAGGGCTTGGCAACCCACTCTAGTGTTCTTGCCTGGAGAATCCCCCATGGGCAGAGCAGCTTGGTGGGCTACAGTCCGTGGGGTTGCAAAGAGTCAGACATGACTGAGCAACTAAGCACAGCACTGGACAAATAGCCAACGGAAATTCTTCTGAAAGGTGGAATTGAAAATACCCATACACACGAGAGGTGTGACTCAGAGAGGTGTGCTCTGTCCGCCTGAGCTCCCCGTGTTACATCCAGAAAGGAAGCCCCAAGCACAGTGGAGAGGCTCACTTCCAAGGTCATGGGTCTTTGTGTCCAAAGCATGTGTTCTCTGTGGTCTCTGGGTTGCCTAGCTGATGGTGATGGGCAGCTTTCTTGCTGACCCTGCATTGTGCTACCATTAGCTAGATGGCCACACAACTGTCTTCAGCCTGTGCATGGACTGTCTGTCCAGAGACCCTTACCCTTAAATGTTTTACACACTCTGGACAGATTATCTGGGTCAGATCACTTGTCATATAAGGTTAGATTCTGAGGGAGAAGGAAAGGAAGGACTCTGCATATACATATAGAATGTGGTGACTAAAATTGTTGGAACCTTTCTTCCAGTTTGAGAAATTTCCCCTTAGCGTTACCATAACTTTGAAAATCATTGTTGGCTTGAGCAGAACACTGTGGTCAACATTCGTGTTAGGACTTCAGGATGATTAATGATACACTTTCAGAGTTCTAGGCATTCCTGAGTAAGAGACAAAGGGGAAAGAAGTTGTAAGGCAACATGATAAAGGTGTTTTAACATTTTCAATGGATAGGTAAAGATGGATTCCAGCCCCTAGAGAAAAGTAATCAGAACAACTCTAATCACATTGAGTCAACTAGCGCGTATTGGCTGATGACCCTGTCTACGAGCAGGTGATGGGAGGGCGGTGGGGATGAAGGAGCGGGTATCCCAGTGGGGCTGGCTGACTGCTGTCTACCGGTGAAGTGTAGAGGCGGCCACGTGAACTTGAGGGCAGAAGGTACTATGCAGGCGTGCACAGAACGCCTGCTTTCTTCTGGAAGGAAAGGTTTAGTGTGAATGGTGGTATCTGACTTGAGCCTTTTAACACTGTGTAGAGATGATCTTTCTGTTGCCGATGTCCAGCTGCTTGCCTGCTGCTGGTCTTTTCCTCTGTCTCCTGCCCACACTGCAGAGGATTGCCCCTGGGAATGGCCTCTGCACTTTGTAACAAACCCCTCACACCTCACGGATCCCCTGCTCAGCTCCCTTCCATCTGTGAGGATGCAGTCCTCAGAACTGAGCCCCAAGCTTCCAGGAGGATCTTACAGTTGAGCAGAGGGAGAGAAGGGGGGAGGGATGGTCCTCTCCTGCATAGATGACATCATCTCCTGCCACCTGCCTGTCACTCCTGCCATCATGAGTATCCCCCCCGGTCCCAAGATCCCCAGAGCCTTCACTGTCCTGTGATGAGAGCATCTCGTCTGATGGTCTAGTCTGAGACTTAAAAGTCAAGTCTTTCCTTATCTCCTCGGGCCTCTGCCTTATTTGTTAATGCATGCAGGTGGTACATATCTTAGAAATGCAGCTTACCTGTCTCTTTCCAGTCTCGTGTCTTGGCCCTTGAGGGTAGGCACAGGGCCTGCCACACTGCAGGATTCATAGTGTGGACTGAATAAATGCTGTGCGCTTAGTCGCATCTGACTCTCTGCAACCCCCTGGACTGTAGCCCGCCAGGCTCCTCTGTCCTTGGGGATTCTCCAGGCAAGAGTACTGGTGTGGGTTGCCATGCCCTCCTCCAGGGGATCTTCCCAACCCAGGGATCAAACCCAGGCCTCCCCGCTTTGCAGGCTGATTTTCTACCATCTGAGCCAGCAGGGAAACCCAAGGATACTGGAGAGGGTAGCCTATCACTTCTCCACGGAACTTCCTGATCCAGGAATTGTACCCGGGTCTCTTGCACAGCAGGCAGATTCTTCACCAGTTGATCTACCGGGGGAGCCCCAAATAAATGCTATTTGAAAACAAAACAATGCAAAACAATGAGGCAGAAATAAATTCTGATGGTTTCAGTAGAAATAAACTGGAAAGGAGAGCATAAAGTTCAGAGAGAACAGCACGAACAAACAACGCCTCTAGTTATGAAAACACAAAGGAAATAGTAAGAAATCCTGAAGGATAACATGCAAACTGTGGCTGGGGTGTTTGCATCCTGAGAGCCAGCTCACGTGACTGCGAGAGCAGCGGCTGTCATGCAGAATCGGGGAAAGCCAAGTACATGCCCTCTCCTGTTGACAGGCCACTCTCAGACTGCAGAGCAGATCAGGGCAAGAGGAGGATGGAGACAAGGAGTCTGTTCACGTGCATGGTTTCTGTTCTCTGTTTTCCAATCTTGCCCTCGGTCCCACCAGAATCAGGGAGCAGGCAATTCCAGAGGCCACATGAGATACTCAGCCCCAGGCTGGCCCTGGGAGTGAAAACGCAGTGGTGACGGTGTTGCCTCCTGCCCCGGGGCCACCCATCCTGAGACCTACAGGCGCCATGATCTCAGCCTCTGAGTCTGTCCTGAGCGTCCACTCGGCGCCATACCCTGCGCTGGCCGCTATGGGGAAACCCTGAGGCTGCCTTCCAGGAAAATGCTGGCTGGTTTGTTTCCTAAAAGGTAAAGGGGCTGGGTGCATGTGTAAAAAGGTAAGATTAGGCTGAGCGTATAATCACTGCATCATAAACCGTCCTCTGTTTTAGCGAGTTATTTGGGAAAGCCTCATGACACCCTGTAGACACAGTAGTGACCGGAGGATGTGTTTAATGACGACGCACAGCTGGTTAGCAGGGCCGCGTGTTCACTGGTGGATGAGGCCTGCCCAGTGCAGACTGGGGCCCTGAAGATTCCGGGGAGGACAGCTGACCTTGTCCTTGTCCGAATGCCTACTGTGCCAGGCCTCATGGGCTTGGTTGGATTTCACATTTTACAAAACATGGTGGGGGGGGGGTGTCAATCTTTTCAAGGCAGTTTTACCCTAAAAACAGAAGTAGGATACTTTTCCATCATTAAAAAGTCTTCCACATTTTTGAAAAATGAAAGCTCAGAGAACCATTTTAAAAACCACGCAATCCATTTTCCATCACAGTAGTGATCTCTACTAACATTCCAGGCCTGTGATTCTCTCCTAGACAGAAAGTATGGCATCATCCTTACTAACCGCTGTTCTTTGATTACTGAAGAATCTGTGCCCATTTTTCCTGAAGTTATTGATCATTGGTTAATTTTTAGGGAGTTTTCCTAGTGAATTGAAGACCATCTGAAGATAATTAGCTGGTTTGCATGAAGGCGAATTTCTTGTGTAGAAGGATGGGCTGAGACAGTCATCCAAAGGTGAATTTAAATGGAATTCTGAAGTGCATGTAAAGAAAGCATGGTCTCAGCAGCTAGTAAAATAGTAAAGATAGTCTTTTTTTTAATACCCACAACAATAACAGAGCAGCAGGACTGTAACTAGTCCTGCAACTAGTCCTGTAACTAGTCCTGTAACTAGTCCTGCAACTAGTCCTGTAACTAGTCCTGTAACTAGTCCTGCAACTAGTCCTGTAACTAGTCCTGTAACTAGTCCTGTAACTAGTCCTGTAACTAGTCCTGTAACTAGACTGTAACTAGTGGCACGTCTGTGTAGCCAGGAGCAAGGCCAGCCGCTGATGGACACTCTCATTTACTGTATTCAGCAGCCCCAGCAGAAAGCTATGATGGCTCCAATTTACATGCGAAAACAAATTCAGAGGCTGAGCCTCTTTCTAGAGACCTTACCTAAGTCTGTTCCTCATGTTCCCTTTCAGTATCCTAGCGATGATGGGATAAAGGAGACGCTGTGAGCCTTCCTATGTTCTTGTGAGCACGTGTGCGCATGTATGCACGTGTGCCTGCGTGTACTTGTATGAGACTATTTTTAGGAATGTGCCTATAAGTTAGACTGGACTTTCTTCACGTGCATTTCAGAATTTTATTTCAGTTCACCTGGTTGATGCCTGTCTTAGCCCATCCTTTACATACCATTATGCAATCCACTGGAGAAGGCGATGGCACCCACTCCAGTACTCTCGCCTGGAAAATCCCATGGACGGAGGAGCCTGGTAGGCTGCAGTCCATGGGGTCGCTAAGAGTCGGACACGGCTGAGCGACTTCCCTTTCACTTTTCACTTTCATGCATTGGAGAAGGAAATGGCAACCCACTCCAGTGTTCTTGCCTGGAGAGTCCCAGGGACGGGGGAGCCTGGTGGGCTGCCGTCTATGGGGTCGCACAGGGTCGGACACGACTGAAGCGACTTAGCAGCTGCAGTAGCAGCAGGCAACCCACCATTATGCAAACCAGCTAGTCACCTTCAGATGGTCTCAGGTTAATGAAACTTTATGAGCAATTTTCATAAGTGACTCCAAACTGGAAGGATAAATTTATCTGTGGGCACAAACATCTGGTGAAGTTCAGGGGATTCATTTCCTATTCCTAAAAGAGGATTAAAAAGTAACCCTTTTGCATTATCCGTGAATCATTAAAAATCACAGGGTGAGAGCAAATTAATTCCAAACATCTTTTAAGTGGCATCAAGCTTTCATCACTGCGGATCTGCGGCATCATTGTCCGCAGAGTTTCACAACCTAAAGATCTTCCCTCTTCCTTTCTTCTGGATCTCAATCTTGGGGAATGCTAACATATAATGGGGCCTTATAAGATGTTTATTGACTGCATAGATGAGTGTGTAGTTATGAACATAAGAAAAATACAGACTTAGCATCAATACCACATAATACTTCAGTGCATAAATATGGAAAGGAAAATATAAAAAGCAAGCATTTAGTGATTTGTGATTTTGAAGCTTTTAGGGCTTAAAAAAAAAAAAAAACCAAAAAACTGTTATCAGAAAGTGAAAACTGAGGAGATGATTCCAATATTTAGTGCACTGTCTATCTTCCAAGAAGTGTGTGATATGCTCTGGACCCAATCTCATTAAATTTCATACTATCCCTCTGAAGTAGATGAGCTATGGCTAAAAAACGAAAAGCGGTTAGAGGGACAACAGTGTCTCAGGAGCAGAGTCTCAGAAGGCAGAGAGCTTGGCTTGGACTCTAACAGGCACATCCCAGACCGCACAGGGCAGAGCGGCTCCTGCTTCTGGGAGCCCTGGAATCCTGGCGTCTGAGCGCGTCTGAGCCCTAGACTTGGGGGGAGAAAGCAAGATTGCTGCCGTTGACATGCGACCTCCTTCCAGTGGGAACCACTGCTTGTGAAGGTTTGTTTCCATTTGCAAAATGTAGCTTTGCAAACGGAAACCAAGGAACACAGGTATATTTCGTTATCTAGGCATAAGATCAGAGAAGGCAATGGCACTCCACTCCAGCACTCTTGCCTGGAAAATCCCATGGATGGAGGAGACTGGTGGGCTGCAGTCCTGGGGTCGCGAAGAGTCAGACACGACTGAGCAACGTCACTTTCACTTTTCACTTTCATGCATTGGAGAAGGAAATGGCAACCCACTCCAGTGTTCTTGCCTGGAGAATCCCAGGGACAGAGGAGCCTGGTGGGCTGCCGTCTGTGGGGTCGCACAGAATCAGACACGACTGAAGTGATTTAGCAGCAGCAGCAGGCATAAGATGCATAGACCATGGAGCCAAGAGGGCCCCTGGGGAAGTCGGGGCCCCAGCTCACAGCACAAACTTCTCTGCACCCTCCCCCGCCCCCCCCAGGTGACAGCAGCAGCAAGGCTGCCTGAGTGGGTGTGGGGAGGGGAGGGAAGATGCCAGGCTTCCCCGTCCCAGAGAGGACTCAGCGCTGAGATGCGAGGACGCTGAAAAGGGGGCGATGGTTTGGTTGAAGTTTCAGCAGGGTGCGCTGTGCCTTCCTCCAGTAACTTTTGAAAGGACAATTTCAAAATAAATTGGAAACCATTTGAACTATCAGTATACATTTTCAGTTAAGAGATTCATCATTTCTACTTAAAAAATAATCCTTGATCCAAATTTCCATATGGCCCTATATTTTCATAATTTTGAAGATGTCAATTAAATTGATTATATGATATAAAGATACATACACAATTTTAAAAGTAGGTTCTTCCTGCCCTCGCAAAAAATAAGAAATGTTTCCCATTATATAGAGAAGAGATATTTCACAAATTCATACCTCTCATGATTTTACAGTGTTCGGTTAGGTATCAAATAATTTTGCCATCAAAGAGTTATCATACCCTACATTTTCCATAAAGATCTTATTTCTGACAGCCGTAGAAGTTACACAGCGTAAATTTGTTTCTGCTGAATAGACACGTGGCTTTCTTCTAAAAGGAAAATTATAGGACTTTTGGCTTTTAAAAAATTGACTTTGAGCATTAAATTTTGCTTAAAAATATACGTCGTGTTGAAAAGAACATGCTTCATTTTATGGTGCTTCTCTACCTTCACATTGACTTTAACAATCTTAGGAATCTTCTACTTTAAGTTCTTACATAATTAATGAAGAAACTGAGGCCCAAATTGTTAGGTGACATAAATAATGAAACATAAGACAAATCTTTTTTTTACTTATTTAAAATAACCAGTCATTGATATGGGGCCTAGGATGAGATTGTTGGTTGGCATCACCGACACAATGGACAGGAGTTTGAGCAAGCTCCAGGAGTTGGTGATGGACAGGGAAGCCTGGCGTGCTGTGATTCATGTTAGACATGACTGAGCAACTGAACCGATTCCCTTTGGCTCACAATTAAAATTGGAGGGAAAAAGATCTTTCAGTAATTTGAAATGAAACATCTTTTGGGGAAAGTGGGTAATGATAGGTTCCTATAGCATGATTATGTGAATTAAATGATACTGATATTTTCAGGGCTTATCAGTGTTTAATCGTGTGTGTGAGTGTGCAGGGTGTTTTAAAATATATATGACTCAAATGAAAATATATTGATGGTAACTAAATGTTGACGTTAAATGCAGTTAACTTGTTGGATACCTGTTTCTTAGCTGAAACTTCATTTATTGAGCAGTTAATATAGGTGAAGGAAGAATTAAGATCAAGACTTTAGTACTGAAATCTGTAAAAAATCTTAAAGATATTTGCTTATCTATTTAAAATGGTATAAGAGTTTCTCTTTTTCTCTGGTTCTTTATTGTTTTTCTTTATTATTCTCAATATTTTCAGAAGCTTTAAAGGCCATTGAAAAAACATAAACAACATGGCAAGATGAGATAAAATACAAATAAATGTGAAAGATAATGTAAGAGAGCAAACTATCGCCAATAACACTAGGGTTTAACTCTAGGTTACACTAAGAACTTAAGAGTTGAGTCAGAGAAAGGAAAATATGTTTTCTGAAGAATTAGCATGCCACAGATGGCGTTATACTTGTCAGAGATGATCCACAAGCTTGTCTGTAAGTTTTATTGCAGATAAAGCTGAGATGGAAACCTATCAGTTCCAATATTTATAGTGTTCATATTGTAAAAACAGAATTCTTGCTCAAGAAAAAAGTTATGATGCTAGCAATGTATGTCTACCTTAGAGATATCCTCCATAGTCTTGGAGTAAACACAGGGATAACTCTTTCTGGTCTGCTTGTTAGGATATCTCTCCTTTCATGTTTTGTGCAGAAAGTTAGTGCTGAGAATGGAGATGGGGGGGTGGTCTTCTCAGGTGGCACTAGTGTAAAGAATCCACCTGCCAGTCAGGAGATGTAAGAGACACAGGTTTGATCCCTGGGTTGGGAAGATCCCCTGGAGGAGGGCATGGCAACACACTCCAGTATTCTTGCCTGGAGAGTGAACAGAGGCGCCTGGTCGGCTAAGGTCCATAGGGGTGCAAAGGGTCGGACACAACTGAGCAACTCAGCGTGCACACACAGAGAGAGGGAAACCTGGAGTTCCGCCAAATAATTGGAGTTGTAAAACTAGTCAAACTCCTCCTTTACAGGGAATTCAGAGCTGTTTATTATCTCATTGCAGCAACTGTAGCATGTCAGGTTCTAAGCACCCTGTTGCCCATTGGAGTCTTGACATCTCTTCCTTTCACCTTCTGTTTCACTCGCCCACTGTTGTTCCCCTTTGTCCTGAGCTGCCTGTGTGGCCAGCTGTTAGAAGCAGCGTAGGGTATGATGAAGGGGGATTAAACCACCTGTGCAGGTAAACCTCAAGTTCAAGGCATCCTTGGGCGCCTGCAGCAGTGCTTGCAGAAAAAAATGCACGTGCCGGGGCCAAGATCAGTAAGAGCGAATGACGAATGCGCCACCGGGCCAGGAGAATAAGTGCAGGGAATGACGGCTTCAGCGAATGCCTTCCGCGGCGTATGTTCTTGTGTTTATATTTGCGGCAGAGGTAAAGAAAGTCAGCCATGAGTTAGAGATGAACAGAGTAGGAAAGAGGGTTCAGGAAAGAGCAGAAGGAAAGAAGTTCATAGACGGGGAGGTTGGGAGCAACTCTGAATCTAGTGGGAAGTGGGAAACCGCAGAGGGTTTTGTTGGGAAGGGGAGAATGCAAGCGGGCATCAGCGAGGAGCTGGCGGTGTTGCTCCCGCAAAGACGTGGAAGAGGGGCTTGGGCAAGATGGGGAAGGGGGAGGACTCGCGAGGGCGATGGGAGGACCGGCAGGGTGGATGTGCGGGCAGGTGGGGTGACTGGGCGTGGGAGGAGGGGGAGAGGAGGACCGAGGCCCCGCGTCCACAGCAGAGACTCGGCTGGCTGCACGCCTCCTCCGGGGGCTTTGCTCCGAGGCGGGAAGCAGGCAGCTGCACACCTGGCCTTAGGCGAGGGTTGAGGAGGTGGAGACGGACGCCTGGGGCCGTCAGCACCCGGGGGGACACGGACGCCAGGGCCCTGGGTGGGACCCGGAAGGACCAATCCCAGGGCGGCTGCAACCCTGAGAGGCAGGGAGAGAGGGTCACAGAGGACGCCCAGCGGGACTGCGGGCGGTGTGTGCGCAGAGCCCACGGGGTGCTGGGTCAGCTGAGGGCCACTGGGATGCCAGAGTTTATCATCGGCGTCGGCAACGAGGAGTGACTGATGCCTCTCTCTGAGTCGTTTCTCTAGAAAGATGAAGGCAAACGGCTGATGGGAACGTCTTCCAGAATGGTAAAGATTTTTCAAATTTTCTGCGATGAACCATTGTATTGTCTAAAATGTCTGGAGCAAATTATAACGTATTTCTCGAGGTAGTGATACAACGAATTTACCATGTATCACTGTAGGTAAACTGTGGCCTGAGGCATAAAGTTTTACAGTGAAAAGGAGAAGGACTATTATCCTGATAGTCAGGATTGAGAGTGTTCTGCTGTGACGTTTACCGAAAATTAACTGGGCTCTCCAAACTTGTGGCTGCTGGAGGGGACAAAATCGATGGTCAAAATGGATGAGGAGGATTAAGAGGTACTCACCTCCAGGTATGAAATAAATAAGTCTCAAGGAGGTAATAATACAGCATAAAGAACAGTCAGTGCTGCTGTCATAGCTTTGTAAGGTACGGATGGTTACTGGATTTATTGGGGTCATTTCATAATGTATTTAAATGTTGAATCACTATGTTGTGCACCTGAAACTAACATAATATTATAAAGTCAACTATGCTTCAGTTATTATTAATAAGAAGAACTAGGTTCTCAAATGCTGAAAATAGCTTACCTGTGTGTTTTTCCCCACAGCCTCGGTATTCACCATATACCTCATGAAGGTTTCTTTTTTTTTTTTTTTTTTGCCTGTAGGATAAAACATTTTTACTTCATCAGTTTTCTATTCAGGGCTATTACCTTTGGACATAGAAAAGAAAACGTGTTCCCTGAGGATCTGATGAATGAATTCTATGTGCAAAGTTATGAAAAGAATCACTTGAATTTATCACCTCCAAACACAGTTGAATATTATTTTTCAAGTATGAAATAACACAGTATATTTTAGTGTAAAGGCTTATTACTGTGAGACTATGAGATACTTACATAGTACCAGCATAATTTTTTTTTTCTGTGAAATGGAATGATTCAAATTAAATATATAGTTTCAAAGTAAGTGGGAGAGGGATATATATATATATTTTGTTAATTTAGATGAATGAATTCATTTACATAGTTAGACATGTTGGGGTGAATGATGTACAAATATCAAAAAGTAACACAAATTAGGATTATGAGTACATTTTATATGACTAAGATCATTTTAAGCTTCAAAATCTTTAGAATATACTTATTCTTAAAAAATAAAAGTTTTTATTTAGTTGAACTAAATCTTTTCTATGACTTGGTCTTAGAGCTCCTGAAAAAATGAGAGTATCCTTTTTACAACTAATAATAGTATTTACTATCACTTAATTAGAATATGTTCAGAAATACAGATTCCCTTTTCTTGTTTTTTTTAAATATAGAATCTTATGTAATAACATCTTATGTAACAATTTACTGTTACTTTGTTAATTTAAGCTTTTAGAATCTTTAAAATCATAAAATGAATAGGAGAGTAAAGGGACATTAATTCTATCTTCAAATTACTTTTAATAGACATGGTGTTGGATAACTGCATGAAACGCATTTGTAGGAAATCATATTATGGTGGCAAACCCAATTTTCAAGAAAGATTATTCTCATGTATTTCCTATGCTGTTTTTTTTTTTCATATGATTGCTATCAGAGTTAATTTTTCCTCTTTAAGGAAGCACTGTTAATGCTCTCAGTAATGCTAAAAGTCTGCTAGATAAAAGGTGGAAGTGGGAGATGGCAGACGTCACAGGTTGTTGTCTTCCGTCACAGAGACATATCCCCGAAATAAGTTTCACTACCAGCTGGTTGGATCCGGTGCCCAGGAAAACATGTGGATGTTTCTTGGAATAACCTGTGACTGAGGTTTCCTCCAGCTCACTCATCACCAGCAGGGCTATAATGACCAGGCCCTGGGACACCCAGCAAATGAAGACAGTGGCTGCCAAAGTGGGAAGGAGGGGAACCACAAGCCGGAAGACTGCCATGTCCAGAAATACCGAGAAAGGGTTCTGTCTTCATGGAATGATAGAAGCTTTAGTTCTATAAACCCATGCCATCGCTTTTATTTTTTATTTTTACTGAATTTGAATTTCTGAATTTAGCTTTCCTTGGGAAGAAATAAATGTTAATAATTTCTTCATACAATTTTTCAGAAGATTGTAGCTATAGAAATAACTCACAAAATAAGAAAATTACTGTTTAGGTGGAAGAACTGAGAAAATTTAAGGACTCTAAATAGATTTTCTGTTTTACCTTTACTTCATCATATTTTTTTCCCCTTTCTGGATAAAGCTGTAACAGATTTAAGTATCAGGCTTAAGATACGTATAAAATTAGCGTTGTAGAATATGTTTACTCCTTGACGTTTCTTATTAGCTGGCATAATTACCTCCATGTGTATTGGGGAACCCATGGTTTTCCCAGTGTTGATGGATGACAGGATATTATCTCAAACTGTGAGATGGGAGGAAATTCAGTTTTCACAGAATATTCATGTAATGCTAATTGAATTAATTATTGGGTTGAGCAGCATGTCTTGTTTAAGATATTGTACACCCAGTGCTTTTATTTGTTAGGAAGCTTCTCCATCATGGGCTTCCCTGATAGCTCAGTTGGTAAAGAATCCACCTGCAATGCAGGAGACCCCAGTTCGATTCCTGGGTCAGGAAGATCCGCCGGAGAAGGGATAGGCTACCCACTCCAGTTTCTTGGGCTTCCCTTGTGGCTCAGCTGGTAAAGAATCCACCTACAATGAGGGAGACCTGGGTTTGATCCCTGAGTGGGGAGAATCCCCTGGAGGAGGGAAAGGCTACACCCACTCCAATATTCTGGCCTGGAGAATTTCTTGGACTGGATAGTCCATGGGGCCGCAAAGAGTCAGACACGACTGACTTTCACTTTCAGTCTCACTTTCTCCGTCTCGCATTTCCTGTTTGGCTCTCTGTCACCCTGATTCACCTGTCCCCTTGTGAAAGATGTGCCTGCTGGTGGTTTCAGGGTTATCATATGGTTCACCTCTCTTGCTTAAATGTCTTGAGTAGGTGATACCAAAGTAAAAACACATTAGAAAACTGCTTTCCCAAGCTAGCAAAAAAGTGTGTCACAGGTTAAATTGAAAGTGTCTCATGGAGTCTGGTAAAATACCCTTGCGAGCACCCATTGCCAACAATGAAAATAATTTTACTACGTGCTGGTGAAGTTGGGAGGGAGGAGGGTGTAGGTGGACTGGAGGCAGATGAGAAATCCTAGAAATCAGATCCAGACAAAGGTGCTCGATACCTGTCTTCTGATGATGAGTACAGACTTGTCTTTAAAGTTCATAGAATTTAGAAGCTCACTGTACTGAACCAGTTTTGTTTGAAAGGTGTTCCTATTTTCCCTCCTGAAAAAATAATTAGAGCTACTTCCCAATGTCTCCAGTAAGATGCCAACTAAATGCTGCAGGAGAGAAGATGAGAGAGGGTTTCTTGGAATAAGTTAAATGTTGATAGTTTGAGGAGTAGATGGTCTTTTTCGGTTTCATCCATTTGACTTTTGCTTTTAATGCCAACAACTCGGAAGATACTCCATTGGGTACCAAAGACACAAAGATAAAAGACGCTCTCTACTGATAAGTCACCTGCCATCCAGTGGGGAGAAAGATAAATACGATAGGTTACATGCAAATTACAAGCTAGCAATATAAGTGGGATGGTGTGCAGCCCAGAGAATCAAGAGAATCTTCCTCTCTTGATTCACCCTGGGAGGAGTGGTCAGCTTTCCAGGGGGAAGTGACATTTCGCTGGATTCTTAGGTGATGAGTAGGAGTTAATTAGGAGGAAAGCTCTGTGTGTGCACGTGTGCACACATACGTGTGCATGTATGTGGGGAGTGAGGCTAGTTGAGGAGGGTATCCCGGCTAGAATGAAAGGATTGGCATGGAAGGCTTCACAGAAATGGAAGAATAACGGTGCGTGTGAGTAACTTCAGAGTTCAGTTTACACAGACACAGAGCACATGGGCAAGACGAGCTGGAGATGCAGTCGGGTTTTACGCATCTCATGATGGAGTGATACCGACCTGTCAAACAAACATTTGGAGGAGGGGATGCCGATCATACTTTTGTTACAGAAATACCTTGAGAGCGGTATTAAGGGGGAGAAACCAGAGCCAGGAAATGATTTGCGGCCAGAGGGTTGTTTTAATACTAGTAAGAAATGATAAATGTGGGCAAGCGTGACAAAGCATCCATGAGGTTGAAGGGCTGGTACAGTTGGAGTAACGGGCTCCAGGTCTAGAATAAAGAATAAAATTCTGCATGTCAAAGCAGAATGCCACTTGATTTTCAGTTATCCACCCTTTCAGTAATTACTTTTGCTCCGTTTATCTGTAGGATCACTTTGGGACCCTCTTCAAGGCTAAGTTTCCCATCTAGCTAATCTGTAAACAACATGTGAATTTCTAAGTAGTTGTCCTTCACAGCCACATGCTAGCACCCTGCTAGAAGCTGGGGTGGACCGAGTGATGGCCAAGACATGTACTTCCTTTTGAACAGCTCGTGATTCATAGAACTAGAAAAAGCACTCTATTCAATTTCTACTACTTCTATAAATAAACCATGCCATTTCTACAAAACTGGGAATTTGGTGGCGGAACAGCATGCTGAAATGACTTGGTTGCTTTGCTTTGTCAGCGTGATGCCCAGTGGGCAATCAATGAAAGGAACAGCCTGAGGAACTGCTGTTCTGTGGAGAAAAAGCTTAGGTTACAGAAAAGCCATGGAAAGATTTACTAAATGTTAGTTGTGTGCTAGTATGTAGAACTCAGAAATATTTCACCAAATATATGAAAGTCGGCGCCATACAATTGGAGAGACTGTTCACCCTTTCACTTGTGTCTGTAGCCGGCATGTAGACACAGCCCCTTAGTGACACCCAGGGAGAGATCTTCTGTCTCAGAGGGCTTTGCCAAATGCGGAGAAATAAATCAGCCCTGAGTCTGGGTGTCTGGAGTGTGGATCTGTCTAAGAAAAGCCCTGCACCACCTCCCAGTACCGTGCTTGTTTGGTGCAAGTTCTACCAAGCCTCTACAGAGAGAGAGAGATGCTCTCTAGCTCCCAGACTAATGTCATATGTTTAGTTTCATTTTTAACTCCGAGCTCAGAATGGGTAGTAATACTTCATTTGCTTTTGCAAATGAAGGAAGAGATTTTGGAGTCCCTGTTAACATATTCCTCCCACCTCACTTTGTTATGTAGGATTTTTTCTCCTTCATTTGGGATCCCAAATTACCTCCTCCTTGTCCGAAAGACCTCCTCATCTCTCACTGTGCTGTCCCTGGCAGCTGCCAGACGTGGTGTTTATTCCCTTTGCACACGCTGAAATACACGTGCCCAGAGTTCAGGTCAAGGAGCAGGAAGCCCACGGGACATGGCCCGCAGGAGCCCTGGTAGGTGGACTTAGCTCATCTTCCCTACTGACACCTCTTTAAGTTCTAGCCCTTATTTTACAGCAGAGTACCTATTATATAGAACAAACTGTAATCATAAATCCATCAATATTATTGTTTATATATACACCAATACTTATTCCTTTTAACATGTATTTACCAACTCCAAGATCTATGTGTCTCCAAATATTACATTGCCACTAACATCCTTTTCATGTTTGTGGTAAAAGTGAAAATGAAAATAGAAAGCTATAGGGTGGCTATATATATATATGCAATAATTTTGCAATTTAAATAAATTTAACTGGTGTAATCTAAGCGATACTGTGCAGATGAAATGCTATTTTGGAACAACATCAGTCCTCTGGGTAGATATTCAAGTTGCACTCTATATCTAAGCAAGCTTTTTTTATTTAAAAGACTCAAGCAGAGTTATCTGTATTTTTCTAATTACTATATTTCAAAAATTAATGTGTGACATTAAGACATTCTGATGGGAGAATTTAATAAGTGAAATAAGAATATATTATACTTAGTATTTTAGGGCTTTTTTACCTTGACATTATTAAGTACTTATATATTTGATTTAGTGCTATAATTTCTGAAAATTATGTTCGAATCATAGTCATAACCTTATTTTTCATTTTAACAGTAACAAAGTTAGCCTTGACCAACGATAATTTAAAAGCTATTTGATTTTCACCAGTCTTCCTTGTTCTTGTTTCCATTATGTCACATCTATCTTATTCTCTTTGCCAGCATATTGTTTGAGAATATTTGAGTTTTGATATTGTTTTCCAGTAATGTGACCATTGCATCTTCTGGTTGAAGTGCTTACAGAGACGAGTATTGCATTTATTTCTCATTCCTGTACGTTTCTCTCCCTACTCTGATCCTTTCCGCATTTCAGACTCCCACACGCGTAGACATTCACAGCAGAATAAGTGAATACCTAGTCTTTACCAAGAGAGCTTTGAAATACATGCAGTTTTCTACACATTAGTGTCCGTTGCTCAGTCGTGTCCAACTCTTTATGACCCGTGGACTGTAGCCTGCCAGGCTCCTCCAGCCATGGGATTCTCCAGGCAAGAATACTGGAGTGGGTTGCCATTTCCTTTTCCATTCTATGCATTTAAAAAAATACTTATTTCTCTCAGCAGTTGGGTTTTCAGAGACATGGCAACTAAAAATTAGGAAGCCAAAGTTAAAATTATACAGAATTTATATATAAATTATACCAAATAAATATAATATTTATACCAAATTATAACAATATAAATTATACCAAAAATCAGAAGAGTACTGATTTTTTTCTTATTTTACTTATCCAGTACAGTCAGGGCATAGATACATTTTATAATGTCTTACATTAGTTTCAGGGGAAAAAAATCACAAAATAAAACTCACAAATTAAAAGAATGATAAATTGTTCTGTCTTTTTTTCTAATTTTTTATAACTCATGGGATTGAAAACTATCAGATTGGCCCAAAAGTCTTAGATAATGAGATGGTGATGATGAAATTAAGATCTGTGAAGGCTATATTTACAACTCTGGTAGGTTTAAACTGTTTTATATCAATCTATTTTCAGAGAGCCTTTTATTATTATTAAGAATTAATGAAATTTTCTGACATCACTCTTTTTCATGGAAAGGTCTTTGTTTTAAAGAAATTGAATTTCATCCAGTGTATTTGCTTCTAGGAATTACACAAGATCATGTTTAACAATATAGAAAAATACAGGACAAGAATCTACAATACCGTGTGTAAAATAAACAGCTAGTGGGGACCTCCTGGATCGCACAGCGAGTTCAGTTAGGTGCTCTGTGATGACCGGAGGGCTGATGGGGGGAGGTGGGAGGGAGGCCCCAGAGGGAGGAGAATATGTACACATTTAGCCGATTTACTTTGTGCAGCAGAGACTAACACAACATTGTAAAGCAATTATACTCCAACTAAAAAGAATATATAAGTATGAAAAAAAATGTAATGGAGGGATTTACACCATCATAAGAAACTGAGTTTTAGGACTTTCCTGGCAGGACTTAGGGGTTTTTTGTTTTTGTTTTTAAATCACTGGGTAATTTTTGTTGGATTTTCTGGAATAAAGTTAGAGAGTTACCAAGCTTGAGTGCTACATTTTCATGTTCCTTTTCCCACTATGAGATCGTCTTAGTTAAACTTTTTTTCTTTCATTTAATTCTTTCAGCCATAGCAATGATATCTAAGACTCAGATGGGAACATAGAATTCTTAAGATTTGTTTAAGCATATCCATTCCAATCACTTTTTTTTTTTTGAGTTTCCACAGCAACGAAAAGAATTACATATAGTGATTCTATGAATAATCTCCTGGAAGCCCAAAAGTACAGCTTAACTTTATTCTCAAGGCTAGAAATGCTCCTAGAAATAGTCCAAGAAAATTCTACCTTTTTTTTTTTTTCTGCCATTGTTTTAGCAAGGTTTTCATCCCCAAGAAATACTTTTGTATTGGAATTTTATTTCCGCTCCAGTGGTGGATGGGAGGTTGCAGTTATTTCCAATCTAGAATCGTTAAAAGTTTCCTTCAACTTCATTTATCTCCCAGGAAACATAGTTGGCAGAAACCATGAAGGGAAGAAAAAACAAAAACAAGTGAACCCGGTGGACACAGAGCAACCTGTGGATAAATTCAGGATGCAGTGATCCGAGGCATTCAGCTCAGCTTCTAATCGTTGGTGTTGTCCACACTGTGAGGAGGAAATCATCAACAGAGTGATCCCAGGGATAAAGTCCTTTATTCACAATGTAAGGATGATAAATTTGTCAAGATAGGAACAGGAACAAAAACTGAGGCAGAAACTAACACACTATTGTAAAGCAATTATCCTCCAATTAAAAATTTAAAAAAGGAAAAAAAAAAGATGTACAACACAGGTAATATAGTCAATATTTTGTAATGACTGTAAGTGGAGTGTAACCCTTTAAAAATATATAAAAATTAAATGAAAAATCAATTTTAATTAAAAATAGTCACCAGATGCATGAGCTCTTAACAAAGAAAAAGAAAAACTGAAATAAAATAATACTCCTGGAATGTTTCAAGGGAGATAGTCTCAAAATTCCAACACTTAAAAAATGATAAAAAGAAAAAAATGTCTTTGTAAATGTTTTGTTCCCTGACCACCATATGCTTTCTGAGGAGAGCTTAAAACTCCCAAATGCATTAATTTAATGATAGGAAAATAATGGCCAGGTTTGTTCATACTTGACATTTTGATTCTTATTTTTTTTCTTCGGTATTTTTCACTCTTATCTGCAGGATGATACTAGGTTGCAAAATAGTTTGAACTCAAGCAAGAACTTGTTTTCACTAGTAAATCTCCCAGATTGAAGGGCAAGTAAATAAAAAGTAATACAGTATTCTGCATCATAACTCAAAAGGTTTTTTTTAACAAAGCATAAGAAAGCTATTTATAGAGTTAATTATAGTGAAAAGTGTTAGTTACAGACCCCTTGGGCTATAGCCCTCCAGGCTTCTCTATCCGTGGGATTCTTCAGGTTAGAATACTGGAGCGGGTAGCCATGCCCTCCTCCAGGGCGTCTTCCCAACCCAGGGATCAAACCCAGGTCTCCCGCATCCAGGCAGTTGTTTTTTGTTTTTGTTTTTGTTTTTACCATCTGAGCCACCAGGAAAGCCCAGAGGTAATCATACCCATATCTAGAAAGATTTTTTAAAATTATGCTGTATCTTCATCTTATTCATGATCTCATATTTATTAAAATGGAAAACTCCCAAGTTTAAAATTAGCTCTGATGTATTCGCAGGCGGCACTCTTCATGGTTCTGGTTGAACATCTCAACCTCTGGTGGAAAGACGCACCCTGCCTTCCCTTCTTCATTCTACCCCAGTCTTGTTCTGATTGGACTAGATCGTGGCACTTGAGATTCAGTAATTGTCGAGTGCGTGTTACTGAGAACGCAGCGTGTGGAAGTTCTCTAGGAGCCTCCTGTAATAAGCCGATGCTTCAGCTGTCTTCACAGATGGTTGGGGGTGCTGGAAGATGAAGGTGTGGGTGGGGCTTGGGTTTCCTCTGAAAAGAGGTAAACAAGGCGAAATCTCGGCTCCATTTCAAAGGTAATGAATGTGCTGTTCCACCGAGCAGGCTAGTTTTTAAAATCTGTTTAATACTAGTGTCCATAGAATTTTCGTTGTGCAGGTTTTGTTTATTTCAGGGGTTTCCCTTTCCCACACATAGAAGCAAATGAAATCTGCAAGACATTAAAATACCGATGAAAATCTCATTACATGAGATAAGACAAAACTGAGCTGGGTGACTCAACATTCAGGCATTGAACAGTTGGAATAGTGAAATGCCTTCAAGCACCCTTGATATGACCAGTTGTCCCTGCTTCCGGATTATTGCTCTGTGCGAATTAAAACGGAGCGTGGGAGGAGCCCTGTGCGGAATGTCTGAGTGGCAGTGTCCATCGGCAGGGTCCTGTGGGACCCTGGGCAAGTCCTTGACCCTCTCTCTCTCTCTCCATATATAAAATAAGGACAACAGCTCGTTTTCCTCATCTCGCCTAAGTTTTAAGGCCAGATATGATAATGGATTTCTAATTATTTCCCTAAGCATATATCGCTATTTGAATGTATCATCCGCCCAAGTCAGCTCTTTTGTTGGGAACCAGATGACGACCACTAGGTGGCGAAGTCTCGTTGCACTCCCCCGCCGGGCCATTTCTCCTTGCCAGACAACTGGTCCTTAAGGATGCGCGACTTTGCTGACTTCTTGGAAAAACAACTAAAGTGACCTTCCTTTTCATTTGCTATTATTAACTTGGGAACCATCTGCGTCTGCTTCATCTTGTCAGATAGATCAAGAGTATATTATTAATAACCGTGGAGGATATGCCCCCAAGTGGCACACCCTCCTCCCACTCTCGAGCTCCCAGGCAAATCTCAAATACTTACTGTAAGACCGGACTGATCAGCAGAGCAAGTTTAATCTTTAAAATTTAGAGAAAACTATCAAGGATGTCTTTACATTAGTATTTGTTTAGCTTTTAAGTTTTACAGTTTACAAATGTAAACTGTAAAAGTCACAAATGTCAGCAATAGTTACATAGAATATGTTTTTAAAGGACAAGCTGACTTTTAAGAGCTGAGGCCTGACCTGTGCCTGAATCCTGTCCTTAACATCATCTTTTCAGTGTGGACTCAAGGCCCATCACAGATTACAAAGCTTCCTAAAAGATAGTCTGTTTTATAAAACGTTGACTCCCCTGTGCTGTCTCCATTACATACATTTCCTTTTAACTATTTAACATAGCTTGATTTTTTAAAAGTAATTCTCTAGGATTTTTTTTTTTTGACTGACCAACTTCTTATGTTAAAAGTTTGATTTGCACTTAAACAGGATTAAATAATGGTAAATATATGCACTGTATACATTTAATATGCCAAATAGGAAAAATAATTCATATGAAACAACTAATTCTTTAACGCAGGACTTAAATGAAGATGCTTAGCAAAGGAAATACCAAATTTAATCATCTTAAATATCTAATTAAATAATTTTTAATTTAATCATGTTTCAAATATAATGGGAAAAACAATAAAAGCAGTATCATCAATACATTAAAAAGCCTATTTTTGTAATTTTTATTGTGTAACATTCAACTAAAGAATAATCTTTGAGAAGGCTTTTGGTATAAAAAGAACACAGATGTATATATATTTCTCTTGATAGCTTAATGTCTTGATTCAAGATATAGTAGTCTTACTATGAGAATCTGTATATCTGTGTAAACAGTGAAAAATGAAAGTTCCCACACATAGTAGGATAAAAAAGAAAGTAACAGCTAATTCATATTATAGCTGATATCATTTTTTTATGTTTTAAAATAGTGATATTAAGAGGATAAAAAAAGGCATAGACTAGGAGAAACACTAACAAAACACATATCAGATAAAGAACTTACATCCAAAATATACACAGAAGTCTAAGAAAACAAACAGCTCAGCTTTTAAAACGGGCGAAAATCTCTGAACAGTCTCCCCAGCAAAGAAGATATTCAGAAGGCAAATAAACACACAAAAAAAGGTTCAATATCATGTATCATTAGTGAAGTCGCTCAGTCATGTCCGACTCTTTGCGACCCCATGGACTGCAGCCTACCAGGCTTCTCCCTCCATGGGATTCTCCAGGCAAGAGTACAGGGGTGGGTTGCCATTTCCTTCCCCAGGGGATCTTCCCAACCCAGGGATTGAACCTGGGTCTCCCGCATTGCAGGCAGATGCTTTAACCTCTGAGCCACCAGGGAGTGGTGGTATCATTAGGGAATCGCAAATTAAAGCAAGATGTTGATACCTACCTACTGGAATGCCTGGTTTCAAAACACTGACAACACCAAATGCTGGCAAGGATGTGGAAAACAGGAACTCTCACTCATTATGGTGGAAATGCAAAGTGGTGCAGTTACTTTGGAAGACCGTTTGGCAGTCTTACAGGACTAAACACACATCTACCATATGATCCAGCAATCATTCTCCCTGGTATTTACCCAAATGAGCTGAAAACTTGTCCACATGAAACCTGCACATGGATGTTTATAGCACTTGTTCATAATTACCCAGACTTGGAAGCACCAAAATGTCCAACAATAGGTAAATGGGTAAACAAACCTCAGTATATACATACACTGGAATATTATTTAGTTCTAAACAGACATGTGTTATCAAACCACAGAAAGACGTAGATGATCATTAAATACATACTGTTCGGTGAAAGAAGTCAGTTTGAAAACACTACATACTGTATGGTTCCAAACATATGACATTTGGAGAAGGCATAATATGGAGACAGTAAAAAGATCAGTAATTGCCCAGGTTTGTTTTTTGTTTGTTTATGGTGGAAGAGAAAAATAGGTGGAACACAGGGCCTGTTTTTGCCTTTTCATACTGTTCATGGGGCTAATGGTGGGGAGGAGGAGAAGGGACCAGAGGATGAGATGGCTGGATGGTATCACCGACTCGATGGACGTGAGTTTGAGTGAACTCCGGGAATTGGTGATGGACAGGGAGGCCTGGCGTGCTGCGGTTCATGGGGTCACAAAGAGTCAGTCACGACTGAGCGACTGAACTGAACTGAACTGAGGATGTTTAGGATGGAAATTTACAGTTGGCCTTTTAATTTGCTAAGCTGTTTAAAAAATTAATTCCTAGATAGATGAGCTTTTAAATAACATTTTCAACATGTGATAAAGCTTCATGACTTAAAATTTAAAGAATATTTAATGCCATTGTTTGCATTATGTAACACTTGCTACACAGCCCACTTAAGTATCCCTTGTTTGTATTTAAAGTAATCCTTTTCTGTGTTTTTTCTCGCTTGGCAAATTTAACTCAAAGCTAGCAGTAAGCTGCTCAGGACAGATAAGTCATCATTGGTGGGGCCTCCTGACTCTGAAGTCCATGTTCTTGCTATAATAGAAGTATTTTGTTTTAAATAGCATCTCACTTATGTTATTAAGTTATTAAGACTTTTATGGGGGTGTGTTAAGTTTGCAGTTCTGCTTTTGTAGGGGCAAAAGAATCAATTAGAGACATATGTATTCTATTTTAATTAAGAAGAATGTTTTTGGTTGAAAGGTAACATATAGTTTAAAAATAAAAATATTAATAAGAACACATGACTTAAACACATAGAATACATAACCCATATAAAATAGTGATAAGAACACATAATTTAAAAGGTAAATTTCTCAGGTTGTGTGGCAGGTAGGGGTTTTTTCAGTTTCTTGTGTCCTTTACTAGGAGCATCCCAGTCCTCCCATTGCTTTCCTTTTATTTATTTTCATTTGCCAGTATTTTTTAGTGATTCTTATTATCACATAGCAAATTACCTCAAGACTCACAGGGATTCACCGAATACATTTAATGCAATCTAATGTAATTTAACCAGACCCTCGTAAGTGGTCTTTACAATATTTCCAAACTTTTGGTTTACTAAGAAGTTGCAGTGATTATTATCTAGTATGTATGTTTCTGTCCACATAAGCAAATATATCTACAGAGTGCATTTGTATAAGTGGAATTGTTTGGTCAAGATTTGAGTGCATTTATATTTTTGATAAATGTTACAAAATCATTAAAGAAATTATGTATATTATTGGCCTTAGAAGAAAAAAATTCACTATCTATTTTTTAACCACTAAGGCCATTCAAATTCAAACTGAATGGACGTCATAAATTTTACTGACAAGGAGTTAAAGATAACTTTAATATTAGTGTGAAAAGATTTGTATTATACTTATGTGATAGTTGCTGTTGCTAAGTCGCTTCAGTTGTGTCCGACTCTGTGTGACCCCATAGACGGCAGCCCACCAGGCTCCCCCGTCCCTGGGATCCTCCAGGCAAGAGCACTGGAGTGGGTTGCCATTTCCTTCTCCAAGGCATGAAAGTGAAAAGTGAAAGTGAAGTCGCTCAGTCATGTCCAACTTAGCGACCCCATAGACTGCAGCCTTCCAGGCTCCTCCATCCATGGGATTTTCCAGGCAAGAGTACTGGAGTGGGTTGCCATTGCCTTCTCCTATGTGATAGTTAAATAAATCTAAATGTAGGAAACTCAAAAGTTATAAAAATATATATATATAATATTTTAAATTATATTGGAAATCAAATGCACATTACTGCACATTAATTATTTATTAATAAATAATTCACATAAAAAGAAAAACATTTTACTCATTAATTAAGTATAGGGAAATAATCTAGGTCATCTGATGAACAAATCACTGGGCACTTTAACTGTGGAAAATATAGTACAAGATGAAAAGCAATAGAAGAGGTTAGAGGGTGAAAGTGAAAGTCACTCAGTCGTGTCTGGTGACCCCACGGACTATACAGTCCATAGAATTCTCCAAGCCAGAATACCGGAGTAGGTTGCCATTCCCTTCTCCAGGGGATCTTCCCAACCCGGGGATCGAACCCAGGTCTCTCCCACTGCAGGCGGCTTCTTTACCAGCTGAGCCACTAGGGAAGCTGCAAGGGAAGAAGGGGTAAAGATCTCTTCAAAGAATTTATTTTAAGGGAAGAGCTTTTCGATGGTGAGAAAGCCATAATTCATCTCATGCTGTTTTATTAATATTTTTACTGCATCATTAGGCAAATATTCCTGCTATTATTTTAGAAATTGAAAAGGTTCTTACGCATCCACACTTTTTTTTCATTCCTTTTTTTTTTTCCTATGTAGCGGGCAGTTACCCAGGGAGTTTGTGTGAAGGAGGACAAGGTAGGGAACGTCAGTGCTTTCATTTATAAAATAAAACCGCTCTTGCAGTTGGGAAGGAATAGCTTGTAGCTGACCAATGCTCCTACTGAGAACAACTAGAAAAATCAGATAAAATTTGCAAAATATGTGTGAGAGGATCAGCCAGCTGCTGAGGCAGCCGAAGCCAGAAGGACCACTGCCAAGAGGGAAGGGAAGACGTCAGAGGGAGCCAAAAGTGCTGCATTTCATGCTATGGGAGCTGATACAGGCCAAGAGACAGAGAGTGGGGTCAGAGCGGCCGCCGAGGCGGAGAAAGCTCTAGGCCTCTCTCGATACCTGCTGCTGCCTGGGAGACCCAACCTGGAGCTGAATTTTGCCACGAGACCCAGGAAACAAAAACCCAGAAGAGATGTGCAAAGAAACGAGCCCAGTACTCAGTACCAATTTCTCAGTTTGTTGAGTTATTTGCTAATGAAGCTGCTCAGGGCAAATGTCCAAGAAGCCAAGAATAAAACAGCTGGAAAGGAAAACATCTCCCCCCCTGGCATTTTCATGATGCTAAGGTCAGGGAGATGAGAGCTCAGAGCTTTGCGAAGGAGCCATTGTTGAGGACGGCCTGCAACAACAACCTCTGCTGTCACAAGAAAGCAATGAAACGGGGAAGAATAAGTGTTACGTGGGTAGGACAAACAGGCTGTAAGCAGTTTTACAGTAGACAGAAGCCCAAACATATCAGTAAAACCCATTAAATCCAGTAAAATGTATATAAATTGTCAAATATTCCACTTCAGAACTAACACCCAATTGGATAAAATGTGCAACTATATAGCATTCAAAGCAAAATGAAGAGTAAAATACAGAAACATTGAAAGTAAATATATGGAAAATTTATATGATAAAGCTCTTAACAGAACTGGTTTAATTTGATTAACATAAATCAAGGTAGATTATATAAAGAAAAACATTTCTTACTAATAAGTAAAAGTCGCTCAGTTGTGTCCGACTCTGTGACCCCGTGTCTATATAGTCCATGGAATTCTCCAGGCCAGGATACTGGAGTGGGGAGCCTTTCCCTTCTCCAGGGGATCTTCCCAACCCAGGGATCAAACCCAGGTCTCCCGCATTGCAGGTGGATTCTTTACCAGCTGAATCACAAGGGAAGTGTCAAGGGAATTCCTCACAAAGGAAGAATATTAGTACAACATTATGTTTTTACTAATAGAATAGTTATTTCACAGAATGATGTAACAATTCTGAATGTGTAGGTAACACAGAGCTCTACTGAGGTAAAACTGACACATAAAGATTGTATATACATTTAAGGTGTACAACCGTGTATATCCGCTGTGAAACGATGACCAGAATCAAGCCCATTCGCGTATCAGTCACCTCACAGTGTTACCTTTTTTTGGGTCTATGGGTAAGATCTACTCTCAACACTTTTCACGTATACATATAGTAACTATAGTCACCATAGTTTAAATTGTCTTCACTTCCAGTTTCTCCAGCCCCAGAGAAACTATACATGAGAATTTCTATTCTGATGTTTTCCTATCTCATTCTATTGGAATTACTTCCTCTGTGTGTGTGTGTGTGTGTGTGTGTGTGTGTGTGTGTATGCACGCACACGCGCGCACTCAGTCTTGTCCAACTGTTTGCAACCCCATGAACTATAGCCCACCAGGCTCCTCTGTTCATGGGATTCCCCAGGCAAGAAAACGGGAGTGGGCTGTCATTTCCTGCTCCAGGGGATCTTCCCAACCCAGGGATCAAACCCAAGTCTCTAGCGTCCCCTGCATTGGCAGGGATTCTTTCCCACCACCTGGGAAGCCTCCTATAACGAACAGTCTTTCAAACCATCCGCAGTCTAACTGTATCATACAGCCTCCTTGATGGAAATAGTTTATTAAACCGCCTCCTGCTGGTTTGCTGGCCCTCTTTCTATTTACGCCATGTTAATACACTGTCAGGTTGCCATCTCTGACATCCTGCCCCACCACCTGGTAGCTGCCCCACCTGTAACCTGCTCTTTAGCCAGCAGTGTGCCTTGATACCTGCCGTCTCGCTCTGTGACACACTCTCTGCTGTCACGCGCTGCGACATTAAGATGAGACAGAAACCTCAATACGAGGTCGCCACACCAGTCCCTTGTCCTGAATCACCTGCAATTCAAAAGCAGGACGCAGTTGCTATCCTTAAGTCAAGGTAAAGGAACTTCTGAGTTGAAGGAAAGCCTAAGGAGGAGGATGAACCGGGGCACTCTGCAATGAGCACCATGACTAACGCCGCTAGATGTTGCGATGACTCACGTACCCTCATTTCCCCTCTGCAGAGACACCTCCTGGCTTCGGCCGTTGTTAGCTGTTTACCCACACCTCCCTGCTTGATGCGCTGGTTTGTCCTTTCACAGAAGCTCTGCACGTTTCAGAAATATATAAATAAAAGCAGATTCACCCGGCATGAATCACATTCATATTTTCCAGAGCTGTCTTTTGATATTCATAGATAAATGTTAGACATTGATGGTTGTAAAGGAGTGAAATGGATGAATTTTAGTTCAAGGACTTGCAATGTGAGTAACAATCACCGCCTATATCCTGGGAATGTAAAGTCTATTTTTTATTTATTGGAAACTGAAAGCTTCAGTGTCTGGTACAGTGTCAGAATCACAGCATTGACTTAATAAAGCTGTATTGGATAAGCGCTGACTTCAGTGCCTTTTTTTTTTTTTTTAATTGTACAGACACAGCCAATGTGTTAGCTCAATTAACTGAAGCCTAGAGAAATAAATAAGTGAAACCCAACCTTTAGTTTATGAAGAAGGAAATGGCAACCCACTCCAGTATTCTTGCCTGGGAAATTCCATGGACAGAGAAAGGAGCCTGGCGGGCTACTGTCCATGGGGTTGCAAAAGAGTCAGACACGACTTAGCCACTAAACAACAACAAAAGCTTTAGTCTTAGTGAAAATACAACTCCATGAGTTATGACAGTCACTTCCTACCAGCTTTGATATGTGTTTAAGTCAGTGCTTCTCAGCTTTCCCTGTGCATGAAAGTCATCTGGAGATTTTGTTAAGATTCTGATCCAGTATTCCTGGAGGATTCTGCATTTCTAAGAAGCTCCCAGGCCCTGTTGGCTCTGAGGGTCTGAGGCCGTCACTTGGCTTCAGCCTGTGTTTATCACACTGGTCTGTACATTGGAATCGCCCGAGAAGCTAGAAAGGTGATTCTGAATCCCACTCCTGAGATACTAGGATTCAACTGGTGTGGGATGAGGAGATAACCACTCCCTAGGGTGGCCATGCCCTTTGGTCCTGCTGAGTTGGGCCACCCAAAGTCCAGGATGTGATCGCTGACCAAGTCCTGCCACCCCTCTAACTTTTAAAGCCAGGACTGTGGTTTTTGCCTAATGCAGAATGGAGAGTGAGGCACATCCGGGTGGCTGCCTCTTTTCTGACACTTGAGAAATAGAAGCATCTTTCTGTGTAGAGACTAAAGGATGAAACCAAGCTAATAAGAATTGAGAAGATCTCAGGACTCCAGTGTTTTTGGTCCTTTCTTTTGAGATTCAGCTACACTTAACTGCCTTTAGCCTCTATGAACTGTTTCTGCATCTTTGAAAGAAACTCTTCTTTGGGAGTTATCTGCTGCTGCTGCTGCTAAATCGCTTCAGTCGTGTCCGACTCTGTGCGTCCCCATAGACGGCAGCCCACCAAGGCTCCCCGTCCCTGGGGTTCTCCAGGCAAGAACACTGGAGTGGGTTGCCATTTCCTTCTCCAATGCAGGAAAGTGAAAAGTGAAAGTAAAGTCGCTCAGTCATGTCCGACTCTTTGCGACCCCATGGACTGCAGCCTACCAGGCTCCTCCGTCCATGGGATTTTCCAGGCAAGAATCCTGGAGTGGCATGCCGTAGCTAACTGCTGTCAAATGATTCTTCGCTAAAATAATACCTGATCAATTTAAACAAGAGGATTTGAAAGTCCCTCTGACTATTAAATTATAAATGAATGCAGAGGACATCCCTGGGGATCCAGTGTTTGGGACTCTGCCCTTCTACTGCTGAGGGCTCAGATTCAGTCCCTGATTAGGGAACGAAGATCCTGCATGCTGTGCAGTGTGGCCAAAATGGTTTTTAAAAATTATATATATATATACTAAAGAGACCTATAAAAATGAATACATATGTTCACACATTCTTTATGGAAATACACTGCCAAAACAGCATCTTTGCTGGAAAAACAGGGAAGTGAATGGACGTAGAAGGAGAGATGCTAAGAGGCGCACCAGCGTCTCACCTGCTGATACCCGGCCATTTTATCTTGCAGCTGTAGTGGGTGACTCTCAGCTCTTTGTTGGAGGCTCACCCAAGAATATGCCAGTGTCGGGAAAAGTCATGGAAGAGCCAGGCAGGAGCTCACAAAACCCATATTTTAAGTCATTTGGTCCCCTTCCTTCTCCCGCTCCAAGGGGAACTGCATAAATGGATTTCCTTAGGAAAGTCTGTGTATAACCCCAGTAGCTGGAGGTACCTGGAAAATTTAAACTCTGATCCATGAGATTTGGTTCCATGGATCCATCTTTAAATAGCTGTATACTCACTACGTTCTTAGCACAGTGATATATAATTTTCCGAGGGAAAATGCCCATATTTTCATGGTCCCTGTCTCCCTGTCTTCTCATACAGTTTCTTTCCCTTCTGCGTCATTTCCTAAGTGCTGATAGAGCAGACAGGAACGTAGGACTTTCAGTGTGGTCTTCCACATTTAAATTACGGCTCTGCCACTTTGCGTTGTGTGACACTGGGCTTCATTTCTTTGTCTGTGGAATGGGAATAATAAAAGTATCCACCTCCGATGCGTACCGACAGGATTAAATGATTTCAAGTCAAAGGCTTGGAGTAGTCCTTTGCCTATGGTGGGGAATAATTCACAGATTTTAGCTATCATTACTATCATTGCTTTTGCTGTTATTTTTATTCCCAAATCTGTATTTTTTTTCCCCTAAGCAGAATGATGATTCTTTAAAGAAGGATGTTGTGCCTTTTAATATTTCATCTGTTATCACAGGGCCTCATACTGGTCTCAAGATTCAGCAGTAGCACAGTATATAATGTCAGTTCCTTTGTATTCTTGGGTTTCACCATCTCTGTTGCTTTCAGGCCTCACAGAATGGCACAACACACATGTCAAACATGTCTCGTTCACTAAAGCATTATTCCTAGAAAAACATTCATGCAAACAAGGCCTTCAGGGGAAAAATCTTAAAGGAGTATTTCACAAATACCGTTTTCTTGCTGATAAATGTTTCCATGAAAAATCAACCGCAACTTTGAACAATACTTGATCTATAGGTTATTGTTTTGGTTTCATATTTATTCATCTCAAATCTCATAATGTAAAACTGATGTGAAATTAATTGAAGATTCTGTGAATGTTGCCAGGGAAAATGGCTAAAATCATTTGAATGGCTTCTTAGTTTATCATAAGAATATTGTACTAAAATTAAATAAAATCAAGTAAGCAGATACAGCCAGGAATATTTCATTTTAAATTATATTCTAAAATTCCTTGCCTTGACTTTTTAAGTACTAAAAAATATTTGTACTATTGCATAAACAAGCCATGTTCTCACCAGTTTAGCTGCAGGCTATGTCTTCTAGGGAAGCTTATAATTTTTATTTTGTTCCTGTGACTAATGTCATGGATCTTAGTGGTGGAGACATAGAATTTGTTTATAACCCTCAGCACTGTGTACACTTGTTTTCTTTGGTAGAAGATGCTTCTGATTATCATTTTAAATGATTTCCTTTCCACTCACCAAAGCCATGCCATAGTAACAAGAAGGCAAGGTAAATTATAAATAATTAAGGCATTAAATGATTATAATCCTTTTGAATATGAGATTTTCTATTATGTTATCATGCATTTGCTTGGATGCTGTTTGATTATAAAGATTGTTTCCAAACCACCATACTATAAAATACATTGAATGATGCTTCTCAAATATTTATATGATCAACAGACATTTATTATGTACCAACCGTCTTCCTCAGGTACTGTGAATACCGACATAAACAGAATACATTCCCACTCATAATAATCTTTTTAGGGTGGTGTGGACATAAAAATGAAACAAGGCGAAAAGCATAGAGAGGGCACACGGCTGAGCAGGTTCGTTTCCAGTTGGGGCGCGGAGCACGGCTTCAAAGAGTGGACACCTCTGATCCGGGTCAGGAAGGCTTGTTTACTTTAACCATTCACTGAATACCTCTTCCTGTGTCAAGACTTGTTCCTAGAGGCTCGGGATATAAAGCTTTATATGCTCAAAATCTGCATCCTGAAGATGCGCGATCTGGTGAGGAGAACCGACATTCTTAAACAGACAGTGATGTCAAAATGCGCACAGGCTGCTGCAAGGACAGGGCAGAGACGGGGGGAATGGAAGATTCTGGCGCAGGCTGAGTAGTTTGGGAAGTTTCTTGGATAAAGTATCACTCAAGCTGAGACCTTAGAAGCATGGGTTGGAGGCAGAGAGGAAATAGTAGGAGCAGACACAGCCGTTGGACGGCGTGTCTATAGAAGTGTAAAACCCATTTGTCTGCGCCTCGGGAGGCAAAGGAAGGTGCTCTTGTTGAGAGGTATGTTAGACTGGTAGGCAAGCGCAGATGGCACAAGGCTTTGACCCGGCTTCCCGGTCAGGGTCGTCGGAGGAGCAGGGGGAGATGGCATTAGCCGTTGCCTTGCAAGGCAGTCTGGCTGCAGGATGGATAAGAAGTAATCCATTTGGCCTCCAGCAAAACAAATAGCTTATATTAGGTAAATTACCTCTTCCATGGGGACAGCTATCTTTTTCATTATTTCTCTCAGGAGAACAATTTGCTTTTACTGGGAATACAGTGTAACCAATCAGCTGTTCCAACAATAATCAATCAGCAGCAGTTTCTCGGGCTCCTGTAAATGAAAAGCGTTTTTACATCATGCGTGTAGATGGCAGTCAGGCGTCAGCCGTGTGAGGGTCCCTCGTTGTATCAGCCCCTCGGGCCCGGCCTCCCTTGTGTCCGTGACTTCATCGCCCTCCCTCTGCCTGTAGCTCGCTCCTCCGCAGCCTCCTTGGCCTTGTGCGGCTTGCTCTCATGTCCTTGCCCATTCTGTGCTCTGAGAGCTTCTTCCAAAATCCTCAGATGGCTGCCCCTGACACACTCAGCCTCTGGCTCTTCAGAAAGGCCTTCCCAGGCTCAGAGACCCACAGAAGCTCCCCCAGCTTCTACCCCGACGCCATCACTCTCTTGTATAAAGCTGTAACACTTTCTGGAATCATCCTACGTTGTCTTTACCTAGCACTGTCTTCTTCCTGGGCCTCTTGCAGAGGGTAAGCCTCACTAAAGCAGGGCTTCTCCGTCTCATTCACTCCCACCACCCAGCATTTTGAACAGCGTCTGCAACATAGCAAGCCTTCAATAAATACCTGATGAATAAATGAGAAAGAATTCTCATTAGAACACAACAAAATCGAGTCAATGGATCAGACTTACCTCATCAGTTCAGTTCAGTCACTCAGCTGTGTCCAACTCTTTGTGACCCCATGAACCACAGCACGACAGGCTTCCCTGTCTATCACCAACTCCCAGAGCTTGCTCAAACTCATGTCTATCGAGTCAGTGATGCCTTCCAACCATCTTAACCTCTGTGTCCCCTTCTCCTCCTGTCTTCAGTCTTTCCAAGTATCAGAGTCTTTTCCAGTGAGTTAGTTCTTTGCATCAGGTGGCCAAAGTATTGGAGCTTCAGCTTCAGCATCAGTCCTTCCAATGAATATTCAGAGTTGATTTCCTTCAGGATTGACTGGTTGGATCTCCTTGCTGTCCAAGGGACTCTCAAGAGTCTTTTCCAATACCACAGTTCAAAAGCATGAATTCTTTGGCACTCAGCTTTTTTTTATGGTCCAACTCTCACGTTCATATATGACTACTGGAAAACCCACAGCTTTGAGTAGACGGACCTTTGTTGGCAATGTCTCTGCTTTTTAATATGCTGTCTAGGTTGGTCATATATTTTCTTCCAAGGAACAAGCATCTTTTAACGTCATAGTTGCAGTCACCATCTGCAGTGATTTTGGAGCCCAAGAAAAGTCTTATCTCATATAATAATGTATTTGTGAATAGGTGAGAAAGTGAGATTCAGGAATACTGGAGGATATTGTAAAAATCTGAAATAACTTTAGTTATTTAATGAATAACCAAATACTGTCTTTTAATGAATAAAAGACAGAATCTGCTAATTGTGTTAACTATAAAATTGAGACTAATTTGAAGACTATTAAATTTCATATTGTAAAACGTATTTCCCCTCATCATATAAAACTGTATAAGAATGGTAATAATAAAAAAGCCACCATTAATTTAAAATCAACCAAAAAAGCAAAATAAAATGATCACTGAGTTATGAAGGCATTTCATTCCATTAGAGTCAGACATAATGCTTTCCTGGAAATAAGTTGCTAAATGTGTAGTCTTCTTGATCAGTCTCCATCTTGAGTAACCACAAATCAATCTTCTAAATAACATGCAATGAAGAAATGGTTTGTTTCATCTCAGGTTCCATAGAATTGGCACCACACAGTTTCAAACAGTTGTGTGTTTATTTAAAAGCTGTCAGTGGATGGGTGCATGGGAAAACTCCTCCATGTTTTATTCCAGTTTATTTCTCGTTTGGCAACTCTGATTTTTGGATCCAGTTATGCTGGTTAATGGATTCAGTAATTCAGCTGATTGAGGTAGTGATGGTTTGTGCTTCTCAGCCATGCAGGAGAAACTCAGTTGACTCCCGGCATTATGCTTTTGTTGGTAACAGATTCAGCCTGCAATTAAGCACTCTTCCTGTGATCTGGTCGAGTTCCCTACTTATCTTCCCTCCATACCTTCAAAAAATGCTTTGTTTACATCTCAGTTATGTGTTTTTCCTTCCTGAACATCTCTCAGTCTGATTCAGGTTTGCAGGTTTAACAACTGAGTAAGCTAGAGTGAGATTTCAAAGTATACCGTGGATTTGTGACTAGGCTTTAGTTTTCTATCGAAGCCAATTGTTGACATGTGTAACTAATAGATTTTATTTTGATTAGGGCTGCTACTGATATTTCCAACTAACATTAAATAACAGTGAGGGGTTATTCAGGAGGTTAAATGTTTCCCACCCATTATTCAATTCTCCAAACAAACTTACTAGCAGTTTATAGAAGCTTTTGTTGTTAAGACATTCACATACTCAGATTTGGTCAAAAATGTTTTGCTTGTGTGTTCTAATCATCGGGATTTGGATAAATATGAAGTAGACAACACAGGATGCTTTACAAACATACCCGTTACTCTTAGTAAAACCATAGTTTAATATTCCTTCTAGGGCTTCTTCCTAGCACTTCCCTGAAACAGTTAACTGTAACTCTTTCGCTCCATCTCAAGTCCATTGCTAGCCTTTTCCTCCAAGATGCTACTGTGGCATTTGATACAGACTCAGGAAGACACTGAACATGCTCTCTTTTTCTTCTGCCTTGATGGGAATCAGTGACATTTCTGACCCTCTCAACATTCTTCTATCTGATTCTGCCTGTGCCCTCTATCATCCTTCTCTCCCTGGGAAATAAATGAGGAAGGGAGGAAGGGAAGAGGCGAGCAAGGGAGGGAAGAAGAGGAAGAAAAATAATTGCCTCTGGATCTCCTTTCGTATCATTTTCTCACCTCTGTTCTTTCTCCTCCCTTCTGCTTATCTCAGTCTTTCACAATTGAGCTGAAGTCCCACTGCCAAAAATAAATCTTTTACATTGCTCCAAGCTCTAGAGTTTTCTCTTTTTTCTAAACTTCTCTTGCAACAGCACGTGTTTTGGAAACAAGTTTGTTCTCTGATCTGCTCACATATATTAATGACATTTTTCCAGCTGGAATATAAATATGGATAAGAGGAGGGAAAGTAAATCAGCATTTTAGTTACTGCTCCCCACCATCCTTACCTCCCTTCTCTCAGGTCATTCACTAAATATACCTTGTCTGGATGGTAAATACTTATTGACGAGCCGCTTTCCTGCTTGGTCCTATGCTGCTGCTGCTGCTGCTGCTGCGGCGGCGGCGGCGCTTCAGTTGTGTCCGACTCTGTGTGACCCCAGAGATGGCCTCCCACCAGGCTCCCCCGTCCCTGGGATTCTCCAGGCAAGAACACTGGAGTGCGTTGCCATTGCCTTCTCCAGTGCATGGAAGTGAAAAGTCACAATGAAGTTGCTCAGTCGTGTCTGACTCATAGCGACCCCATAGACTGCAGCCCACCAGTCTCCTCCATCCATGGGATTTTCCAGACAAGAGTGCTGGAGTGGGGTGCCATTGCCTTCTCTGAGTCAGTATATCCTGACTTTAAGAAAACAAACAAACTCTTAAAGTCCATATGACTCTCTGAGCTTTATTTGTTGTTCATTCGCTCAGTCCTGTAACCCTGTGGACTGAAGCACACCAGGCTCCCTGGCCTTCAGAGTTTACTCAGACTCATGTCCATTGAGTTGATGACGCCATCCAACCATCTCATCCTCTGTTGCCCGCTTCTCCTCCTGCCTTCTCCTCTGAACTTTATACTCTTTACAATAATAATATGAGACCAATTTTATTTTTATATGATATATAAAGTAACATATATGTAATGAAAATAAATGTAAAGTAGGAGAAGGAGGTGGCAGCCCACTCCAGTGTTCTTGCCTGGAGAATCCCAGGGACGGAGGAGCCTAGTGGGCTGCCGTCTCGGGGGTTGCACAGAGTCAGACACGACTGAAGCGACTTAGCAGTAGCAGTAGCAGGCCTAAAATAGTCTGGTTTTGTTTTTATAATATTATTCAAAGTCTTTTCAAGGAGGAAAGAAATGAGAAAAGAGGTTTAGGAAAGTATTTAAAGAGATAGCAACCCAGTATTCTTGCTTGGGAAAATCCCATAGACAGAGGAGCCAGGCCGGCTACAGTCCCTGGGGTCACAAAAGAGTCGGACACGACTTAGTGACTAGACAACAGCAATATGACATTTATAGGCCATAAAGTATCACAAAATCGGGAGAGGGAGTAGATAGCTTGGATGGGAGGAAAATTCCTGTTAGGCTACTGTTTCAGCATCAGCATCAGTACAGTTCTTATAAGTTCTTGAGTGTCCTGACCCGATTTTATTTATGTTTTACATTATTATTTTCAGAATTCCTTTCATCTGTATTTTATATGTGCTTTATATTGTGTCCTGTGTACATGGAGAACTTCAGCCATTTATTTTTTGAAATGTCACAGACTTTGGAAATTGTCTTTGTGTCAAACTGTACATGTCTGAATACGCTATTCAACCATTCTTTTAATTATAAGCAAAGCCTGTTTCAAAAAAATTAAATTAAAAATGGGATATGATTTTGGAATTACCAGATCAATTATTCTTCTTTTCCAAAAATACCTGCATGTCTTATTTGCATAGCAGGCCTCAGTGGAGATGGGTGCTAATTTTAAAAAGAGCTGTGCTAAAGCTGTCAGTGAATCCACACACCTGCACATTCACAGTTTTCTTTTCCTTTTTTCTTTCGATGAGACTTTAGGGCTTCCCTGGTGGCTCAGATGGTAAAGAATCTGCCTGCCTGGGGAGACCAGGGTTTGATCCCTGGGTTGGGAAGACTCCCTGAAGAAGGGAATGGCAACCCACTTCAGTATTCTTGCCTGGAGAATCCCGTGGACTGAGGAGCCTGGAGGGCTACGGTCTATGGGCTCACAGAGTCAGATAAGACTGAATGAATCTCTGTCTGTTATAAAAGTTTCAGCTTTCATTTCTATTTTCTGTCTTATATTTACTTTGAAATTTTGAATATATTGTTTATGCTCATTTTGTCTTAAAGTCATTGACCTTATATATATCTGTTTGCATAAACCTCTATCAAATTTAGCCTTTATGACATCTGGATGTAAGTAGCTAAATGAATTTTTTTTCACCCTGTTATTAGGCCTGGTGGGGGAGCAGGTCATTGCCTGGAGAGGCAGGGGATACCAAGGAGAAGAGGGGGAGAGAGAGGGTCGATGGTCCTGAAGTGTGCCCATGTGCAGAAAACTGCAGCGGCTGGAAATGTTATTGGAAGGATGGTTCCTAGGGAAGGATAGTGAGAAGGAGAGGAAGGAGGAGAGTGAAGGTGACGCAGAAGGGGGTCTTCTGCAGACGTGAGCCAAGGCCAGGCCTTTCCAGCCCACCTCATTTATGCTTCCTTCCCCGGGGGCCAGAGTCTAGGAGGGCAGCCCAACAGTGCAGTTAACCCAAGGAGGAGAAGACAGAGGCCAGTTAAATGTCTCGGGGTGTGTGTATGCATAGACGGAGATGGATGAATATACAGAAACATAGCTTTGTGGAAAAGATGCATAGTCGCAGAGAGATGGAGCGCTTGTCCCCAGAACACTGAAGACACATACGTCCTACTAGAGGCATTTCCAGTGCCCCGATGTGCTACAGTAGACCCACTGTAAATGAAAGTCAGCTGCATGTCAACCTCACATGCCCTGCAAACAATAGCTTTCACTAATTGTTATTTACATATTAACATATACATTTAAAATTATTTTATACCCAGGATATGAAATTTGGAGTCTTAAACATAGGTTATTGCCATTTCTGAGGCCTCTGAGAGTCATCTTTTTTGAATATTTAAAGGGGAAATTGAAGAGGAGAGCGAGCGAGAGACTGTTGTGTGGCTGAACTGATATTTTCCCAGATTGCGTCTGAAAAACGAAAAGTGTCTCCTGTGAAATATTTCTCATATTTCTGGCTTTGTGTCATCTGTATCAGACGAGATATGTTGTCCTTGGATTTGTTACCAGCCAGGATGTGGAGGGCTCGTGATAAAAACAGAAATGACTTGCCACCCGAGGTCCTGAGAAGCCTGTGTGCGGCCCCAGCCCAGCGATTCCAGGCGAGTCCTGCTGTGTATTCCGCTTGCTTGCAGCGTATGCTCTGGAGTGAAGGGCTCTGCAGACGGCCCCCAGCCCAAATCCTGCGTGCCCAGTAAACTCAAGGCATCGTGTCTGTTAGGTTTGCCAAATTTCATAAGTGATTTTCTCATATTTCAACTCCCTAAAAGTTAAAATTAGGATTAATATTCAGCTTCTCTCTTAAAAGGCAGCCTTTCCGTATTAACATTCTTTTCTCATAATTTAGTATTATATTTTCAGATTCTGGGTTTCATTAGTAAGACAGTGGGAGCACCACCCACAAGGCAGAGGGAGGCGTGGACAGGCACAATCCCCCAACACAGGGGAACGCAGAGCCAGCACCACATACTGGCAGCTTTTATTATTACATAATTATTAAAGAACGTTTGAATGTACAGCATAGGAAAACATAAGCCATTTTGCCAACATAAGATAATACTTGCGGAGCACTGTTATATGTAAACATTCAGGTCTATAGACTCAGAAAGCTGGGAGGTTTGAGTTGAGTTACCAAGTTAATTGCCTCAGCTGCCTGTTGGATTTGCATGAATCCTCATCTCTTCTGTTCAATAATTGATGTGTCAATCACCCCAAAGATGAGGATAGTAAAAATATGTTGTAGCATACACCATAAACCATATAAACCATATCTCAGAATTCCTTTTGGTCTTGAAACATTTGCCTTTTTTATGCCACACTTAGATCAGACCTATATAGGCAAAATAAAATCTAAACCACCTATTAATAACTGTAACAAAAATATAACTTTGTCCCAATTATTGATTCAACAAGCACATATCAAGAGCTTGCTCCACGGCTCTATGGCAGGGACCACAGGTGGACAGATGGCATAAACCGTAGCCCTGTTTGGGCTTCAGGGGATGAGAACAACACAGGAGTTCTGTGCAGTGATGGCTTTCTGGTGCTCAGAGCAAGCCTGTAGTTTAATGCTATTTTGGGGACAGAGGATGCTATTTGCGGTTCTCTTCATTCATATGTGGATGTTCAAGGATTTCCGGAAGAATCATGCATTCCAGAAAAGGCCCTAAGTTAGAGAGACTCATGTTATATAGAAGGGTATGAATGAACCAGAATGACTATCGAGAGTGTGCAGTGAAACTCAGAGGGGATGGAAAGAGTGGACAGAGAGCTTGGCAGACTTTAAAGTTCCTCTTGTGTAAGAGCATGGACTCAATCTGATCAGGCAAAGAGAATTCAGCAGAGGCATAGACACATGCATCGATCGGTCTGCTTCAGTGAGTGTGTTCATTCCCATCTAGTTTTTTTCTGTCTTCAATGAAAATTACATGGCTACTTTCTGGATTACCCTAACAGCTTCTTGACTGCAGGCATACATTGGAGATATTGTGGCTTCAGTTCCAGAACGCTACAGGAAACCAAACATTGCAGCAGAGCGGGTCACACGAACTTTTTGGTTCCGAGTGAGCATAACAGTTATGTTAATATCGGGCTGTAGCCTACTAAATGTGCAGTAACATGCTGTCCAAAACCAATGTACATACCTTAATTTAAAAGTACTTTGTTGCTAAAAAGTGCTGACCAGCATCTGAGCTTTCAGTGAGTCTTGTAACCTTTTTTTGCTGGTACAGAGTCTTGCCTCCATGTTGATGGCTGCTGACTAGACAGGGTGGTTGCAGAAGGTAACCCAGGGCAAAGGCTGTGACAATTTCTTAAAATAAGACAGCAATGAAGTTTGCCATGTCAACTGACTTTTTCTTTCATAAGTGCTTTCTATGTAGCGTGCGGTGCTGTTCGATAGCATTTTGCCCACAGGATTAATAGAATTCCTTTTAAAATTTGAGCCAGTCCTCTCAAACCCGGCTGCTGTTGTGCTAGTTACCTTTATACAAAATTCTGTGAACCCTTCGTTGTGATTTCAACAGTCTCAGCAGTATCTTCACCAGCAGACTGCGTCTGAACAAGCAACGTCTCACCCATTAAAAGTCTCATCAGTAGAGCGCAACAGTTCAGTCTCACCTTCCGGCTCTACATCTAATTCTGGTTCTCTTGCTGTTTTTACCACACGGGCACTTCCTTCCTTCACTGAAGTCTTAAACCCCTCACAGTCATCCACGAGGGCTGGATTCAACTTCTTCCAGATTCCTATTAATGTTGCTATTTTGACCTCTTTCCATTAGTCACAAATACACTTAATGACAAGTAGAGAGGTGAGTCCTTTCCAGAAAGTTTTCAAATGACTTCGCCCAGATCCTTCAGAGGATCACTATCTGTAAGAGTGATAATCTTACAAAATGTATTTCTTAAATAAGAAGACTTGAAAGTTGATACTGTTTCTTGACCCATGGGCTGTAGAATGGATGTTGTATTAGCAGGCATGAAAATAGTATTAATCTCATCATACATTTCCATCAGAGCTTTTGGGTGACCAGGTACATTGTCAAGGAGCTGTAATATTTTGAAAGACATCTTTTTTACTGAGCAGCGGGTATCAACTATGGAGAAGGCAATGGCAACCCAGCGCAATACTCTTGCCTGGAAATTCCCATGGATGGAGGAGCCTGGTAGGCCGCAGTCCATGGAGTCGCTAGAGTCAGACACGACTGAGCGACTTCACTTTCGCTTTTCACTTTTATGCACTGGAGAAGGAAATGGCCCCCCACTCCAGTACTTTTGCCTGGAAAATCCCATGGACGGAGGAGCCTGGTAGGCTGCAGTCCATGGGGTCGCTAGAGTCAGACACGACTGAGCGACTTCACTTTCACTTTTCCCTTTCATGCATTGGAGAAGGAGGCAACCCACTCCAGTGTTCTTGCCTGGAGAATCCCAGGGACGGGGAAGCCTGGTGGGCTGCTGTCTATGGGGTCGCACAGAGTTGGACACGACTGAAGCGACTTAGCAGCAGCAACAGCAGCAGGTATCAACTGTAAGTTTAAAATCTGCACTAAAACACGTGCTGTCATCCAGACTTTGTTGTTTCCTTTAGGCAAGACAGACCAAATAGATCCAGCGTAATTCCTAAGGGCCTCTGGTTTTTAGCATGGTAGATGCACATGGTCTTCAGCTTGTGTCACCGGCTGCATTAGCCCCTGAGAAGTGAGTCAGCCTGTGCTTTAAAGCGTTGCAGCCTGCCGTTGGCTTCTCCTCTCTAGCTATTAAAGTCATAGTGACATCTTGCGACAGAAGGCGGTTTTCTCTACGTTGAGAATCTGTCCTTTAGTGCAGTCGTCCTTGTTAATTCTTTTAGCTGGATCTTTTGGATAACTTGTTGCAGTTCCAATATCAGCACCTGCTGCTTCATTTGTACGTCATATTTTGGTGATCACTTTTTTCCTTCAACCTCACCAACCGAGAACCTCTCCAAGCTTCCAGCTTTTCTCTTGCTGCTTCCTCATCTTTCTCGGCCTCCACAGAGTTGAAGGGAGCGAGGGCCTTGCTCTGGACTAGGCTTTGCCTTATGTGGTGGTTGATTTGATCCTCTATCCAGAAGACCACTAAAACTCTCTGCATATCAGCAATACGGCTGTTTCGCTTTCTTATCATCTGTGTGTTCACCAGAGCAGACATTTAATGTCCTTCAAAAACTGTCTGTTTGCATTCCCAATATGACTGCTTGGTCCAAGAGGCCTAGCTTCGGGCCTGTCTCAGTATGCAACTGTCTCCTTCTTGCTGCTGCTGCTGCTAAGTCGCTTCAGTCGTGTCCAACTCTGTGCGACCCCATAGACAGCAGCCCGTCAGGCTCCCCGTCCCTGGGATTCTCCAGGCAAGAACTCTAGAGTGGGTTGCCATTTCCTTCTCCGATGCATGAAAGTGAAAAGTGAAAGTGAAGTCACTCAGTTGTGTCCAACTCTTAGTGACCCCATGGACTGCAGCCCACCAGGCTCCTCCATCCATGGGATTTGCCAGACAAGAGTACTGGAGTGGGGTGCCATTGCCTTCTCCTTAAGCTCACTCATTTCCAGCTTTTGATTTAAAGTGAGAGATGCGAGACTTTCACTTGAACATGGAGAGGCCGTTTTAGGGTTATTAATTGGCCTAATTTCAATATTGTTGTGTTTTAAGGAGTAGGGCTGCCTGAGGAGAGGGAGAGAGACAAGGAACCGCCAGTCAGTGGGGCAGTCGAAGCACGTACACTGTCCTTCAGTGATGTTTGCTTTCTCACATGGGCATGGCCTGTGGTGACCCAAACAATTACAACAGTAACAACGAAGATCACTGATTAAAGAGCACCGTAACAAATATAACAACAAAGAAAACCTCTGAGGTATCGTGAAAATCACCAAAATGTGGCACAGAGACACACAGGGAGAGAAATGCTGTTGGAAAAATGATGCCAACAGACTTGCTGCACCCAGGGTTGCCACGAACCTTTCCTCTGTAAGAACTGTAATATCTGCCAACCATAAAACAAAGTGCCATCAAACAAGGTAGGCCTGTAGTATCTTTGCTTCCAAGATCTTCTCATTCCAGCCAGTCGAGACAGCTTTTTAAAAGTTATCTGTCTAAAATAAATAAATAAATAAATAAAAGTTCTCTGTCTATCCAGCTATCTCTCTATCTCTCTAGCTAGTTACCTGTCTCTGTCGCTATCTGTCTCTGAAATAGAATTCACTGGAGCTGCTGATCATTGAAAATGTATGCAGTAAGGGAAAAACAGTTGTTGAGAAAGACTCCAGAGTTAGTCATGAGTGAGGACAGAGATGAGGCCATCATTAACCAAGATGGGAAGATAGAACGACTGAGGGGAATGAGGGGAAATTTTGAATTTTGGACTGATTCTGACAAAGCAAGTCCATTAAGATAGGTGATTTCCAGTAAACAATCAAAATACGTGGATCTGAAGCTGAAAAGAAAGGTCAGACTGGAAGCCTCTTGTGGGTGTATGAATCAAAACAGTATTTGTTGAACTTATGTAATTGCCAAAATCTCAATCACTGTTTCCAGTGATACAACTTCATGCCTTAGAGAACACTAGTATAAATTCCTAACAGATAATTGTAAAAATGCATTTCAAAGATTTTATTTATGTTGAATAAATATAATGGGTGAGAGTAGAATATTTTAATGAATATATATTGATTACATATTAGTACTGTTTTCAAAAACAGCAAGTAAATAAAAACAATTATAATTATTGAAATAGTAATGATCATTTCATAAAGTTGACTTGGTCTTTGTATGTCTAGAAATGTTTCTTCTTTATTGCACATTAATTTTTAAACATTTTTACAGTACTCTTGTTGTGGAATTTGATAAAATGTTAATAGATTTGCACTTTGTGTAGAGGGACATCTCAGTGCCCAGATGACAAGTGAATTTTAAATGTGCAGCAGAGAACTGGATACATGTGATAGTCAGCAGTCCTCCCAAAGGTTCTTAATAGTGGCATTTCCCTCTATTTGTAGGTGTCATCTGTGCCACTAAATTCTTCTTAAATTGAATGATTACTTAGTTTACATCAAAGGTGCTCATTGAAGTAGTTTGGACTTTCTTTACATATTAGAAACATAGGAACCTGGAGTGTTAGGTCCGTGAATCAAGGCAAATTGGAAGTGGTCAAACAGGAGATAGCAGGAGTGAACATCAACATTTTAAGAATCAGTGAACTAAAATGGGGACTTCCTGGTGGCTCAGATGGTTAAGTGTCTGTCTACACTGGAATGGGTGAATTTAACTCAGATGACCGCTATATTTTCTACTGTGGGCAAGAATCCCTTAGAAGAAATGGAGTAACCATCATAGTCAACAAAAGAGTCTGAAATGCAGTACTTGGATGCAATCTCAAAAATGACAGAATGACCTCTGTTCATTTCAAGGCAAACCATTCAGTATCACAGTATCCAAGTCTAGGCCCCGACCAGTAATACTGAAGAAGCTGAATGGTTCTATGAAGACCTACAAGACCTTCTAAAGCTAATACCCCAAAAGATATCCTTTTCATTATAGGGGACTGGAGTGCAAAAGTAGGAAGTTAAAAGATACTGAAGTAACAGGCAAATTTGGCCTTGGAGTACAAAATGAAGCTGGTCAAAGGCTAACAGAGTTTTGCCAAGAGAATGCACTGGTCATAGCAAACACCCTCTTCCAACAACACAAGAGAAGACTCTACACATGGACATCACCAGATGGTCAACACCAAAATCAGATTGATTAAATTATTTGCAGCCAAAGGTGGAGAAGCTCTATACAGTCATCAAAAGCAAGACTGGGAGCTGACTGTGGCTTAGTCATGAACTCCTTAATGCCAAATTCAGATGTAAATTGAAGAAAGTAGGGAAAACCACTAGACCATTCAGGTATGACCTAGATCAAATTCCTTATGATTATAGAGTGAAAATGGCAAATAGATTCAAGGGATTAGATCTTACAGACAGAGTGCCTGAAGAACTATGGACAGAGGTTCATGACCTTTTACAGGAGACAGCAATCAAGACCATCCCTAAGAAAAAGAAATGCAAAAAAGCAAAATGGCTGTCTGAGGAGGCCTTACAAATAGCTGAGAAAAGAAGAGAAGCAAAAGGCAAGGGAGAAAAGGAAAAATATACCCATTTGAATGCAGAGTTCCAAAGAATGGCAAGGAGAGATAAGAAAGCATTTTTCAGTGATCAATGAAAAGAAATAGAGAATAATAACAGAATGGAAAAGCCTAGAGATCTCTCCAGGAAAATTAGAGATACCAAGGGAACATTTCATGCAAAAATGGGCACAAAAAGGACAGAAATGGTATATACTAACAGAAGCAAAGGATATTAAGAAGAGGTGGCAAGAAAACACAGAAGAACAATACAAAAAAGATCTTCATGATCCAGGTAACCAGGATGGTGTGACCACTCAACTAGAGCCAGACATCCTGGAATGCGAAGTCAAGTGGACCTTAGGAAGCATCACTACGAATAAAGCTAGTGGAGGTGATGGAATTTCAGTTGAGCTATTTCAAATCCTAAAAGATGATGCGAGGAAAGTGCTGCACTCAATATGCCAGCAAATTTGGAAAGCTCAGCAGTAGCCACAGGACTGGAAAAGGTCAGTTTTTATTCCAATCCCCAAGAAAGGCAATGCCAAAGAATGTTTAAACTACTGCACAATTGCACTCATCTCACTAGCAAAGTAATGCTCAAAATCCTCTTAGCCAGGCCTCAATAGTACACGAACCGTGAACTTCCAGATGTTCAAGCTGTAATTAGAAAAGACAGAGGAACCAGAGATCAAATTGCTAACATTCATTGGATCATTGAAAAAGCGAGAGAGTTCCAGAAAAACATCTGCTTCAGCTTTATTGACTATGCAAAAGCCTTTGACTGTGTGGATCACAACAAACTGTAGAAAATTCTTCAAGAGATGAGAACACCAGACCACCTGACCTGTCTCCTGAGAAATCTGTATGCAGGTCAAGAAGCAACACTTAAAATTGGATGTGGAACAACAGACTGGTTCCAAATCAGGAAAGGAATATGCCAAAGCTGTATATTGTCACCCTGCTTATTTAACTTATATGCAGAGTACATCATGCGAAATGCTGGCCGGATGAATCACAAGCTGGAATCAAGATTGCCCAAAGAAATATCAATAACCTCTGATATGCAGATAACACCACTCTTCTGGCAGAAAGTGAAGAAGAACTAAAGAGCCTCTTGATCAAAGTGAAAGAGGAGAATGAAAAAGTTGGCTTAAATCTCAACATTCGAGAAACTAAGATCATGGCATCCAGTCCCATCACTTCATGGCAAATCAATAGGAAGCAATGGAAACAGTGACAGACTTCATTTTTTGGGGCTCCAAAATCACTGCTGATGGTGACTGTAGCCATGACATTAAAAGATGCTTGCTCCTTGGAAGAAAATTTATGACCAACCTAGATAGCATATTAAAAAGCAGAGACATTATTTTGCCAACAAAGGTCCGTCTAGTCAAGGCTATGGATTTTCCAGTAGTCATGTATGGATGTGAGAGTTGGACCATAAAGAAAGCTGAGTGCCAAAGAACTGATGCTTTTGAACTGTTATGTTGGAGAAGACTCTCAAGAGTCCCTTGGACTCCAAGGAGATCCAACCAGTCCATCCTAAAGGAAATCAGTCACGAATATTCATTGGAAGGACTGATGTTGAAGCTGAAACTGCAATACTTTAGCCACCTGATGCAAAGAACTGGCTCATTGGAAAAGACCCTGATGCTGGGAAAGATTGAAGGCGGGAGGAGAAGGGATTGACAGAGGATCAGATGGCTGAATGGCATCACCTACTTGATGGACATGAGTTTGAGTAAGCTCAGGGAGTTGTCAATGGACAGGGAGACCTGGCGTGCTGCAGTCCATGAGGTCACAAAAAATCAGACACGACTGAGCGATTGAACTGAACTGAAAATTTGGACTTGAAAGAACTTTTACAATATAATTCATCCAATTTCTCTTTAGAACAGGGACATGGTGGCCCAAAGTTATTTGTTCAGTTGATTTCAGGATTAAAAGTGAGTGTTCCCGACTGTGTATACTGTATTATTTGTTTTCTCTCACAGCTTATATTGGCCAACTCATGGTAGCCACCTTGCAGAAAGTTGGGCACATTAGTTTTAAGTGATTTAATTCATTGCCAAGCTGGTGGATGAAAGATGGATAAGAAATTGAAAAATACACTGCCTCTCAAGTAAAGTTTTATGAAGCAGAAGACTGAGTATAAATACCCTATTACAATGACAGGCAGAAGTTAAAAGGATAGCTAAGCAGTGTGAACTTTGATTGGGGAGCCTTAAGGTGAGGATTCAGAGAATGAACATATTAGCATCACTTCTTAATCTAATGCTTTCAGTGCTCTGATTTACCAGAAACTGCCCATTTTTTGACAAATTATAATTGACCTTCCATCTGAAAGCTAATCAGGGTTTGTTTGTTTAGTTTTTTTTTTTTTTAAGTAGCATTTGCGAATTGACTGGATCAGATCGAATGCAAATTGACGGGATCAGAGCTAATGGTTCCTTTCCTGAATAAGAAAAAAAGAAATGTGTGACTGAAAGAATGTTCAAGATATTACTTAAAACTCGTTTAGTCTCTCATTTTAAAAGAGCACTGAGAATTACCGCAAGCAACTAAAAAACCGTGTTACCTTTTGATATGCAAAATACTTTAGCAAACTTATTTCACCTAATTATCTTTTCCATTTGCTGTATAGTTGTGAGCACATTGAATCAATACACCTTTTAATAATGTGAAACATATTTTATGAAACGTAGAAACGGGAAAGCGTTCCTCAGACGTTTCCACGACACAAAAGGAGCCGAGGTAGAGGGGGGCTGCCTGAATGAGACGCGCTCTCACCGTAACAGTTCTGCCCGTGGCCTCAGAGTCTAAGTGCGGCTCACAAAATAACAGAAGGTCAATTAGTATTTTCACTTGACATTCTGCTAGAGAAAAGCAGTGACCAGAAGGGGTGTCCCAGTGGAAGGAAAGCAGGGTTTTGAGAGGTAAGGTTTAGGTCCGTCTAGTCAAAGCTATGGTTTTTCCAGTAGTCATGGACGGATGTGAGGGTTGAAATAGAAAAAAAAGCTGAGGGCTGAAGAATGGATGCTTTTGAACTGCGGTGTTGGGGAAGACTCATGAGAGTCACTTGGACTGCAAGGAGATCCAACCAGTCCATCCTAAAGGAAATCAGTGCTGAATATTCATTGGAAGGACTGATGCTGAAGCTGAAGCTCCAATACTTTGGCCACCTGATGCAAAGAGCTGACTCATTTGAAAAGACCCTGATGCGGGGAAAGATTGAGGGCAGGAGGAGAAGGGGATAGCAGAGGAAAAGGTGGTTAGAGAACATGACCAACTCAATGGACATGAGTTGAGCAACCTCCAGGAGATAGTGAAGGACAGAGAAGCCTGGCGCGCTGCAGTCCATGGGGTCTCAAAGAGTTGGACACGACTGAGCGACTGAACAACAGCAGCAACAGGAAGTGTCCGTTCCATGGAGAGGGCTCTGGACTTGGCCTTCGATCAGCTAAACTGCACTGAACGAATGCAGAGTAAAGCATGTCTGTCGATTTATTTATCAAGTGACCAGAATATGAATCTTGGCTGTTTCTTTAAATTAAACGTCCTGCTTTGGAAAGATAACGAATGTCTGTTCGAAGCATAGCAGGCCTTCACGATGGTTTATTAAAAAGCAAGCAAACGCGGAAGATCAATCATGTGGGTAAGAAGGTGTCCATGCCGCTGAAGAGATGCGCCATCTGATTCGTGCGGCAGCACGTGCATTTTCAATTGTATGAGAGAACAGTGTTACCTTCGTAATATTTATGGATTCCATATTTACATTACTTCGAAATGAAAACAGAATTACTGTCCTTGTTTTTTTTTTTTCCTACTTTCAAGGCAAGAAAAAAAGCCTTTAACACTGCCGCCCTATTGTTTAAATGAGCTGGATTTCAGAACTGCTCCAAAACGATAACTAGCCTGGAGTTTAAGGCAAAATAAGCAAACCTATGGAAGGCATTCACATTAAGTGCATGCAAATTTGTACTTTCTCTCTGGCAAGGAGATGCTTGAACTAAGCTGAGAATTAATAATAATCAGAAGGGGGGATGAGAACACAGAGTCCACAGTCACCCTGCTTTCTCCATAGTGCTGTGTCATTTGATCCTTTGTTCCAGGTTGCTTTCTGAGTGGCATTCTTCTGTAAGCCTTATGTGTAGGCTTTAAAGTATAACTTTTATAGGAAATTTCTCTCCTCTCCACAGAGGAAAGAATGTGCTCCCCTTGCTGATATTCAAGTGTCTTTCATGTGGAGAAAATAGAGGTTCAGAAGGGACCCCTTCATTAAGGTTTCACTGGCACTTGTGAAAGACAGCCTCCCCCTCACTCACTGAAAAGAATGACTTTCTGTGAAATTATGAACTCCATGAGGGACTTTTCTAACAATAATAATAGGGAGGATAAAGCCTCCAGAAATCTGTTCATTTTAATAATAAGTTCAGTTCAGCCGCTCAGTCGTGTCCGACTCTTTGCGACAAGGGTCTGGTAAATTAGTATGATGGAATCAAACCGGAGCAGGGCTTAAGGTACTCATTTCTTTTCATAAGTTTTTTGAAAATCTCTCTCTAATTCCCATATCCCAGGGAAATGATAATGTATTTTCTAGGTAATTAAGACTTTCCCAAGTTCACTAGTACATAGAGCTGGGATTAAATAAGTTGGATTATAACTATTTCAACAGGGGACAAAAATCACCTTGCTGTATTTTGATTCCATTTTCAATGTGTTGTCATTCCATCTTGAAATTGACTCTGCTTCTGGAATTGCTCCTTGTAGGATGTTGTAGGGGGCGTCGCTGGTAGCTCAGTTGGTAAAGAATCCGCCTGGGTCAGGAAGATCTGCAGGAGAAGGGGTTGACTACCCACTCCAGCATTCTTGGGCTTTCCTGGTGGCTTGGCTGGTAAAGAATCTGTCCACAATGTGGAAGACTTGGGTTCGATCCCTGGGCTGGGAAGATCCCATGGAGAAGGGATAGACTACCCACTCCAGTGTTCTGGCCTGGAGAATTCCATGGACTGTATAGTCCGTGGGGTGGCAAAGAATTGGACACGACTGAGCGCCTTTCACTTTCAGGATGTGGTAGGGGAGAATGAGAAACCACATGGTACTCTGAAGTTGATTCAGCTTTGGGAATCATTCTTGCACCCCGTGGGCAGAGAAGAATGAGAAGTCAAATGTGCCTGCCTTTGTTCATTGAACCACCTTCTTATTGTAGATCTTCTTGATTGTTTTCCAATTATAAATATTAATCCAAGGAGCACCTTTGCATATAACTTTTTTGCAGTGTCTGTGACTGAGATTTATAAAAGTGGGAGGTCATGACTTAAAAAAAAAAAAGATTTTGACATCCCTGTCACCCCATCAGTAATTAACAAAACTGTTTAACATCCGTTGTTATTTTTTTTCCAATTTTATGTAGTGGGTAAGACTAACAGGTTAGAAAAAGTTTATATTCTACAAAGTCAATCTTTTAAAGTAAGTGTTATTGAACTAAACAAATACTCTGGATGTTGAGTGTACAACTGTAAAATTTTTCTGCTTTGAATATAAAACCCCGCACGTATCAATTCATGCACTAAATTGACTAAGCTGTATCTACATTGCCAAAACAGCCTGTCAGAGAAAATAATCACTCAAAACAAGTTATTTGGTGTCACGTAGGAATGAATTTCCTGTTTTCAGCAGGTTTAATCTGTGTCGTGTAGCTCAGACTGATCTCAGGTGGCCTCGGCCTGCAGAGTCTTGGAGCGGGGCTTGGGTTCCCAGCCAGGGACTGACGCTGGGTTGCATCGGAGAAAGCACCAGATCCTGGCCACCAGACCAGAGGTCAGTGACAAGGGCTCGGGCCCTTCGACTTTGCAGAAAGAATTCTCACAGAGACGGAAAGCAGTGGAACAGGTGTAGTGTTTATTAAGAGGGAAAAGAGTACAGACAGACACGTGGGCAGCTCAAGGAGAGAGTCACTGAGTCCTACCCTTGCAGTGGTTTGAATTACTCTCATGGGTTATTTCTTCCAGGCTTACTTTGGCCAGTCATTTTGATTTACCTGGTTCACCATCCAGGTAAATATATTTGGTATATCTCAGGATCCTCCCGTGTGTGCCCACGTGTCTCTTAGCCAAAATGGATTTTACCGAAACGGCGTCTGGGTAGAACATCCTTGACACAGCTCTCCTTTGGTCTCGAAGGAGCTTTCTCTGCACCTGTGTGGTCAGGGAGGTCTCCCTACTTCAAGAAAAAGAAATACGTGGTCTCAGCAGGGCCCAGCCTCCTCCTTTAATGGCTCTCCTATTCCTGTCTTGGAGTTTTGATTCACAGGGAATGAATCTCCAACTACTTTACCCTGGAGGGGAGGGGGCTGGCTTCCCTGGTGGCGCAGATGGTAAAGAATCTGCCTGTAATGCAGGAGAAAGACCTGGGTTCAATCCCTGGGTCAGGAAGATCCCCTGGGGAAGGGAATGGCTACCCACTCCAGTATCCTTGCCTGGAGACCCCATGGACAGAGGAGCCTGGCGGGCTACAGTCTGTGGGTTGCAAAGGGTCTGCCTGAAGACTAGAAAGAACATTATTCCAGAAGTATTATTACTCTTCCTGGAACACTGTACCATTCGCCTGGACTGGAACACTGATGGAAAGCTTTATGATGAAGGTAATGATGAAGACCACTGGGATTAAATGGGTTGAAAAAGACCTGGTTATTTTTTTTCAGCATGTCATTAATAAACTCTGATTTTCCAAATAAATTTTGTATAGATGGCTATTGTCATACATAAAATGCAGCAGTAAGATACATAAACCTGAGAGATGGGAATTATGGCATTTCACAATATCCAAAAGGCACTTTTAAGCACGTTCTGATAGTCAACAACTTAAACAATTTTTGCATTAAAATTACTTAATTACCTAAGAGGTAGCTAATGGTTTGGAGTAGGTAGTTCATATCTGTGTGCTGTTTACTGCTAAATGCCAGGAAGTTGATATATTTCCTGAATTGCTAGGATGCTCCCCTTTTAGCCTTTTTTTTTTTAATCAAAAACGTTGCTCCATGTTTTTGTTTTTTTCAAGTTACATTGTCCAAGGATAGAGATGAATCTAATGCTAAATCTGCATAAAGCTGCCGGGAAAGATAGGTTAGGATTTGGAAATTTAATCTTTAAAGGCACAAAAATGATATTCTACAGGGGAGTTCAGTGCCTGCACTGTGGTTGTTGATAGTTCCTCAGCATTAATGACTGAGGCCCTGAAAAGCGAAAGGAATCCTTTGCATGTTGGAAAAAACCAGGAGTTCTGTGGAAAAAAATCTGTGTTAAAAAGTTGTAAATGTCTATGGTTTAGCATTTGACTGTGTTATTTTTAACTTTGGCCTGAAGCTATAACCTAACATTTACTCAGAAAATGTGGAGCCAGAACATCTTTCCCCATCTTGCCTTCCTTTCCCCTTCTCCTTTATTGAAGAGATCAGGGGAATGTAGGTGACACTCAAATTGGAACTGGGAGAGGAGGGTTGGGAGCGGAGTGTCAAAGGCCACAGATATGGAGGAACTCAACAATTTACCTTTGTCTGTTCTACAATTCATTAGTCGAAGGTTTTACAGCGGAAATTAGAAAGAGCCCAAGCACATATCCATAAATATGCCCACACATTCATATATTTACAGCTGTAAAAAAAAAGGACACAAAATTGATTAGACTGTATTAATTGTAAAATATCTCAGTTCAGTTCAGTCGCTTAATTGTGTCGACACTGCGACCCCATGGACTGCAGCACGCCAGGCCTCCCTGTCCATCGCCAACTCCTGGAGTTCACTCAAACTCATGTCCATTGAGTCGGTGATGCCATCCAACCACCTCATCCTGCGTTGTCCCCTTCTCCTCCTGCCTTCAGTCTTTCCCAGCATCAGGGTCTTTTCAAATGAGTCAGCTGTTCCCATCAGCTGGCCAAAGTGTTGGAGCTTCCGCATCAGTCCTTCCAATGAACACCCAGGACTGATCTCCTTTAGGATGGACTGGTTGGATCTCCTTGCAGTCCAAGGGACTCTCAAGAGTCTTCTCTGACACCACAGTTCAAAAGCATCAATTCTTCGGTGCTCAGCCTTCTTCACAGTCCAGCTCTCACATCCATACACGAGCTACTGGAAAGACTGTAGCCTTGACTAGATGGACCTTTGTTGATAAAGTAATGTCTCTGCTTTTTAATATGCTGTCTAGGCTGGTCATAACTTTTCTTCCAAGGAGTAAGCATATTTTAATTTCACGGCTGCAATCACCATTTGCAGTGATTTTGGAGCCCCCCAAAATAAAGTCTGACACTGTTTCCACTGTTTCCTCATCTATTTGCCATGAAATGATGGGACCAGATGCCATGATCTTAGTTTTCTGAATATTGAGCTTTAAGCCAAATTTTTCATTCTCCTTTCACTTTCATCAAGAGGCTGTTTAGTTCTTCGCTTTCTGCCATAAGGGTGGTGTCATCTGCATATCTGATGTTATTGATATTAGATATTTCAGGTATATAATCAAAATATCTGTTATTAATAACCCCAGATCATAAAATATCTCAGGATGTGTTAAATTTAAAACAGTGAAGAGTTATGTCTGCTTTGCTACATTTCTTTGTAAAAAAGAGGAAGATGTGTGTGTGTGAGTGTATGTTCCATGTGTTTGTGTATGTGTGTGTGTATCTGAGTGTCGAAAACAGGGGTATACACAATGAGGTGAGGACGGGTTGGTGAGTGTGAAAATCGAGGACAACAGAAATTAGAGTCAGAACCAGACTTTTTAACCTATAATTTATTAAATCATTTTGATTTCTAAATCATAGGGATGAATTACTCTTCAAAATAGTGAAATTCACCTTTAAAAAGAGAAGCTTTGCAAAAGTATCACACAGGATGACACCCTGTGGTTTTTCCCAGAACTGCAAATTGAAAAGGCTGTGATTTTTAAACAGTTTTTACGAAGAAACTCTAATATACTGCGGAGGGCAAGAGTTCTGATAAATACTTTGGAGTTTAAACACTCCAGTAACTGTTGCTTGTGCTTCCCCCATCCTTCCTCCTCACTGGTCCCACGAAATACGCACTTTCATGTGCATAAACCATATGTTGGCTTAGTAGAAGTGCATTACACAGTAAATCAGAAGAAATTTGCATATCTACCTCCCTAAGTACCTGTAGGTAATTCACTAACATTTCTGAGCCTCCATTTCTTGTTTGTAAAGTAAGAATGATTATTCCTCCATCACTGACTTATTCGCCATCAAGACTTAATGCTGTAAAATTCAGAAACCTTTTGCAAGTTTTTAAAGTCCTCTGCAAATGAAAATGGATGTTATGGTTGTTTTGTTACATGACTGGATAGCAGTTATGCCTCAGTTGGTCAAGTTTATATGTTAATAAACACTTCCCTCTATACATGTTCATCCATTGTCATAGTTTAAAATGCTTATGCCTGTCATTCCCACTCCATCTAGAGAATACCGCCTCATTCTTTGGACCAAACTGATTTGGTCCTCTTTCACTCTCCTCTCCACTCTCCTCTTTCACTTTCATCGAGAGGCTTTTTAGTTCCTCTTCAGTTCAGGCCAGCTCAGTGCAGTCGCTCAGTCTTGTCCGACTCTTTGCGACCGACCCCATGAATCGCAGCACGCCAGGCCTCCCTGTCCATCACCATCTCCCAGAGTTCACTCAGACTCACGTCCATCGAGTCCGTGATGCCATCCAGCCATCTCATCCTCTGTCATCCCCTTCTCCTCATGCCCCCAATCCTTCCCAGCATCAGAGTCTTTTCCAATGAGTCAACTCTTCTCATGAGGTGGCCAAAGTACTGGAGTTTCAGCTTTAGCATCATTCCTTCCAAAGAAATCCCAGGGTTCATCTCCTTCAGAATGGACTGGTTGGATCTCCCCGCAGTCCAAGGGACTCTCAAGAGTCTTCTCCAACACCACAGTTCAAACATATCAATTCTTCGGCACTCAGCCTTCTTCACAGTCCAACTCTCACATCCATACATGACCACAGGAAAAACCATAGCCTTGACTACGTGGACCTTAGTCAGCAAAGTAATGTCTCTGCTTTTGAATATGCTATCTAGGTTGGTCATAACTTTTCTTCCAAGGAGTAAGCGTCTTTTAATTTCATGGCTGCAGTCACCATCTGCAGTGATTTTGGAGCTCAAAAAAATAAAGTCTGACACTGTTTCCACTGTTTCCCCATCTATTTCCCATGAAGTGATGGGACCAGATGCCATGATCTTCGTTTTCTGAATGTCGAGCTTTAAGCCAACTTTTTCACTCTCCTCTTTCACATAAGGGTGGTGTCATCTGCATATCTGAGGTTATTGATATTTCTCCTGGCAATCTTGATTCCAGCTTGTGCTTCCTCCAGCCCAGCATTTCTCATGGTGTACTCGGCATATAAATTAAATAAGCAGGCTGACAATATACAGCCTTGACGTCCTCCTTTTCCTATTTGGAACAGTCTGTTGTTCCATGTCCAGTTCTAACTGCTGCTTCCTGACCTGCATAGTATCTAGCCCCTCAGAATCGTTTCTGATTCATACTGTCTTCTGAATGTGGCCATTTTACTTGCTCAGTTGATGACTAGATACCTATGATCGCTTCCGATGTCTGGGGAAGCTCAGGAACATTGGGGTGCACAGGCAGCCCAGGGCACCTCCCTCTCCTTACTCCCCATTTTGCGTGCCCACCGTCTGTGTTTCCAGGCAGGTTTGTGCAGTTGACTTGGACACTCCAAACAGCAGAAAGAAACGGTGGTTCAGGTAGTATCTTTATTTCACTTAAGACTTGAGGATATTTTTGCATCTAATTCTTCAGCATTCAAATGCTCCCAAGAGTAGCTTTAGAGATACGGCTCAAGAGGAGTTATTTTCTAATTTCTTTACACTGTTTCCTTTCAGAATAATTTCCTTTCTCAGTGATGTAGACCTTCAACGTAAACAATGTGACCTTGCTTGAACAGCAGTATTTTTCTGAAAAGAAAGAGGCACATAAAGAAAAAATCCTCTATGGTTTTCTTTTTTTTCTTTGAATACAAATTCAGTAAAAGAAACGTCATAGTAGGATATGTTAAAACAGTAGATTTATAAACCCTCTAACTTAATTGTATTAGTCGGACTTGAAAGACCAAGTATAGATGATAGAGCTGACTGTGTGTGTGTGTGTTATGATGCATGCTTTCCTGTGGGACCTACAAGCCCAGGGACTCAAGCCCTTGTGATCCACTGTGGAGCTGAACCCACTGCATTCTTCAGAGCCAGTCCTCGGCAACGGTAGAACCTATTACAATAGTTCACTTTCTTTTTTCATGTGAAAATGATAATTTATATTTTTTATTTTTCCCAGATTTATTGAGATATAAGTGACAGGTAACTTACAAGTTGTCGATTTAATACACACAAATATTACAAAGCAATTACCACCACAGTCTTAACACCTTCACCAAGTCACGTGATTGCCATTTCATTTTTTTGTGGTGAGGATATGTGAGATCTATTCCCCAGCCACTCCCAAGTATGTAATATGGTACTGATAACTATAATCTCTGTGCTGGACACTTAATCCTCAGAACTGACTCCTCATGTAACTGGGGCTTTGTACCTTTTGACCAGCATCTCTCCTTTTTTGCTGCCCTTGCCACCACCATTCTAGTCCCTGTTTCTCTGTGTTCAGCTTCTTTAGATTCCACAGATAAGTGTTATTCAGCGTTTGTTTTTGATATACGGGCGTACTGTAGATTTCACTCACAAATCAGATCCATTCCATGACCTACAATTTTGCTTGGTGCTGTGAACCTGTCTCCTAGGTATACGTGGTCTCATATCAATGGATTTCTTTTTCTTCACTTAGACAGAAAACTGCTGTAGGTGGTCTCAGTCATTCGCAATTCCATCGCTGGGACCAGTTTCTGTAATAGCTTCTGAAAAGCAGTCCCTGAAGGGTGGACCGTCTAAAGGGTACAAAAACACAAACATAAAAAATAAAAATACCCGAGCTATACCTGAAGTGGGATAGTTTTTGCTGGTGAATAGTGATTTGTTCATTGGGTAATCATTGACATTCCTCCTGGGCAGATGGATTTGTAAATCCTCAGGGTGAAAGCAACCCCAGCGTTTTGTATAGAATATTTTTCTTTTTTTTTTTTTTAACCTCTAAGGTAAGCAGGAGAGTTAATCGGAGACAGAGGATGGGTGGAAGAATCATTTTTGGAAAAAAACTCTCTCATGAGCATATTTCAGATATCATTCCGTGAATCACAGGGACATCGCCTATGGAAGGGATGGTCGTCTTCCCACTTACATGGGCCGAAACTGATTCCCGGAGCCGAGAGGGAAAGGGAGGCTCAGGAAATTCAATCATTTGTGATAGTACTTGAACCAGAACCCAAGTGATTGGACTTCAACTTGACTTCTGCCTCCTCTGGGCCTTCATTACAGCCTCAGTGGAGTAGCATGGCTCAGTTTTTCTCAACGGTTTTGAGGGTTCAGTGTTAGAGTAGGGGTGGCCGGTCAGATAGGCAGGCCTGGGTGAAATGTATATGGTCCCGGAGAAACAGAAATATCTAGAGGCGGCAGAAAGCAGTATCCTAGCAACTATACGAGAGGAGCCAAGAGTCCAGCCACTTTCAGGCGAGAGCCGGTTAGCAGGAGCCTGAGCGTCAGGCGTGCACAGCACAAGTTTTGCTGACTGTACTCTCGGTGACTCAACAGCTCTCTCTGTAATTTCCCATCAGAGTAATTTAGTTGAAAAGTTCACCAAACAGGATTGTTCCTCACAGTTCCCAGCTTCTTCATAGAGATTAGAACAATTAATATGGTCACTAATGAAAGAGAAGTCCCTTCATGTTTTTGCCATTCTTTTAACCTTAAGGATCCTTAATGATACCAGAAACTATTTATCAAACCAAAAATATGATAAGAAAATATTATTAACTGACCTGGGAATGTACAAACTACCTCCTAGTGGGCTGCCGTGTCAACCCTGTAATTTGGGATGGGAGAATTGGGTGAAATTGCAGGGGAAGCTAAGGCCTTCAGATGTAATTACCTCCTGGAAAATCAACGGGAACACCCTTTCTGTGATGGGATGGGTCAGCAGCAAACCTTTCAGGATCAAGCGGGGGTCTGATCCTGATCTCGAGTGACGTTCCCTGGGGTTCTAGTCAACTGTGCCCTCTATGTGAGCCCTCAGTAAGCTTGGTGCGTTGGAAGCTGACAAGGTGAATGGCATGCGGTTTTCCTGTCCCTGTGAAAGTCACTGAGTCGTGTCCGACTCTTTGCGACCCTGTGGACTAACAGTTCATGGGATTCTCCAGGCCAGAATACCAGAGTGGATAGCCATGCCCTCCTCCAGGGGATCTTTCCAACCCAGGGATCAAACCCAGATCTCCCACATTGCGGGCAGATCCTTCACCAGCTGAGCCACAAGGGAAGCCTAACGCTGGAGTGGGGAGCCTCTCCCTTCTCCAGCGGATCTTCCTGACCCAGGGATCGAACCAGGGTCTCCTGCATTGCAGGCAGATTCTCTACCAACTGAGCTATCAGGGAACGTCTTTCCTACTGAACTTAAAACAGAGAGAGGATGAGAAGGAGGGAGAGAGGAATAGAGAGAGAAGATTTTGAAGGAGACAGAAAGGATTACTTCTAATACTGGGGACTGACGTTTCTGGTCAAATCAGACATTTTAGAAAACTTAGAAGCACACAAGGATGGTGATCAACTGGGACTAGGGGAAGCGTGGCGTTAGCTGATGGATGCCCTCCCTCACAGACAGTGCTGGGTTTCTCTGCTACATGGCCCCATGGGAACGGAATATCGAAGGAAAAGTAGGATTGACTTGGAAATACACTCAGTATTTAGGAGGCTGCATCTGGTATGACTTGTTGGCTGGCTGTTGTTTTGCATATATATACATATATATATATAGCCACTTTATACTCTAGATGTCCAAAGAGTAGATGGTGGACAGGAAAGCAGGGTTCTCACTTCTGTGAGCACGTCCCTTGGTGCAAAAGTATCAGCAAGTACTGCTCATCCACAGGGAGCGCATGGGTGAGGAGGGCGTCCCTTGGTGGATAAAGGTTAGAAAATTGATGCAGATAAAGAGGCTCCCTGGTAACAGATCCTGTTAGAGTCTTGAACACTCATTTATAGAATCACAGAGATTTTTCCGTCCCTCTTAGAATCTCCAGAAGGCCACATAGAATTAGAGATGATTCTGTCTCGTTCCAACAGTAGCACGTTGTTCCCCACGTAGATGGTTCCCGTTAGTGTACGATGGGTCTTTGTGGCTCAGGTATTGATAGCTTTAAATATCAGGAGTATTTCCCGCTTGACCAAATCATCACCATTGTTTTGAAATCCCTCCTCTGACTGTTTGGCTCACCATCAAACTGTAGTTCCAATGTGTACTTTGGTCTTCAATGATAAGCTTCCTGGCTAAGGACTGGACGCCTTTCTTTTTGTTTTTTCCTGTCCTAGAAGAGGCTTTTTTTTTTTTTTGAACAGGTTTCAAACATCACAATTAAGAATTATTCCATTTTAAAGGCCCTATGAAAGCCAATTGGAAAATGCCAGAGGAAAAAAAAATATTCCATTGACACGTGCCAGATTATTTAATAATGAACACACAAAAAGAAGGACACCTGTTTCTTTCCAACCTCCTAATCCATTTATGATTTGGGATATTTGACAAGAAAACAGAATGTCCAGGCTGTAGAGCCTCTGAAATTTCCACATTGGCCACCTCTGGGGGAGAAAGAAATGACTTTGACCGTGATGTTTTGGTTAAATCATCGTATGATGTGGTTACGTTGGGAGTGTAACTGCTGCACAATAAGCGTTAGGAGGCCCGGATTCCTGTCCCGGGTCTGTGGCAGCTCCTGTGTCCCTGGAAGCAGCCTGCTCAGTCCTATGTCAGGTGGCAGAACTGCATGGTGTCTGGGAATCTTCCAGTTCAAATAGCCTGTGGTTTTCTCAAAAGCTGGAATTCATTAGATGCTTCATACATTCTCTTAGCTTTACAAATCTGACTTCAGTAAAAGATTGGGTAATTGGCTCTGATCTAATAAAGAAAAGTGCAACATGTAAAAGGTTAGCATTATACTCTGAGGCAACCCCGTCTGAATTTCCGACCTTAGAGCTGTATTCCTTCCAACACTGCTGATGACTGGGGTCCTGGAGGGAGATGGGTTTGCTCTGGAGCAATGAGATCCTTTCTGATGGAGTATGTGCCTCGTGTCAGTTCAGATGCCAGATGAGGAGGATCTTCTAGGGCAGCAGCGGTCAGAATAAAGAGGAGGAGATGGTATGAGAAATATGTAGAAATAAATCAGCCAGTGTTTCCAAGAGTCATGTATGGATGTGGTAGTTGGACCGTAAAGAAGGCTTAGCACCAAAGAATTGATGCTTTCAAACTCTGGTGCTGGAGAAGGCTCTGGAGAGTCCTTTGGACTGCAAGGAGATCCAACCAGTCAATCCTAAAGGAAATCAACCTTCAATATTCTTTGGAAGGATTGATGCTAAAGCTCCAATACTTTGGCCACCTGACGCAAAGACCCAGCTCATTGGAAAAGACCCTGATACTGGGACGGATTGAGGGCAGGAGGAGAAGGGGGCAACAGAGGAGGAGATGGTTGGATGGCATCACCGACTTAATGAACATGAGTTTGTGCAAACTCCAGGAGCTGGTGAAGGACAAGGAAACCTTGGTGTGCTGCAGTCCATGAGATCGCAAAGAATGGGGCACAGCTGAATGACTGGACGACAGCAGCAGATCAGCCATAGCGAGGCCATGTGTGCCCTGTCCACCTCATTTCCTTCTCTCCCTGTGTGTTCTAATCCTTAGATTTCTCCCCCACGACCCTAACACAGGGGGAGTCCACTCACCAGTCCTGCGGATCACCTCGCAGCCCCTCCTCGGCACCCACTGCCAGGAGGAACCCCGGCGAGCCACCAATGCCGTGCTCGCCTCCACCGCTGCAGAAGTATTCCAGGCGCTCTCTTTGTTTTCTTGCTCACCCCGCCGCTCGTTTACTTCCCGCACAACAGCAGAATGAGCTTTTTAAAAGCATCAGAATATGTCACACTTTCATTGGAAACCCAAGGGGTTCTCCTTCGCACTGTGACAAGCCATGCCCATATGGCCCTGTGACCCCTAACCCCCAGCAATCCGCCCCTACCCCCTCCTCCTCCGCTGGCCGTACTCTGCCCATGAACGGCTGCTTTCTTCTGGCCTCATTCAGTCTCGGCCGAAATTGCCTTTCTGCAAAGAGGCCTTTCTTGAGCTTGCTTGAGGTCCTTCTCTGTTCTCTGTCCCAGCACCTGGCTTGCATGCTCCGTAGCGCTTTACCACAGCCTGTGAGTTGCTTTAAAGGTATGTGTGTTTCATTTTTATCATTGTGCTGCCTGAAAACAGACGCGGGGCTTGTATGACTCGTCGTGGAATCGTCTAATGAATACGTGGCGAGTGAATGAATAGTGAGATGAACAAAAAGCACGCATCCATTCTGTTACCTGCACCAAGTGCTTTGAAGAATGAGGTGCAGCGAAATTTTGATAGGAAAAGGTGATCACACACACACCGGAGCAGTTAGGTCATTCCGAGTGGCAGACTATGGACAATGGAGGATAGGGGGGTGGGCAGCATGGAAACACGGGCGCCCAGGCTGTGGCAGGGAACTCCGGAGAAGAAGGAGGAGGAAGGTGGGAATGCCACCTCCCTGTGTCTGCCTTTCCCGCAACCTTCTTCTTTCCATCTGTCCCTCTTGGCCCGCTCTAGTCTTCCTGCCTCAACTTATTTTTTTCTTTCAATTTGTGGCCCTTTTCTTGCTCTGTTTCTGCCTTCTCTAAGCCAGGGACGGACCTCTGCGAGCTCCCTCTTTACTGGAGCCATTGTGCCTCCTGACAGGGAACAGGGTTGTTCACTGTGCCCTCTGCTGATGGTCAGACCATTGTTCATTTGTGAGAATTGACTTAAAAAAAAAAAAAAAAAAAACTTCATATTCAGGTAGCAGTGGCTCAGATGGTAAAGCATCTGCTTACAATGTGGAAGACCCGGGTTCGATCTCTGGGTAAGGAAGATCCTCTGGAGAAGGCAATGGCAACCCACTCCAATCCTCTTGCCTGGAAAATCCCATGGACGGAGGAGCCTGGTGGGCTGCAGTCCGTGGGGTCGCAAAGAGTCTGACACGGCTGAGTGACTTCACTCTCACTTCACTTTCAGGTAACTAGAGCCGAAATGTTCACTCAGTACCTGAAACGTTGCTCTTCACAGAACTTGTTATCCGCAGCGTTATGTTCTTCCTCCTTGATGTGAAGAGGAAACCTATAGAATTCTTTCACAGAATGGTTATCACTAATGGTCCTCAGGACAGGTAAATGCAGCCACTGGTTTCAAATTTAATAATTCCTTTCATCAAGGGTTAAAAAAGGGCCTCATATTTCCTCAAATGGAGGCCAAGTCTTTTCAACATTTCACAGTTAAATTTAGAGGGACATGAATACATTCAAATTTAAGGAAGCAAAATTTAAAATGTAAAACTCCCAGTTTCTTTTCTTTGAATTATTAAGTCCCTTGACAAATGGAATGTGTCTCTATCATGAATTCAGCTTGCTAAATGTGCTGGAGAAATCCCATTTTGTACATACTCTGGCATTTTTATGTTAAATTATTTTTTTTTCCCAGAATAACTAAGCTTTGTACGAGCCTTTTGCTTTTGCATACCTGGAGTTTCATTTCTGTATTTCTGTCCTCGGGGTCCATCTGTCTGTAGATCCAGGTGCTTTTTGCCATCCAGGAAGATGTGAGCACGGCAGAGAGCTTTCAGAATTGCTCTGGGGGCACCTCCTCCACCCTCTGCAGTGGGAGGGCTCCTGGCAGCCTGGGAACCAGCTGATCCTTCCTCTCTGTCACTATCCCTGATGACCCCAGAGCGCTGAGTGTCTTCTCACACGTCCGCCTGTCTGGCATTTGTTCTACAAAGGGTGGATGAATTAGCAGCTACTGGCATTTGCTCTGGACTAAAGGAGGGAAGAATAAGCATCCAGTTATCTGGGTAGCAGGGAGGTTTTCAGAAGGTTTCCGTGACTTCGGTTTCAAAGCCAAATTTGTGTTTTGCTTTCAGTTTTAACATTTCACCATCAAAAAAGAGAAGATTGGTGGCTTTCAAAGATATACTTATTAATAGAAAATCTGGTTACAACATATACGGCACCAAAATGCTTAGCCCTCGTTGAACTAAAAATGACCGTGCTCCTGGATTAATACTAAATGTGATAGCAGTGAAGTGATGGGGGCCTGCTTTCAAAGAGCATGCAAATCGCCAGGCAGAGGGACAGAAGTTGATTACGAGAGATCTGGTGCCCACTTGAAACCTCAGCAGTGTGTGTGTTGTGTGTGTGGTGTGTGTGTGAGTTTCTGGAACTTTAATCTTAACATTCACATTTTCATTTTCTGTCCTTATAAATTTTTATTTTTCAGATAGATTTTTATGTTCTAGGAAGTTTATATCTTATTGATGCAGACATTAACTTTCACATTTTTGTCTTCAGCCTGTTTACAGGCATGGTTCTAAGTGCTTTACAAATTTTGCTTGAGTTAGGTTCTGTGATTATCCCCATTTAAAAGATACAAAAATTGAGGGAAGGATAGTTAAGTAAATTGTCCAACGTTATATAGCTAGTGAGAGAACTGGGACTCACACCTGTAAGGTCTGACTCCAGATTCTAGGTTTTAGGAGCATCACTACTTTGCCTCTGCTGTAGAGACAGCCCAGGTCTGAGAAGGGGTCAGGGCAGGGGGGCTGTGTCACTGTCTGCAGAGAGCCCCTGGGATCAAATAAACAACCTCTGTTGATTTTTTTTTAGTTTGGACGTCTTTCTCTTTGCTGGAATTGGTCTGAAGTTTTTCCATTTTATTACTAGTTCTGGTTTCATTGCAAGTCTCTTCCACTTTTGCTATCTGATTCATTACATCTAATTACCCTCTTTTCAGTATTCATTTTTTCTTTTTCCTTTGGGCTGTCCATATGATTATTTTCCAGCATTTGGAAGCAAATGCCTACTTTATTTATTTTATAACCTTTCTTATATTTCATGAATCCATTCAAGCTTACAAATTTCTAAGACCAGTGTGGTTGAATTTCTGATGTTTTAACATGCACTGTTCTTGCTATTGTTCATATCTCAATGGTTCATACGTACATTCTGGTTTTCTCTCAGCAGTTTTTTTCTTTTATTATTTTTGCTGATATGCCTCAAAAGCCTTCACATCATAAGCCCTGGAGAAACTCCCCACCTACCAGAAACTAAATATAATAAGAATTAGGCTCCAGAGTAACAAGGAGGGAGTTGCCTCTGGTTACAAATGGCTTGGGACAGAGCAAAGGTTGGATGCCATCACCGACTCGATGGACATGAGTTTGAGCGACCATCCAGGAGATGGTGAAGGACAGGGAAGCTGCAGTTCATCGGTCACAAAGAGTCAGGCTCGACTGAGCAGCTGAACAACAAGAGCAAAATTCAAATAGTCCCATTGTTATTCAGCAAAGTTAGATTGCTATGAAATACTGACAAATCAAGCCTATTAACTTTCAGGATAGACAAGCTTTTTTTAAAAAAAAAAGAAATGCAAATCACTAGTATCTTAGAGAAACACTGTAACAGAGAGAATAGGAACCAACCAACCAATTGACTCTTCAACTAGGGAATGAAATTTAAGATGCAAACAGTTTTAACTTGGATTTTGTTTTTTAACTTATCACCAAATGTGCTTTAAATGATTCTTCTCAGAAGATGCTAAGAAACAGAAAATGGGTAGGAAGATAGAGACTGTTTTCTGGGGGAATAGTAGATCCATGTCGAGAGCTTGATTTGGTCATTGCAAACATGAGCGCCACCGGCATGGTTGCAGCGAGAGCAAGGATTACAAAATGCTCACCTGGGGGCTTTTTATTGTACATGTGAGCTTAACTGGTAGAAAACACTTTTTTTTTTTTTTTCCTTCTCTAACTGTGCCTTTTGCATGCAGCGTAGATGTGAATGAAGAACTGTGTTCTTTAGGGTACATCAGGGAATCTGTCAGAGGTCAGACGATCCAATGGTAAAATTCAGACCTCCCAGGCTGGTGCCCGTGATGGACTGGAACTTCAGTGATTCGTCTGTGTTTTAGGAAGGAATAAACTGGTGCGTAGGAGTAGCATTAGCTTCTCAGCGTGGGAACAGGTTGTCTGCTAAATAATGTTTCAACACACGTTTGCTTCAGTTAACATGTTTCACTGTGTGGAGCCAGTGTCTCCAGCAGCAGTGACTCGACCCAGCTCTGACTGGTTGGAAGCACCTGTCAGGGTCTCCAGAAACATGCCAGATGGGAACACAGGCCACATTTTCAACCCGGAGAACATTCCAATGTCACAGAGATGGAGATTTCTAAGAAAGACCAATTTGGGAGTCTTTCCTTCTTAGGAATAGAGCCTTATTTCCTTTAACAAATCTTTCATTTTTTTTCTTTTCATGAAACCCATAAATAATATCCATAGCAAAAGCTGGTAGAAAAAAATGTTAAACACAAAAGTATTATCAAAAGTGTTAAAACTATTATCATATTATGCAGTTAAGCAAATAGGACTCATGAATTATTTTTGAATCTCTTATAAATCTGTACAGCTGGGTCCGAATCTGTTAACAAGGAGTGGGGGGTGTAAAAAAGCACCTAGAAAAAGCAAGCTGCTGTCATTAGTCCGTGTAGCGTTATTATTGTCTCATGATTCGCTGTCTGCTCCATACCAGAAATCGGCCAGTTTCAGGGCCACAGCAGTTTCAAGATGACAATACAGAGTTTATCCTCACCAGGTAACTGGGAGGTAGCACAGCCATTTTCTTAGGTAAATTTCCGGCTGAGACTCAATTTTTTTTTAATCAAAATATTATGGGATATTAATGAGGCAACTTGCCATGTTCTGCCACTTTTCTCATCTTATGTTTTCAGTTCAGTTCAGTCGCTCAGTTGTGTCCAACTCTTTGCGACCCCATGAATCGCAGCACGCCAGGCCTCCCTGTCCATCACCAACTCCCAGAGTTCACTCAGACTTGACTCCCAGTCTTAATTAGGGAGAATCATTTTCCTATTGTGTTTTTAATGAAATCTTCAAAAGAGCATCAAACGTGTAAACTAGCACACACCCTAGACTTTTCTGAAATGAGCAATGTGTTGTTCAGATATATTTCCCAAGAAATGAAACTTCCACTAATTCAGGTTGGAACTGCATTGCTTTGAGTATTTTAATTTTGATTCTGAGTCTTCTAAAATGTCTAATCATACAAATGAGAAAATTTTTTTTTCTTAATTCCTTAGGAAAAAAAATAAAAAGGAAAACCAAACTGCTGAAATGTAAATGTGGACAGAAAAGATGAGCAAACAGTTACAGATTAAGAAACAAAAATCTAACATGTCACCTCTCAGTTCTCCTGAAGAGCAAACAGCAATTTTCCTGTGCTCAGTTGAGAGGAAAAGGAGGAGGAGGAAGAGCACTGGCAGGGCGGTAATTATCTGGAGGACCATCATTTCTGGTCTGGAGGTCACGCTTAAGATCTTGAGTGGTTATTAGTATTTCAACTTCTGTCTGCTCGGACGTTGTTTTGATGGCTTAGACACTTTACATGGTTCTTTGTTCTTGTCTTCATATATAGCTAGAGGACAAATTAGTTCCGAAAGATTTGAAATTGAGAACGACTTATTCCTCAGATTAAACTAAAAAGATCTCTGGGTGGAAACACAGCCTCCTGCGTTTGGGCCTGGGTCATCTTTAGCTCCGCCCCCTGCCCCATCTCCAGGACACCTTTAGCTCCGCCCCCGGCCCCTCACCCTGCCCCATCTCCAGGGCACCTTTAGCTCCGCCCCCACCCCGCCCCACCTCCAGGGCACCTTTAGCTCCGCCCCCACCCCGCCCCATCTCCTGGGCAGTAGGGATAGAGCACCCGTCCAGTGCTCTGCTGACAAATATGTCATCGGGGGGTCCAAATGGGCAAAAAGCATGACATTTTCAAAACAGATAACTAGTCCTTAGAACGCTGTTGGCATTTGCAGTAACAGATGGAAACGTAGAAAACGGAGCCACATGTGCAGACAGCACGGTTCACTGGTCCGCCGCACCATGGTCAAAGGATTCCTATCTTAATCCTTGTTTTCTTCTTCAGTTTAGTTATCAGCATCCGACTGTAAACTGGCTCTTTGTGAATGTGTCCATTACTGATCTGTTAGTCAAAGGAGAGGGAGCTTGATTTTTATATGATGTTGTTTAATCCGTTTTTTAGCTTTTGATACACACCGGCGTATTTAAAAATGACCCTTGTATCATTGATTTCAGACTGTGACAGTGGCGTGGTTATGACTTTAGCCTTTTAAATCCACAAGAGCGTCTCATTTGCCGGGCCTCCCTGGTGGCTCCAGTGCAGGAGACTCTGGTTCAGCCCCTGGGTCGGGAAAATCCCCTGGAGAAGGAAACGGCAACCCACTCCAGTATTCTTGCCTGGAGAATCCCATGGACAGAGGAGCCAGGAGGGCTGGAGTCCATGGACTCATGAAGCGTGGGACGTGACTTAGTGACTAAACAATAAACAGCTCCTTGCTGCTTCAAAATGATAAAAAGAACACCTCATTTTTGGCCAGCTTTCCTGATCAACCTGCAAGGAAGTGATTACATTTGAATAGGTTCAGATAGAGCATGACAGTCTTTCTTCTTCAGAAATGAACTGGTGCCTCTGTTGATTTTTGGCCGAGAGAATGGAGTTGTGGGCCGGTAAGTCACCTAGAAAGTGTGAACAGAAAGTACACTCTAATTAGCAATGCTTTGGCAGCCCCATTTCAGTAGCATTACATTTCACAACTAAGTATTACGTTGCAAGCATGTCCAAGAAAAAAGGAAACTGAGATCTAGGATTAATGTTATCAATGCTTTATCAGTCAAGAAGATTTAGTTTTTTCTTTTTAAGAAATCTCACTAAGGAATAATTTTGAACTTGCCGAAATGTCTCTTCACAGACAGAACTCTGACCAAAAATCTGTGTTAGGAGAGGTGCTAAAACTATCCTGTCCCTTCATTCTCTTAATAGATATCTTGGCCAAGTCATCAACTCAGAATGAGGTTGCCACATAATTACTAGAGAAGATGAGTTGTGAAGCGTGTCTATTGTAACATGTCTGATGAGACATGAGCATAGAGAATCATCTGTCCCCGTGTGTTTCTATGTTCTGGTTCAGTGAGGTTATCAGGAACAAAAGTGAGATGCATGGATCCCTGAGAAAACTTGCAGCTATAAGTGTCTGAACTGCAAAACTTATGTAATTTAATGAATCACACCTTTTATAGAATCAAACTAAATATTAAGTGAAATCTTTTAAGCATTCCCCAAATATTTAAAGGTAAAACTAGAGTACAGTCGGAAATACGTTGTGTAACATTTAGGGAAAATAGGAAGGCATTAGTAAGCCGTGCTATCATGCTATAAATACCTGCATTATAGTCATGGTAGTTTCCTAGTGAAAATGTGAGTGCATTTGAGGTAACAGGAAATCGCTGTAGAGGCTAGCAGAAATTATTCTTTCTGGAAGGGGACAGAGACAGTGTTGGAAAGGAGACTGGATGTATAAATTTACAAAGTCATTTCATCTTTCTAGATCTCATTTCCTCAACTGAAAATGAAAAAACAGAGGTTAAAGTAATTTATAAGATTATTTCAGATTCCCAAATTTGTATTTCTGTGTTATAGAGGGAGTTTGTGCATGAGAATCCATCCTCTCTGGTTGGCACCTTCCCAGCTCAGCTATCCTTACCTCCAGCCTGGGAGAGCACGTAAAACTCCTCTGGATCTTCTCATTCTTCAGGAAGTGGAAGGGGACGAGCTTGGGAGGGTGCCTGTGCATTTTTGGGAGGGGATGACAGGTTAAATGTGATCTAGACATTAGGCACTCAATAAATAACATTGTTTTGGCAACCAAATATGTATAGATGGTGTTCAAGAGCAAAGTTCAGAACTAGAGGCATATATTTGGGAAACTCTGATCTATAAATTCATTTAAAACAATGAGACTGAATGTTATTATCCATAATGTCAGTATAGATATTTAAGGACTAAGCTTTGGGTTACCTAAATATTTAGGGTCTTCCCTGGTGGCTTCCCTAGTAGCTCAGTTGGTAAAGAATTGCCTGCAATGCAGGAGACCCCGGTTCCATTGCTGAGTCAGGAAGATCTGCTGGAGCGGGACAGGCTACCCACTCCAGTATTCTTGGGCTTCCCTTGTGGCTCAGCTGGTAAAGAATCTGCCTGCAATGAGGGAGACCTGGGTTTGATCCCTGGGTGGGGAAGATCCGCTGGAGAAGGGAAAGGCTACCCACTCCAGTCTTCTGGCCTGGAGAATGCCATGGACTGTACAGTCCATGGGGTCGCAAAGCCTCAGACATGACTGAGCAACTTTCATTATCACTTTCCAGTGGCTCAGTGGCAAGGAATCTGCCTGCAATGCAGGAGCCACAGAAGACACAGGTTCGATCCCTGGGTGAGGAAGATCCCCTGGAGGAGGGCATGGAAACCAACTCCAATATTCTTGCCTGGAGAATCCCATAGACAGAGGAACTTGGTGGGCTATATAGTCCATGGGGTCTCTAAGAGTCATGCACAAGTGACTCAGGATGCATATACCTAAACATTTAGACATTGGAAGGTAAGAGTATTCAGCTAAAGAAAGTGTGGAATCGGTGCAATGATGAAGGCAGAAAAGCAAGAGTGATCAGTATCTATAATATAAATGTAGATGAAATGGCAATCATACGTCTATGAAAACTTGGGATTGTGTGTTTGTGTGTCCTCCTAAAGCAACGTGGAAAGAATAAAAGGTTCACAGTAGTTATCCCCATGTAGGTAATAGAATGTAGCGTTTTGGACACATTTTTACTTTACCTTTCATTCGTTACTGTATGAGTGATTTTAAAAAATAGTTCTGCATTATTTGTATAATTAGTGCAAAAGCTCCTTTCATTAAAAAAGTCAGACAGGCTTGTCAAGGCTCAGGCTTGAGATACTTTGTACTCGTTTCTCAATGTATTGAGTTACCTAACCTTGACTATTTTTCTTTTGTAAGTTTTGTATTTTTTTTTCCCTAGAAGCAAGCCATATCCACAGTTCAGTACCCTTTATGTCGCCTCCATTATTTATAAGAACAAAAGCCCTGGAAAGAAAGAATTTTCAAGAGTGTGATATTGATAGTCTCAGCTGGACCTTAATGTACACCCTGAGACTCATGCATTTTCGCTGTCTTTATTATACAAGGAAAAGATTGGAATGAATGATGTGGGAGATGAGATGCTAGACAGGAGAATGTTCTCTACACGTTTCCCAGATCTGGCACTGAAAGCATAGTTTGAATCGTCTTTGCCTTCGCCTTTTCTGCATGGGAAGAGTACCGTGAGTGTGTATGGATGTGTGAGGGCATGTACATGTGTGTGCATTCGTTACACCAGTCTCCAGGCATTAAAGCACTAATGTTCTAATTGACGCCAGTGCCTCTGAAAACTGAGTAGACTGTTCCAAGGACTTACCTGAAGAATCTGTTCACAGTCTCCTCCAGAGACTTCTGATGTTCGCAGAGAGCAGGTATGAAAAATAGCCCCCTCAGTTTATGCAAAGTATCAGTAAAGGCTCATTTTCATTTAAATATAGATCAGAATGTCTCAGGAGAACACCAGGCAGAAGCGGAACAAACAGAGGCACCTCCCTAGAGAAGCTAACCACTGCTATGATTGTTCCACGCCTTGAGTTGACTTCCAAAAGTACAGCTGCTCGCTAGTTACAACAGCTGAGACGTGGAAGCAAGCTAAACCTCCATCGGCAGGTGAATGGATGAAGAGCATGTGGAATATCACTCAGCCATAATAAGAATCAAAGTGCCGTTTGCAGCAACGTGGGTAGACCTAGAGATGATCATACCAAGAGAAATAAAGGCAAAGATATGATATCGTGTATGTGGAATCTAAGAAAATGACACGAACTTATTTACAAAACAGAAACATACGGAAAACACATTTATGGTCACCAAAGGGGAGGGGAGGGAAGGAATAAGTTAGGAGTTTGGGATTAACAGATATATAATAGATATACCACTAAATATAAATTAGATAAGCAAGGATCTACGGTTAGTCCAGCGAACTAGAGTCAATGTCCTGAAACTAACAAAGCAGTGTAAATCAACTATTCTTCAATTTTTAAAAAGAGTTCAGCTGCTTGAAAGAAGAGGCACAGTGTTTTTGACTGAAATAAGTATCAGTTCAGTTCACTCGCTCAGTCGTGTCCGACTCTTTGTGACCCCATGAACCGCAGCACGCCAGGCCTCCCTGTCCATCACCAACTCCCGGAGTCCACCCAAACCCATGTCCATTGTGTCGGTGATGCCATCCAACCATCTCATCCTCTGTCGTCCCCTTCTCCTCCTGCACTCAATCTTTCCCAGCATCAGGGTCTTCTCAAATGAGTCAGTTCTCCACATCAGGTGGCCAAAGTATTGGAGTTTCAGCTTCAACATCAGTCCTTCCAATGAACACCCAGGACTGATCTCCTTTAGGATGGACTGGTTGGATCTCCTTGCAGTCCAAGGGACTCTCAAGAGTCTTCTCCAACACCACAGTTCAAAAGCGTCAGTTCTTCGGCACTCAGCGTTCTTCACAGTCCAACGCTCACATCCATATGTGACTATTGGCAAGACCATAGCCTTGACTAGATGGACCTTTGTTGGCAAAGTAATGTCTCTGCTTTTTAATATGCTATCTAGATTGGTCATAACTTTCTTTCCAATGAGCAAGCATCTTTTAATTTCATGGCTGCAATCAATCTGCAGTGATTTTGGAGCCCAGAAAAATAAAGTCAGCCATTGTTCCCACTGCTTGCTCATCTATTTGCCATGAAGTGATGGGACCGGATGCCATGATCTTCGTTTTCTGAATGTTGAGCTTTAAGCCAACTTCTTCACTCTCTTCTTCAAGAGTTCCTCTTCACTTTCTGCCATAAGGGTGGTGTCATCTGCATATCTGAGGTTATTGATATTTCTCCCCGCAATCTTGATTTCAGCTTGTGCTTCCTCCAGCCCAGTGTTTCTCATGATGTACTCGGCATAGAAGTTAAATAAGCAGGGTGACAATATGCAGCCTTGATGTACTCCTTTTCCTATTTGGAACCAGTCTGTTGTTCCATGTCCATAACATTGAGCATATTGCCAATTTAGGGGAAAAAATGAACAGGAAAGAAAATTGCCTTTTCCTATGAGAGGCACTTAAACTTCTTTAGAGACTTTGACATAGCATGCTTATTCCCCGATGAGACAGGCAGAGACCTTACTATCACAAGACATCTGCTACCTTGTATTTGCCTGGATGCTTTTCCTCTTAGGGACTTCCCTGGTGTCTCAGCCTGTAAAGAATCTGCCTGCAATGTGGGAGACCTTGGGTTCCATCCCTGGGTTTGGAAGATTCCCTGAAGAAGGGAATGGCTACCCACTCCATATTCTTGCCTGGAGAACCCCATGTACAGAGGAGCCTGGAAGGCTACAGTCCCTGGGGTCACAAAGAATCAGACACGACTGAGTGACTAACACTTTCACTTCACTTTCCCCCTTAAATTCCTCCTCCTCTGAAGATTTATTCTCTTACTGCCTTCAGAGCCTGACCCCCTATACATACGTGTGCACACATGCTCACACACCCCTACACACATGTATGCACGTGCACTTACACCCACAGCCTCAGTATTAGTGATTTCCACCCCACAGTCTTGAAAATTACTCTTTTCGTTTATTATCTTAGTAGCTGTTGGCTAAATATCTAAATTGAAGTCCCAGCAACATCTTAAAAATTAGCAGGAAAGCCAGATGGTGCACTGGGCCAATACAGAGAGAACTTCAGACAGTGGTGGCAGACAGGTCACGTGACTGCCTGTACTTCCTACTCATTGTGTTAAAATAGGTCTAGTTCTTTAAGCCTTAATTTCGCAGTTCGTCAGAGCTATTCTGAGTTTTCTGTCATACATCACTTACGGTCACGAGTGATGGCATGTGGTAGCTAGCTCAGACTGGACATGTTAATCAGAATTTTGCGTTTAATTTCTTAAATAATGATTATCTGGAAAATATGGCAATTAGAAAGCATGCATTAGGAATGTGTCTGTTCTTTCTTATATAAAAATAAAACCAGTCATAACTCTGCATTTATTTAGTACCAGCTATGTTTGAATGTCACAAAATGGAGTCAGTGCAGATGGTGGGCCATGGAAAGCTTAAAAATCCAGGCAATAAGAGAAGATCTTCCCTCAGTGGTCTATACAATGGCTGTTTTTTGTTCAGTCAATAGAAAATATGAGAAACCTCCTTCAAACAACTTTAATATACTAAACTTTGTGGACGAGAGGAAAGCAATGCCTTGAAATTGTTCTCATGGCTTAGAACGTTCTGTGCAAAAGTAATTTTTCATAGAGCTACAATGTGTTCTCATAATGTCCTAGATTTGATGTATTCCAATTAAAAGGAAAAAGTTTTCCCTGGTTATGAACAATGAGACAATTTAAAAACTATTACTATGCGGTTTTGATAAAAGGCTGGAGAATTTCTGTTCCTTTAACTATGAGGGACAATATTTCAGGGACATGGTGGCTCAGGGTCTTGGTGGCTCCCACGTTCCTGGAATGTTTCATATGTGTGTGAAGGATGAAAGGCTAATTAGTTTCTGTAACATCCAACATTTGATGTGAAATAATTGTAAAACATAATGAAATCCTGGCCTGAGAGTGTATTGCTCCTGCTGGTAGCAATATGAAGAGTGTATGGAGAATTCACTGCATATTATTTTTCTGCCAAGATTTTCAAACTTTTAACAGAGTTATTATTGAGAAAGCACCATTTTAACACATTCTTTAAAGGGAAAAGCAATAATATTAATTGACTTTTACTTTTCAATTTGTAGGGATAATTGCCATAGTCGAATTTTGGCTCACTGTTTCTTTTTTTTTTTTTTTGTCATTTTCTGCTCTCATAAATTAAATTCTAATCAGAAGTTTTTGGAATTATTTTAAAGGCAGCAAACATAGAATGCTTTGCTAATATGCCAAACTGATCAGTTTAGCAGAGAACGTGCACACACACAGAAGGAAAAAAGGAAAGAAGGAGGCGGGAAGGAGAGGGAAGAGATTGGGGTCACTGACGCCACAGAGGGACTGACTATGTATCTCACTGCTCAGATTCATGCAAACAATCCCTTATTCATGAATTAAGTCGTCGAGTGTTTATCAAATGTCTGATTTCCCATGCAATAATGTACAGGCTAGAGTGTTCAGAGAAGTGAGATAGTAAGGTTTGCCACTGGCTCTCTGTCTTGCCAACAGCCATGTGGAAGACTGCCCAGAACCAGAGCGTGGAGACCGCTCAGATGCAATGAGAGATGTGGAGGGCCCAGGGGAGTCAGGCTGCCGGGGAAGGGGCAGGTAGGAGAAATAAGCAATTGATTGGGTGCTGAAGGAGGGTAGGAAAGGGGTCAAGGTTGACTCACACTTCTAGATTAATTAACTTTGTAATGTCGTGAAGGAGAGAAAGTTCCAGAGGACAGCAGTTTTCAATTGCCGTATTGTGCATGAGGCGTGTACTTGGTATTTAGAGGTGACATCAGAACCTCAGAGGGCTGGTCTGAAGATTGTGGTGTGGGGATGTCAACTTGCAAGTGAGAGCTGAAATCAAGAGAGTACACGGGGCCTGCAGGGGAAATGCAGAGGAAGCAGAATTGTACAAGAGTGGACTTTTTACAAACCAGCAGTCTAGGGAGCGGGCGGAGGAACGGTGAGCACTGCGAATCCAGGGGGACATATCAGGACCGGCCAGAGGACAGACTGGCATTGCCTCCGGTTTATTCCCCTGGGAAGGATGAGAAAAGGGAGCTTACATTTTGGGGGAGCATGGTGGGAGAGTCAACCGTGGAGGGAAATAAAAGCAGAAGACCATGAGTTGTCATGGAAGCCAAGCAGGTAGCATGTTTCAGGCAGACTGGCAATGTCAAACATAAACGGCGGGCTGCTTATTGACTAGAACCTAAACTGCAGTATCTGTTTCAGGGGAGTAGGCCCAAGAGATCCTGTTCAGCCCAATTTCAAATGAACTGCAGAGGGAAGGGGAGGACTCAGATCGACAGTTTTGAGAAATTTGGAAATGAAGACTGAGCTGGATGAATGGATCTCTGTCTAGAAGGTTGAGGTGAAGTCCTGCCTCACTTAGACTGTTCACCATATTCCACAGACTGAACATCTTACCTGCAATAGAAATTCATTTCTCAGTTCTGGAGGCTGGAAATCCCAGATCAAGGTGCCAGTGTGTTAGAAGAGAGTCTCTTCCAGGTTGCAGACTCACAAGGCAGAAGACGAGAGGGAGCTCTCTATGGTGTTTTTCACAATGGTGCTAATCCCATTCAGAAGGGGTCCACCCTCACGACCCAGTCACCTCCCAAAAGTTCTGCCTCCTACACCAGCACCTTAGGGCTTAGAATTTCAACTTGTAAATTTTGGGAATACACAAACACGCAGGCCAGAGCAGTCATTTTTTGAAACTTCAATGTAAATTAGTCCTATTATCTGATGGCCTGAAGCTCAATATTCTTGAGGTTCTATTGCCTGTCATATATTCTTAAAATATTGTTATAAGAATTAAATATGTTTTAAAAAGACCATATATAGAACCTGGCCATGATCGTCTCAAAACAAATGCAACTTTCTAATTCTGTTTTTTCTTGATGGAGACACACCAGAGACAATCTGAATCTGGTCTTTGATCATAATGGAATTTTTTTCTTGGTTTGTAGTGATGACACTGAATAGCCATTTTACTGTTATTCAGGGTTTCACGGTGTATGTGATGTCAAGCTAATGATGTGTGTCCCCCAGATATATCATAGCATCACTGGACTTTAGTGTTGGCATTAGCCAAATGGTATACAGAACAAAGTGGTGGGAGGTGGTCTTGGCCTCTCCTAGTTCTGAAATTCTGTGTGTTTATAGCTTCTCATTTAGGGTTATCATCTACTAATTACATTTATTTTTTTTTAATGTTCTATTTCTGTGGGATGTTGCAGTAATGACAGGATTATGACCTGATTCTATCTTAAACTGAATTCAGTAAACATTTTTTTCAGTACATGCTACATCTCATGCATTATAATAAATTGAGACTAAAAAGTAATCATAAAATAATGGGAAAATATTTGAGAGAGAGAGAGAGCGAGTAAGAGCTTGGAAACAGGTAAGGTACTCTGTTTTGGCTTTTTCCGAAAGCGGCTTTTCAGTTGCTGTACACACACAAACAAAATTTTCTCTTCTGGGGGGAGGGGCAGAAAGAAATGGGATCATAGTGTAGCAGATTTGGAAAAAAATGAATAAAAGTGAAATTTAGAAACAGAAATATTTGCATTTGATTTAGTCAGTACTTGAAATTGTAGGGCAAATGTTGTAAATTATCTGTACTTCTGTGTTCCAAGAACTACAGAATCTCCATCCATCTTTAGAAGTATCAGAAATAACAATAATTCTTCATAGAGATTTACTATTGGGGAAAAAATGTTCTGACTAAGTTTAATTTTTGGAAACTTTGGTCAAAAATTTAAATTTAAGTTTACCTACATATTTGGAGAAAAAAAAAAATACCAAGAGGCATTCAAGAAGGTTTTTTTAGTACTTGGTCTCTCTCAGAATGAAGCAAGTGATATCTACTACAATTCTAAAATGCTGTCGAAAAGGAAAAAATGGCTTTCTTCTTTCCATTAAACTAACAGCCATCTATGGGGTCACACAGAGTCGGACACGACTGAAGTGACTTAGCAGCAACAACAGGAGATAAAATCAAGAAACCTAAATCCAGTTACACTTTACTCATTTGGTATATACCCTGATATGTTCAGACTAAATGAATATGAGTAACTTCTTACATTGCATCTGGCATTTAATTGAATGTGTGATATAGTTAGCAAAAACGCTCCAATCAACATTTACACTTACGTGCTGTCCCTCATCTAAAAGGTAAGCTCTGAGGTGTTTTCAGGTAGGTCCATCAGTCTGAAGAAGTCAGAAGCAATGCTGATTGCTCTCAGCCTGTTATGTCACAGAGAGGAAGCTTGGTCACTCAGATGAGAGTTCTTTTCTCCTGTCGTTCCATTTGCTCGAGCTGTTGCAGGGAGAGGTCTCTGAATATTTCCTCCCGTCGTCCACCTCATTCGCTTCCATCTTAGACTCACTTGAAAGTTCCCTTTTCCTGTTGAGCACTAAGCATAAGTTTACCAAGAAGTCTTAGTAAATGTTGTACAGTTTGGTTATAAAACATACTGGGGAACCACTGAAATATTGGATTATCCTCCTCTTGGGAATTCAGTGTTACTCTTGTTCATCCCATGAGACATTTGACCCAGTGATGGTCCCTCTCCTTTTCATGCCCAGACACTCAGCCATATCCAGCTCCTTGCGGCTCTGTGGTCTGGAGCCCGCCAGGCTCCTCTGTCCCTGGGATTTCCTGGCGAGAATGCTGGATTGGGTTGGCATTTCCTTCTCCAAGGGGTCTTCCTGATGGAGGGATCGGACCCAAGGATACATCTCCGGCACTAGCAGGCGGCTCCTTTACCACTAACGCCACCTCTCCTCTTTGTGGCTTCTCAGTTTCACATTTACATGTTCTTTCTGTCAATAGGCTTTATAATAAATAGTCTTTATTAATGTTACAATTGAGTTAATAACGGTTCCATCATCCTGTATTTAGAAAATAGTCACCCGAACCCTACGACTGCCTAGTCTGTCAGTCAACCACAGCTAATGGAAGGACTTTCCAGGTTACAGACGAAGGCGGAGGAAGCTGGGCTCTGAGATGGAGCAGAGCACATACCAAAACTGCACGAGAAGAAGGTACTCGGCTCATCTCGGTACTCAGACAAGTCCCAGACAGTCTGTTCTTACTCATATGCCGGTCCAAGGTGATGCCCATTCACTCCTACCAAAAGACAGCTCAGGGAACCTCACAAGAGATAGGTGTGTGAATGGATAGAGAAGGGAGTGAGGGATGGTTGAGGTTTGCTCCTAACCTCTGAGAAAGACTCCACCTATTTTAAACGGTTCTTTTCTTTTTTTTTTTTTCAACGTCCCAAAATATTCAGTTGTAAACCAGAAACACTTTTTTTGTTTTTATGATTAAAGCAATGAAGGTGGTTTTATTCATTATATAATTGTGCTGTACTTAGTCGCTCAGTTTATCCGATTCTTTGCAACCCCACGGACTATAGCCTGCGAGGCTCCTCTGTCCATGGGATTCTCCAGGCAAGAATACTGGAGTGGGTTGCCATGCCCTCCTCCAGGGGATCTTCCCAACCCAGGACTCAAACCCAGGTCTCCTGCACTGAAGACAGATTCTTTACCATCTGAGCCACATTGTAGAATTAATAATCTGTAATTCAAGCAACTTTATTTTCTTTAAACCAATGAATAGACTTACTCAGTACATGATACTTATGGTAATACTATGCCCACACAACACAAGAATTATCCTGAACGTCATGTATCACACTATTTTATCCTAAGCAACTCTGAAACATTTTGGAAATTGAAAGGTTAATGAACTCATAGTTTTGTTTCTTAGAAGAAATGATACAAATAAAGTTCTGACCTTAAAAGCCAGAACTTGACTGGTATTAATTTTGTGGAATTGTTACCAACTCAACTCAGATTTTTGAATCATCTCATTTATCTTTTCATGACAAATATTAAACATTTTCAAACTATATTAATCATTTTCAAATGATTAGTATTTTTCATGATAAGAATATTTGTCAAAACAATGCTTGCTACTATTATAATTACAGTCTTGATGTATCTCCAGTGTCATCTTTGCCAGTGGAGAACAGGACCAAAAAGTAAATCTAACTTGCTTCAAGTAAAAACTAAGGAATATTAGCCTGTTAACTAAGAGAAGTAGTAAAAGCAACTCAGAGCCTCCAGTTACCTCTGTCAGCTGAGATGCGAAAGATCCAGCTAGTCTAAATATGTAATCTGTTTGGTCATCCTGCCTGATGTTACAAGTTTTAGCAAGTATTGAAAGCCCAATCACGGCGTATAATCACTGCCTCGGGAATTTCAAAAATCAGGCAATCAGAGAAAAAAACTAGTTTACCAGATATCTACTCCCTTAATCAGTATCTAATTATACATGAATTGTGTTTTGGAAATATTATACTTTAACGTTTCATTTCAGAATTGCAGTCTAATTACACAGAATTCGGATATGTTTATATTAAATATTGTGGACGAAGCTCTAGTAAATGCACCCTGATATCATTAATTTAATGTTTCGAGGGCAAACACCAGTTATTTTCTGTCTTCTTGTTGTTGTTTAGTCGCTAAGTCATGTCAGGCTTGTTTGCAAGGCCGGGGACTGTAGCCCTCCAGGCTCCTCTGTCCATGGAATTCTCTAGGCAAAAGTACTGGAGTGGGTTATCATTTCCTTCTCCAGGGGATCTTCCTGACCCAGAGATAGAACCCACATCTCCTGCATTAGCAGGCAGATTCTTTACCAGTGAGCCACCAGGGAGTCTTGCAGAGATCACTTGCCCTCAAGAGTCATTCATAATTATTTGAATATTAAAGCAAATTCATAAGATAAAGTTTAAAACTTCCAAAAACTTAACTAAACATGTCATTGATTCAACTGTACTTATAAAAATGTTTAAGAAATTATTTCCCTAAATAAACAGATTATAGTACAAAGTATTTTAGTTGCTATTTAGTAAAAAGCTACCAAAATTCAGACAGCTGGAATTTGTGTTTGGCTTCTCTTATAACCTTGAAATGTAACCATAATTTTAATGGTGATAAAAATAGTGCATGTAAATTCATCTTCATCTTGATTTTTCTAAACACTCCTAGTGAGCCAATAGTCATGAAAATGTTAAAAAGCAAAAAAAGGAAAGGCATGAACAAGAGATGAACAACAATGTGAATAATTCACAAACTGGCATTTAATTCTTGACTTCTTGAGAATCCACCAGATATACTACCACAAGAAATAAAAACAAAAAATGAGAAAAACCAGGAACAAAAATCATGGTCCAAAATATCTTGGCAGTAACCTGTTTGCTATTTTCTGTCCTGAAGATTTTAGGCAAAGTTTCAATTAAAATGGACTGTAATTAAATTATTTTGGGCAGAAGTATGCCTTAGCCTTTGATTAAGTTGATCATTTCAACATTTTAAAATGCTTAATCTATTTCTTAAAATGACATCAAGTTGTGCTATTGCCATTTATGGGGGTTCACATGTGCTCAGTGCGTTTAAAGGTTTGGCTCTCTTTTCTCTTTTTTCATTACTCCTGGAACATAGGGTTGATTCAGTTTTATGCACATGCAGAATACCATGGACATGGTGCCAAGTGTGCCCCATTCAGGAAAAAACAAAGCTCAAAAGGACATTTCTTTTTACGCAGCAGCCAAAATTATGCAGATGTAGAAATTAAAAATCCTGAGACTACTTGCCAGAAATTGCTCGGGGAAAATTTACTTGCGTTGTTTTCCCTTTCCCACTCACAAATAACAGATTTATAAATACCAGAAAGTGCATACATGCTCAATCTTGTCCAACTCTTTGCAACCCCATGGACTGTGACCTGCCAGGCTCCATTGTCCATGAGATTTTCCAGGCAAGAATACTGGTGTGCGTTGCCATTTCATACTCTAAGGGATCTTCCAGACTCAGGGAATAAACCCACGTTTCTTGCATCTCCTGCATTGGCAGGTGGGTTCTTTACCACTGATGCCACCTGGGAAGCCCAAATACCAAAACAGCCTCCATCGAAACGGTATAATGGGCAAAGTTGTTCTTTGATGATGCCTTTCTCTCCTACTTGTGTCCAGACCCTCCTATCCCAGGACCGTTTTCCATGCCCAGTTATTTGGAGCCTGTCTGCCTTTTCCTAGCATACTCCATTGGTTCATTTATGAAGGACTTTCCTTATGGTTCCAGAGTCTAAGGCTGTCATGATCATCTTTCCCAACTCTTTCAGATCCTGTATTTCTGTATTATCCCATGTCACGCTGAATCTAGTAAGAGACGCAGACTTGCCTTCAGTGATAAGGGCCACTAACTTACTGCTGCTGCTGCCACTGCCAAGTAGCTTCAGTCGTGTCCGACTGTGCAACCTCAGATGGCAGCCCACCAGGCTCGCCTGTCCCTGGGATTCTCCAGGCAAGAACACTGGAATGGGTTGCCATTTCCTTCTCCAATGCATGAAAGTGAAAAGTGAAAATGAAGTCGCTCAATCGTGTCCGACTCTTAGTGACCCTATGGACTGCAGCCCACCAGGCTCCTCCATCCATGGGATTTGCCAGGCAAGAGTACTGGAGTGGGTGGCCATTGCCTTCTCCGGGTATAGAATAATTTCTGTTAAGGCTCTTTAAATTTATCAGCTGAAATGTGTGTCTCTTGATAGTGGCTGACCACTGACACAGCTTTTAGAAGCTCTTGGGTAGTGTCACTATGAGCGAGAAAAGGAGAGTGTTTATTGCACACCCACTTCTGTGGGCACCGTGGGAACAGCCCCTGATGGATGGAGTATGGTGGCTTAATTCAACAAGCCTCTGGGGATCAAGTCTCTTATTCAAGCAAGCACAAGAACTCTTTATAAACCGCTCAGTCATTCATTCGGTCATTTACTCAGCACATCTTACTGTGCAGGCCCTGGATATACAGAAGACAGGAATATAGACTTCACATATCTTCCTGTGGTTTATGCTGTTTAAAACTAATGCATTTTATAAACTCAATTATGGCAGAAGGTATACTTAGGAGAACCCTGGATAAAGGCATGATCTCTCAGTGATTCCTTTCCGAAAGGATAGTCTTAAAATAGAAGTTAAATTAACCTACCTCTCATAACTAGACAAATTCAACTGTTTAATTGAGTAACCAACAAAATATCTGAAAGTATGTCCGTCACACACTGGTATTCTGGGAGCACGTTGGAGCCGTTGCATTCTGTGCTTGGAGCCGCGGAAATTGAAGACCTCTGTGACGCTCTGTCACCAGGCCCGAAGTACTGGGATGCTCACTGGTAGAGGAGATGGAAGAACACATCTCTCAGAGCTCTGCTCTCTTAATAACCACTCTAGGAAGCTCGTAGGATGGTGGTCGGGCCCACTTTACAAACGAGTAAAGTGAAATTAAGATTCCACATGGCTGCAGGTTCAAACCAGCTGTTATCTTGCAGTACTTGCTCCGGGCAGGACAGTTTCATTTTCAGGTGTCTGGAAGCTCCTTCTATGTCCCTCCTTGCTTCCTTCACACACAGCCTTCCCGACTCAGGAAGTGTAGAACAGATGTCATGGCTTGACTACATTTTGTCACCTACAGAGGCGACAGGCATTCTTCCAGAGCTTGTGTTCCCGTTAGCGGTGTCTGAGGACTACCTCTGAATCCTGTCTCCATCGTGTGCAAACGTTCCAGGCTAAACACACGGTCAAAAGTCATTAAATATGCACTTTGTGTGAGATTTCTGAGAACCGATCATTTTTCCCCAACAGAAAGGATTCTGTGGAATGAGTGATTAAATTAATGAAACACCATACAGTGTGTTTACGAGGTTGGTATGTGGTAATGGCAGAAACAATAAACACAGAGAGCGTTGCTTTGTTGTTCCGAGGAATTTATTGTCCCTGACTATGATCTGAGAACAGATGGCGGAGGCTGTCAGCTGGGTTGTGAGCCCCGGCAAGCAGGAAGTAGGTGATGATAAACGGCTGGTAATTTCCCTTAGTGGAGCAACCCTACCGCAGGCTCCGCCGGAAAGAATAGATGCTAGTCTGAAACCTTATCTGTGGAATCTTGCCCAATGCTTCATTTTTTTTCTTTAAGGAAAGAAAACACAGAGGTCTTGTTCTTTGCCTTTGTGAGATCTTCAGAAAGCTCAATCATTTGTTTGCTCCTGAAAGATAATTATCAGCTGTATCTAAAAGGTGAAACCTCATATTTCTTGCAAGATCAGTTGGGTTTTTTCTTCTCCTCTATAAGCACTTGGGTTTATTGAGTACTTTCTGTTTGTCCACCATCGCCATGCCAGCTGGGAGTGGTTTGTCCCAAATTTATTTGTATCGATCTCCAGGTGAAGGAATGGAAGGGTTTCCTTAGCTGATTTGTTTAGGCAACTGACTATCAAGATCCTATTTTGAAAGGAGACTCATGCCTCGTATAATAGAAAAGTCAAGTCTCTAAAATCATAATAAATCTGAGCTGCAGTTGTATCGCCTTCTGTCTGTGTGTCTATAGTCAGTATCTTTACCTTCCTGGGACTCTGTGAATCATCTGCAAAGTAAACTCACTCCCAAAGCTACTGTGGGAATTAATTATTTTTAATTATGGAGGGAAGCCGGCACTGTATCACAGCTAATAGGCATTTAGAAAATTATTTATTCGTTTATGTGTTGCTTTTCAGTCACTAAGTCGTGTCCAATTTATTGACTGATTTACGGCTGCACTGGGTCTTGGCTGCTGCGTGTGGGCTTTCTCTGGTTGTGGTGACCAGGGGTCACTCTGCTCTCTAGCTGGTGCAGGGGCTGCTCATGGCAGCGGCTTCTCTTGCTGAGGAGCACCAGCTCCAGGGCATGGACTCTGGGGCACGGGCTCAGTAGTCGTGGCCCACGGGCTTAGCTGCACTGTGACATGTGGAATCTTCTCGGGCCAGGGATCAAACCTGTTTGCTCTGCTTTGGCACTCAGGTTCCTATCCACTGTATCACCAGGGAAGTCCCCTACTAGGCATTTAAGAAAAAGGAGCTGGTATTAAGAAACAATGATAGCTGTAACAATAATATACTAATAGTAATAATACAAAATAATGGAAGAAAAAGGCAGGGAACCAGGAGCCACGAGAGAAGCACCCAGCCTAAGACTTCAGATGGAGCCATGCAGGACACAGAGACTTTCCATCTGAGCAGCTCCAGGAATCCCGCAGAGACCTCCCTGCTGCCAGAAACTGTCCTCTCCATCAATCACAGGGGAAAAGTGCAGGCTGAAAACACGCGGCAGCTCCGTTAATGCCTCTGTTTGGTTTAATGTTATTTACCTCAGTGATAAAGAATGAGAACCGTTTTGATGCTTGACATTCCCTCAAGAAGAAATAATTTAAAAGCCTCTTCTAAGTGCTGTTCTTAGTTGACACATTGATCACTGCTTCTTTGAGGTCTAATTTATGATGCTAAACTGCAGGTATGAACTGATAAATGAATGCATAAAAAATGAGTTCTTCAAATTCAAGATTCAGAAGAAAGTAGCTAGTTTCCTTAAATAGTCATGCATTAAAATACTCTCTGTCATTCTACTTGCTGAGTACCATATTCGTAAGTGGTAGCTTTCGACTCTCCGGCATTCCAAATCACAGCTCCTATTAACTTTCTGAAATAACTTATTGTTCAGTCGCTCAGTCTTTGTGACCCCATGGACTGCAGCACAACATACCTCCCTGTCCTTCACCATCTCCCGGAGTTTGCTCAAACTCATGTCCATTGAGTCGGTGATGACATCCAACCATTTCATCCTGTCTTCCCCTTCTCCTCCTGCCCTCAATCTTTCCCAGCATCAGGGTCTTTTCCAGCGAGTTGGCTCTTCGCATCAGATGGCCAAAGTATTGGAGCCTCAGCTTCAGCATCGGTCCTTCCAATGAATATTCAGGGCTGATTTCCTTTCGGATTGACTGGTTTGGTCTCCAGAAATAATTCTGGTGTGTGTCTAATTTTCTCATATATGGGACTCATACTTATCTGGTGTTTATGTAGTTGACTCCCTCATCCCTGTGTCATTGATACAAGAAAATGCATGTACACCCATGGTGGGTTTATGTCAATGTATGGCAAAACCAACACAATATTGTAAAGTAAAATAAATAAATAAAACTGAGCTTAAACAAAAAAGAAAATGCATGTATTCCTTTTCGAAGCAGGAGAAGAAAAGTTGTTCATTGGAGATCCCAGAGGTTATTGCATATCTTGAAACAATTTTGGGGGTAAGTTAAAACCAAATAGGTTCCATCTGTTCAGGTACCAGGGCCTTTGTCCTGTATGGTCTTTAGGCCACATTGCTCTAATTCTCATGACAGGTAATGGAAAATTAAAGGAACTTTTGGTGGTTAGGCTTGGAGTAGAGTAAATCTCTCTTCTTCAGTGGGAGTCAGTGGAGGAGATAATGAGGGGAAGAAAGACACACCAGAGGCAAGAAAGGGGCCTCACTAGGAAGCAGGTGCCGGGAAAGGTCACAGTGCATTTCAGTGGACAGTAGGCTTAGGGACACAGTGCTTTGAAATCTGATGAAAGCCAGGGCCTTGCAGCCCTGTTAAGTGTATATATGTACAGATTGTGCGTCCGATTTCCAGAAGTGTGAGTACTTCCTGAAGTGTTCATCATTAATGTCAGATTAGAAAACCTGAGGCTCTTTAGGTGAGAGAATGTCAAAAGTTATACATACCAACTTGTGCTTTTTAAACAGAAGGCTGAAACTATTTGCTCCCAAGTGTGCATGTCTTAAAATTAGACTTAAAGTCCCAACGATTATTTTAATGGGTGGCTTTTATGGTATTTTACCACTGGCCACACAACTGATAGAAAATATTTATTACGTGGGAACAGAGTTCACACATACGTAACAAAATTATGCTTTATAATTTACAATTGAGGGGTATACCCCTTGGCTCAGTGGCTAAAGAATCCACCTGCACTGTAGGAGACACAGAAAACCCAGGTTTGCTCCCTGGCTTGAGAAGCTCCTCTGGAAGAGGAAATGGCAACCCACTCCAGTATTCTTGCCTGGAGAATCCCATGGACAGAGGGGCCTGTCAGGCCAGTCGTTACACAGTCCAAGGGGTCTCAAAGAGTTGGACACGACTGCAGCGACTTAGCACTCACACACTCAGTTTGTAACTGATCTGAAGTAAAATGTCATAGGAAAACCATTTTACTTATTTGATGATATAAAAAATAGTAATATTATTTGAAAATATACTCACCTTGTAAAATATACATATATAAATTGTAAAGATTTAAGTATATCACAAAAGTGATTCTTGTAAATATGTATATTAGAAATATGACATTTATAAATTACATAAGTTTCTATTGCGTTTTGTAAATATTATGTTAGTACGTGTATAAATGTTTAGTCTGTCAAATTCAGTCTTTATTTCCTTCTATATGAAAAGACTGGATGGCTCAGAAAAAGAGGCAGAGGAAAGAAGGAAGAAATAACCATGAAATAATTGAAGAAAATTTCCTGGGAATGATGAAAATAACCTTAAACCTAGGTGCCTTATTGGGAAATTTCAAATTATTAACGATGAGAGGAGGATTAGAAAATCTTCCAGACACAGGGAGGAAATGACATTCAAAGAATCAGGAGTCAGAAAGGTTTGGATTTCTCAAGAGCAAAGCCAAAGTGAGGAAACTGCCTGAATGTATAGGCTTGATTACATGATTACAGGTGAAAAAATTTCAATCTGTCTAGATTGTACATACACTTTTTTTTTTCCTTTTTAGGGAAGGAAATCATCATAAAATTATTGTTCTTAGAATTCTTTGATCTTAAATTTGAACATTTTCCATGTTTGGCATACATACATTTGCTTACATGTAAAAGAAAAAAAAAATATATGTGTGTGTGTGTGTGTGTGTGTGTGTGTGTGTGTGTGTGTGTGTAACTTCAAATTTACTTTAAATCTTTCCCTAAATGAAAATTTAAGAAAAGCAACAATTTATAACTAGGGGTTAAAGTTGGAAGAATCGTCTATAAATTCTGACCCAATAACCGGTTATGCTTCTTGCTCCAAATTCAACTCAAACTTCATGCTGGGCCTTTGACTTCACTTATTTTTCTATTGGTCCAGAATAGCTTGGTAAACCTTCTCTGTTTGGCCGGTAACAGTTTCAGTCCTTGAGACCAGGTCCGGCTGTTTCCTGTCTGTGAAACCTTCAGTGCTTCTCTGAAAAGGCAGGGGACCTGTTCATCAGCGCTCCTGTAATACTTGTATTTCCAATGTCATCATCAGTTATTTTGTCTCTACAGAATGCGGGTGGGTCCACATTCGTCTTAATGTGTCCTCAGAGAAGAATCCATGTCTCCTCTGGGCTTGGATTCCTGGTTACTTTGTTGGTACTCATTTATGACTTAGGACTGTTTGAAAACAACAACAACAACAACAAATCTGCTTCTTAGGCTTTCATGTCATATTAATATTAGTTTCTAGACACCATCCAGCCAATATGATTATCTTTCCCCTCATGTGTTTACAATTTTGTGTGTTTTTATACCATGTCCTGGGTTTTGTGCTAAGGAACCTGTAGCACAGGAGACTTCAGTGACAGTGTAGAAGGAAATACAAACATTGCTGGAAGAAAACCTATAAACCTATAGCAAGTTAGTCATATGAGAAGTAAGTACCCAAAGAAATCTGGTGAGGGAATGATCACCATGAGATGGAGTTGTTTAGGAATAAGAACAGTTACCATTATCGTGAATTTATGTGTGAAATCGATGGGGAAACAGTGGAAACAGTGTCAGACTTTATTTTTTTGGGCTCCAAAATCACTACAGATGGTGATTGCAGCCATGAAGTTAAAAGACACTTACTCCTTGGAAGGAAGGTTATGAGCAACCTAGATAGCATATTCAAAAGCAGAGACATTACTTTGCCAACAAAGGTCCGTCTAGTCAAGGCTATGGTTTTTCCTGTGGTCACGTATGGATGTGAGAGTTGAACTGTGAAGAAAGCTGAGCGCCAAAGAACTGATGCTTTTGAACTGTGGTGTTGGAGAAGACTCTTGAGGGTCCTTCGGACTGCAAGGAGATTCAACCAGTCCATTCTAAAGGAAATCAGTCCTGGGTGTTTTTTGGAAGGACTGATGCTAAAGCTGAAACTCCAATACTTTGGCCATCTGATGCAAAGAGTTGACTCATTGGAAAAGACTCTGATGCTGGGAGGGATTGAGGGCAGGAGGGGAAGGGGATGACCGAGGATGAGATGGCTGGATGGCATCACTGACTGGATGGACGTGAGTCTGAGTGAACTCCAGGAGTTGGTGATGGACAGGGAGGCCTGGCGTGCTGCAATTCATGGGGTCGCAAAAAGTCGGACACGACTGAGCAACTGAACTGAACTGAACTGAACTGATGGGTGAGAACAGAATCACAGAAGTAGGAAACTATTTAATGTGCATATTTTGGGGGGCTCCAAAATCACTGCAGATGGTGACTGCAGCCATGAAATTAAAAGATTCTTGCTCCTTGGAAGAAAAGCTATGACCAACCTAGACAACACATACTAAAAAGCAGGATACAGGATGCTTGGGGCTGGTGCACTGGGATGACCCAGAGGGATGGTATGAGGAGGGAGGTGGGAGGGGGGTTCAGGATGGGGAACACGCGTACAACCGTGGCACATTCATGTTGATGTATGGCAAAACCAACACAATATTGTAAAGTAATTAGCCTCCAATTAAAACAAATAAATTTATATTAAAAAAGAAGAAGAAAAACAACAAAAAAAGCAGAGACATTATTTTGCCAACAAAGGTCCATCTAGTCAAGGCTATGGTTTTTCCAGTAGTCATGTATGGATGTGAGAGTTGGACTATAACGAAAGCTGAGTGCCAAAGAATTGATGCTTTTGAACTGTGGTGTTGGAGAAGACTCTTGAGTGTCCCTTGGATTGCAAGGAGATCCAACCAGTCTATCCTAAAGGAAATGAGTCCTGATTATTCATTGGAAGGACTGATGCTGAAGTTGAAACTCCAATAGTTTGACCACCTGATGTGAAGAACTGACTCATTGGAAAAGACCCTGATGCTGGGAAAGATTGAAGGTGGGAGGAGAAAGGGACGACAGAGGATGAGATGGTTGGATGGCATCACTGACTTGATGGACATGAATTTGAGTAAGCTCCGGGAGTTGGTGATGGACAGGGAAGCCTGGCATGCTACAGTCCATGGGGTTGCAAAGAGTCGGACACAACTGAGCGAGTGAACTGAACTGATGAGGGTCAGGACCAGTATTGGAGTAAAAAGATGCAATTTGTTTGTGAAAGTAGAGTCAACAGCACTTATGTGCAAGATTCCATTTATGAAGAAAAATAAAAGATTCCATCTATTATCTAGACATTGATTGCAATGTGTTTTCATTTTTGTTTTATGAAAGCTTTTTCAAGGAGAACTAGAATGATTGGTGGTGGTTGTTGCTCATCGCTCTCTTAGCTTTCCCATTACACCATTTTCTTGTACTATGAGGTTTAGTGAAATTAGCAAGACTGTTGGTTTTGAAAGCTCACTGATACTCTATTATAGCTTTGCTTTCAATAAAAAAGATAGTATATTGAACTTAAGAGGCATATATAACAATTAAGGTAAGGGCTAAGTAGGAAACTCAAAAGCCTTTAATCAGAAACAAGTTAAAGTGCAGTAAGTTAAAGGGCTTTGCTCTGCTGATTCTGCTCCCTCCTTTTGGCCCTTAACGGGGTCACATTTTTAGATGAAAAATACCACATATTTGCCCTCAAGTAATAACAAGAAGAAACAATAATACAGTAGTTACCCAGCCTTTGACAAGCGCTGTCCTGAATCAGTGCCTCACCCTGATGGAAATGCCTCCGAGGAACAAACTGCAAACAAAAGAGAGGTAACTCTTTTTTTTCTTGAAAGAAAAAAATCATTTCCAAGTCTTGGTTTTCACTACCAGAGCCTTTCGCTTGGCTCTTATCTCAGTTTTCCACGTTTTGCCTGTGTTTCTGTGGTCTCCAGCTCATCTGATGCTTCTCTTGGCTCCTGTCCAGTTGGGCACAACGAAGGGCAGGTTTTCTTCTGCTGCTAGAGTAACTCTCTCTTTGCTTTCGTTCCTCAGCTCCTTTTTCTTTCATTCTGGAATTGCCAACAAACCGCTAGTCCTCTCTGGTCTGATCTGGTGGCCCTCCCCAGTGCTGTTAAAATGAGTAGTTACAATTCAGGAAGAGGAGAAAATCTGGGCGTTAAATGTGATCCCCCAGAGGTTTCAGCTTCCTCCTGCAAACTCAGGAAGAGGTTGTGCTTATAGTTTTCTTTATTAGGCACATTTATTTATTAGGCTGGAGGAAGCACAAGCTGGAATCAAGATTGCCAGGAGAAATATCAATAACCTCAAACATGCAGATGACACCACCCTTATGGCAGAAAGTGAGGAATAACTAAAGACCCTCTTGATGAAAGTGAAAGGGCAGAGTGAAACAGTTGGCTTAAAACTCAACATTCAGAAAAGTAAGATCATGGCATCCAGTCCCATCACTTCATGGCAAATAGATGGGGAAACAGTGGAAACAGTGACAGACTTTATTTTGGGGGGCTCCAAAATCACTGCAGATGGTGACTGCAGCCAAGAAATTAAAAGATGCTTATTCCTTGAAAGAAAAGTTTTGACCAAACTAGACAGCATATTAAAAAGCAGAGACATTACTTTGCCAACAAAGGTCTGTCTAGTCAAAGCTATGGTTTTTCCTGTAGTCGTGTATGGATGTGAGAGTTGGACTATAAAGAAAGCTGAGCACCAAAGAATTGATGCTTTTGAACCGTGGTGTTGGAGAAGACTCTTGAGAGTCCCTTGGACTGCAAGGAGATCCAGCCAGTCCATTCTGAAGGAATCAGTCCTGGGTGTTCATTGGAAGGACTGATGCTAAAGCTGAAACTCCAATGCTTTGGCCACCTGATGTAAAAGAACTGAGTCACTGGAAAAGACCCTGATGCTGGGAAAGATTGAAGTTGGGAGGAGAAGGGGATGACAGATGGCTGGATGGCATCACCCACTCGATGGACATGAGTCTGAGTGAACTCCGGGAGTTGGTGATGGACAGGGAGGCCTGGCGTGTTGCAGTCCCTGGGGTCGCAGAGAGTCAGACACGACTGAGGGACTCAACTGAACTGAACTGATCGATTGCCATTTACCTGACACAGTTCCGGGCCCAAGAGAGAGCCATGCGCGAGAATGAGTCCCCTCATCAGGAACACATTCTGAAGTGCAGGCCCATAAAAGCTGACAATGTAGACAACAGTTTGAGAGAGTGAACAGGACTCTGAAGAGGAAGTGCGCCCGGGACGGCATGGTGCTGCTGTGAAAGCGTCCCGGGCAGGCCTCTGCACGAAGCGCCATCGCAGCAGAGACCAAGGGATGGAAAGCAACGCGCGTGCTCAGAACGGAGAAGGGAGCTCCAGACGACGGAGAGACGGGTGGCCAGGCTTCGGTGAACCGGGCGGAAAAAGCGCGGGCTTCCGGAAGTAAACTCTGGATGGATATTTAACAGGAAAATGGATACTGAAATAGAAACGTGAGAGGATGTAGACTGTAGCGGTCTCAGCATGGCAAGCAGTCAGTAGGTTATGGTAGTCATTTAAACATGTGCAAAGGTGGCTTGGATTAGAGCGGCAGTAGTTGAGGAGGGCAGTAGAAATGTCCGGACTAGCTGATGGATTAGACCTAGATGGGAGAAAGGGAAAAGACAGTGGTGGGGCCAGTTTGTGACGTGAGGCCTCAGAGTATACCAGCAAAGCAGACTAATTAAAAATAAAAGTCAGCTAAGACAAAAATAAGGCTATTAATAGAGTGTATGTATTTGAATATCTGCACATATGGCTCCATCCCCCAGACAAAAGAATTGTAAGGAAGGATGAAAAATTACTCTATTAGAATGTTAAATGGAATGGATTGAGGGGAATAGTGGGAATTAAAGATATGAGTCTGAAATTAGTGAGTTTAAACAAGTCCTGATTGATGTAAAAAAAAAAAAATCAGTTTGGAAACGACATGATGGGGAACAGGGTGGTGGGCAAGAGGAGAAACAACCAGAGGAGATTCAAGTTGATTGACTTAGGACTTATTTGAACAGAAAAGATGGTGGAACTTGTAAAAAAAAAAAGTTGGGTGATGAGAACAAATAAGTAGAGGGAGTCGGAGATTCAGATTTTAAGTTCCAGTGACTGCAGAATAGATAACCAGTGAGGAGAAGGAGGAGAAAGAATTTGGGGAGGGATAACATCAGCTCATTGCTGCCCTCCTGGAGTTTCCGGTCTTGGTGAAATCTGCAGGAGGTTGGTGTCATGCATCTGAAGACACAGCATCAGAGCTGATACTTGATGATGAAGTAGAGGGATAGTAGCGAAGAAAAGACAAATGTTTTCTAGCAAGATGGGTCAGGGGCAAAAGCCAAACACTCAAGGTTGGAAAGAGAGGAGGAATCAGACAGGACTCAGAGAGGTAGGGGCTGAACTTGAAGCGAGTTAATCCAGCACTCAAGGCGTTCACAGGGTTGGGGTGGGCAAGTTTCAAGAACATGGTAGTTTTTACAGCATCAGCAACGACAGAAAATTTGAGGGTGACAAACTGTGACAAAAACGCAAATCCACCCATTCAGCTAATGAGATTTTCACAGTAGAGGCAAGAAGGTTTAAGGGAATTATTCACATCACAGAGCTAATACATGGAGTGAGGAACAATATGGTACATTCCTTGACTTGGCCAGAGAGTCAAGAACATGTATTTCCCAGATGACAGATGACCTGGTTTGGAAGTATTGTGAGCTGCTCGGTCAGAATGGACATCGCTCTCTCTCCTTACAGCTGTGTGTGGCCATGTGGCTTGACAGCTTGGTTTGCCTAATCCCAGCCTCTTACATGAGACAGAAACAAACTTCTGTGTCACTTAGGTCATAGAATAGTAGCCACTTTTTGTTGTGGAAGGTTTGCCTACTCTCTAAGGTATGTAACTCCTGACCATGTAGGGCTGGCTACTGTATCCTCACTCGCTTGAGGACACTCATCTATGGAAGAGTTCAACAGGTATGAACAGTTAGGAAGTTAGTCTCCAGTTGAGACTAGGAAATATTTATTGTCTACCCTTCTGTCCTGCCAAACTGTCCTGTCAAAACTTGTCACTTTTAATGCACGTCATACCATTTCATGCTCCCTGCATTTATAAAGACTGCCCTCTCTTTGTAGACTGGTTTTCTCATTTTCAGTCTGGCTTACTCCACCCAGTTCTGTAAGATCCAATTCAAAGAAGCTTCCCTAAATTAATCATTCCCTTCTCTGACCTGTGTAAAGGTGACCCGTATGCAAGACTGTGTGCAGAGTCTTACTATGGCATATCACGTGGGGTGGTGATTAGTTTCTTATGTTCGCCTTCTCCTCTAGGCTGGGTGAGGAGGGAATTTGGATTCCTGGTTCAGTGGAGAGCATGATTTATTTATCTCCATTTTCCAGCCCTCATTCTTTAGGGTTTCTGACACATAGAGGTCTTCAAATTTAGTCTGAACAAAGAATTCTTGGTGGAATAGAGAAAGAAGAATGCTCTTCTCTTTGGGGGTAATTATTGTTTCACTGTTAGGAATTTTAGACCCAAGAAGGAACAATGTCAGTGAATATGTACAAGTTACGGATTCAGTGGTTATTCTCTGAAATGGAACTTTGTAGTGCACTGAAAACTGTCCCAACTAGAGCTGGATCATCATCTACCCTGATAAGACCTGTTGGAGAGATTGCCTTTCATCATTAAATACAAAAGTTGAAGAGGATTGGAGACGGCACCCTCTCTTCCTGATTCAAATAGGACAAAGAAGTTAATCAGGTCTGATCTTGTCACCTTTTTATTTATCCTCTTGCTCTGGAACAGGAGCCAGACACTAAATGTGTCAAATCTGCATGTGTGTGCGCACACACACACCCCACACACCTCTTTCCAAACATACCTTCATGAACTTTGTTTTATACTCAGACTGTGCTCAATCTCAAACTGGAATTCAGTATGTTTGACTTGTCTTACAGATGGAAAAAGGATATTCACCTAAATGCAGTAATTTTTATAGCAGTCTGATATTTTTTCACAAATCCTTCCCAACCACAGTCAGGTGGCGGAAAGGGAGAGTCAGGTGTCCATCTTTAGCCGAAGGAGAGAGAGAGAGAAGGAAGGCTGAGGCATGCAGGGGAGGTGGAGGAAGTCGGCCAGACCCATGAGAAAAGGCATAACGTGGATGACGGGAGCAAACCAGTCAATCAAATCAAGAAGAGCAAATCCCTGCTTGCCATCGTTCAACATCATCGATGTGCTCGTGAGTCTCTGTTGTGGGCCTTCATGCTCTGAGATGCTGCTGCTCTCCTGGGTGTGTAGGAGACTCAGGGGGTCTGTGCAGAGCTTCCCCTGGAGACTGGAGCTCTGGGATGGTGGCCTGGACCAGGGGCTGACCCTGGTCTCTCCCCGACCCGGTGGCTCTCTCTTTGCACCTCAGTCTTCTCAAGCACACAATGAACGCATTCCCCACCAGAGAGCTTTGAAGTCCCTCTGCGTTTAAGACCTTTCCCCCCCCCCCCCGGACTCTACTAATTTTGTTAATCTGAGAAATTCACCAAAGTTCTATGACTTCATTCTATTATAAATAGTTTTGTATTCTATATCCAAGTAACTTTCTAGTGTTAGTGGAAAACAGAATTTCACAGTGGGTAGCATGCACTTTAGGTCTCAAATTTTCCCTTACCCTTGACACACCAGAAAAAAAAATAAAAAGAAAAAAAGGTTGGGGAGGAAGTTAGACCCCCTTTCTAAATCTCAGGAAAAACTTCATTGCATGCATCTAAGAATTTTATTAGCCGAGGAGGTATTCCTACAATATAAGTGCATGATCCTTACCGCACCATAAAAACTGTTGACTGCTTCACTGTCCTGGAGTTCTCAAGGACTTTCCTGTGCTTGCCTTCCACAAGTGTTGTCGCCATTCAGTGGCTAATTCATGTCCAATTCTTTGCAACTCCATGAACTGCAGCATGTCAGGGTTTCCTGTCCTTCACCATCTCCCAGAGCCTGCTCAAACTCATGTCCATTGTATCGGTGATGCCATGCAACCATCTCATGCTCTGTCGCCCTTTTCTCCTTCTGCCTTCAATCTTTCCCAGCATCAGGGTCTTTTCCAATGGGTTGGCTCTTTGTATCAGGTGGCCAAATATTGGAGCCTCAGCCTCAGTCCTTCCAGCCCTCCACGGTAAGTGACTTTCATTCCCAGCCTCTGTTCTACTCAGAGTGCAGGTTTCCATTTGAAATTCAAAGATAACATTTTTGCTAAAGAAGGGCTGCTCGTTGATACACAGGTTGAAGAACCCAGGTGTCCTTTAGCAGTTTTCAAGCTGTGGAATCAACCACAGGCCTTCCGAATAACAGGACCAGGAAGCCTTTTACACTGTGAGACTTTGATCTGCTACTAACAGGTCCCTAAGTTTTATCTACAAGCTTCACTTAACACGAAAAAGCAGAGCTTGATCTGCAGTAAGCGATTCTAATGCGGGACTGTGTAGCACAAGGCCAATTGTAAAAATTCAATCACTGACTCACGTATTCACTGACTTAACAAATTTTTATTGATCGCTTGTATTTCTTCTGCTAGAAGTTGGTCTGTTGTCAGAAAGAGAGACTGTTCTCATGGATCTTATATTCTAGTTGGGGTGAGAAGGGAAGAAACAAACAGCAAACAAAAACAGACGATAGATGATAAAGACAGTAACCGGGTCTTTATCTTTAGATGAGAAGAGGTGGAAGAAAACTGGTGTAGGAAAACAGGCTCATTCTTACGTAACAATTAAGGGCTACGTAGGAGACTCGGAAGGGCTTGATCAGAAGTAGGTTATAGTGCAACAGATTAAAGAGCTTGGCTCTGTTGATTCTGCTCCCCTTTTTAAAGATTCAAAATGTGCTCATATACTCATGCTGAGGTCAGCCGGCCCAGCCAGCCAGGGCTCGGGGGCCCTGCCTCGGATGTCTCCAAGCCTTTGGAAGTGCATCTTGCCTGCATGTGTCAAATTCCTTCTGGTCACACAGCCAGCCAGCTCTCTTTGAGATCACCTAAAGGTGACCCGTTAAATCAGAAATGGTAACATATATATATATGAAAGTGAAAGTTCCTCAGTCCTGTCCGACTCTTTGTGACCCCATGGACTTAGTCCATGGAATTCTCCAGGCCAGAATACTGGAGTGGGTAGCCTTTTCCTTCTCCAGGGGATCTTCCCAACCCAGGGATCGAACCCAGGTCTCCCATATTACAGGCAGATTCTTTACCAGCTGAGCCACAAAGGAAGCCCAAGAATACTGGGGTGGGTAGATCCCCTCCTCCAGAGGATCTTCCCGAAACAGGAATCGAACCAGAGTCTCCTGTGCTGCAGGCAGCTTCTTTACCAACTGAGCTATGAGGAAAACCCTATATATATATGAGAAGTATTTTGTTAGGACCAACAGCACTTGTGGAGTTAACACAAATACAGTTATCTTAAATTATACAAATGTGTACAAATGAAAAAAAAAAAAAAACTTACACGGAAAGCGAGCCCTGGAGACTTCCGGACACCGCCCCGCCGCTACCCCCGCACTGGCTGGCCTTGGTGCCCCCAGCTTTGAGCGAGGCGGCAAGCCCTGCGGGGTGCCGTGGCAGTGTCTCTCCATCCACCTCCCATCAGTCAGGCTGAAAAGCGTCTGAGCCCCTCCTCCTGCCTTTAAGGCTGTCTCCGCTCAAACTCCAGAGGCCTTGTCCCTCTGCGATCGCTCCCAATAGAGTCGTTAAGGTTCAGAGAGACTCGACTGTGACTCCAGAGACTCGCTCCCCTCTATTTCGGATGGAGGCTATTTGTGTTCCTATTGCTATAGCACAGTGTGGGAAACGCTGGACGTCTTCCTCGTTTCCAGTAGAATGTGCTCTGCTCAAGCCTTCCGTGAAATCCCTCCTTGCCTGTAAAATTGTGAGTATCTTTTGTGAATGCCCTCTTATAAAATCCTCCCTATCGCCACGAGTAGGGTGAGCGTTTTTATAGCAGTTCTTGACTTTAGATGAGAAAAGAGTATCTTCTCAGCTTAATGTCGCTGAGAAAAATGTGCCTACCCCTTAGAAGTTCTCCTAGTGTTAATGACTACTGCCCTTTGAAGGGAAAGACGATATTGGCCTTTATCTAAGTAAATTACAGTTCATGTATGTTAGGATATAAGCACATCTTTTACTCTATCTGGAAAAACAGAATTATCTTTTACCTGAAGAGCTCGGCTCTAGTTATTCGTTGGTGATTTTGGAGCTTGAGAAGCATTTCTTTGCCCTTTAAAAATGTAAATGTTTGAAGTCTATTCCTGTAAGAGGCTGCTAGAGGTCACTAGTGAAATCAATTGCAAAGTTTCACAGGGAAATTCAAAGTTTTTGCCTGGGCAAAGTATTTTGAGCTTATCAATTTCAATAACAATCGCATTAAGGAGAAAAACCTAATTATTCTCCTACTGGAAGAAATAGAAGCCTTGAGAAGTGATAAGTTACGGGGGAGAAACGAAACGGACCACATCCTGATACTGATGCATGTACACACGTGCTTTCTTTATCACCAGGATAGCAGTCAGGCTTCACAGGTGAGACAACTGAGGCCCGCTGAGAGCAAGTGCTTGTTTAAGAGGGAAGTTTTTGGCAGATTTAGGCGTAGAGAGAAGGCTTTCCAACCCCCAGGAATGTTTTTCTTTAGTGAATCTCTCTGTGTCTCTTCTCTAGTCCATTTTATCCAGGGATCCCTTCTTGTTTTGTTTTTTCTTGACCATCTCCTCCTTGTTAGCATATTTTCTTTACCACGTTCCTAGGGCTCCTATTGGGAGAAAGGCAGTGGCACCCCACTCCAGTGTTCTTGCCTGGAGAATCCCATGGATGGAGGAGCCTGGTGGGCTGCCGTCTATGGGGTCACACAGAGTCGGACGCGACGGAAGCAACTTAGCAGCAGCAGAGCCCGCATCGTGTTATGTCTCTTCGCGGCAGTGATTGCTGATTCTGGGCCACGTGCCTGTCTTCCTCCGATAATCTCTGTGTTGCTGGCTCTGCTGTGACACTGCTTGTTTTCCTTGTTGTGGCCGCTTGACTTTGACTTTGCGCTTTTCCTTTCCGTCTGGGGGACACTGCTTCCTCCACGCGTCTCCCTATCTCTGCAATTGAGCCCCACCCTCTGCCGCCGCTCTCGCCTCCCTCCGCCCGCATTTCCAGTTGCTGTGCTCTGCCTGTACCCCCCTGACTCTCCCTCATTTCTTCCATCTCCTCCTCTTGCATTTGTCCTCGCACTTCATCCAAAGACACAGTTCCCTATAGTTTCTTTTTTTTCCCTCAATATAAACAGTCTCATCTTCTTGTTCTTTCCTGGTTTAGACACGACTCTCCATGTAAAATGAAAAGCAAGGAAAATGTCCTGTTTGTAGGCATTCACATTCCTGTTTAACCATATGGGTCAATGTAAAACTGAAAACCATATTGGTGCTTTCATACATGACCGCGCTCCCAAAACGCGACTGTTGTATTCCTTTGGATTCGGACACAGTTCTTGTGGCAGTTCTTGTGGGGAGTGGTCATGCATGGGCCCACTAGGATAGCATCAGCTCCCTGCCTTCTGAGCCTTGTCACAGCCTGAGCTGCATGCTGGCCTCAGCCTCAGAAGTCTAACGACCCTGTCTTAGATGCAGAGGATGAAGAGGGCCTGCTGCCTCTAGCTGGACTGTGGATTAGAAAGACTAATCAAAAGAGAAGCCCAGTCCTCTTGCCCTTGATACCCCACTAACCATGGAGCAGAATAAGCTGTAGGCTGAATAGATGGGCAGAGCCCATCTATCAAATAAGCCCTCTCCAAATCAATGGAGAGGGGCATGCTCTATCTATGCCCCTCTAGAGAGAGTAGCAATCGGCAGTGTTCAGATGGCTTCACATGGGGGTGTTCACGTGAGCTGTTCTGAAGAGGGGCAGGATCTGGGCTTCGGGAACAAGCTTAGTCCATACTCCCCTGGGGGTGAGAACCAGCAGCCAGGGTGACCCAGGAAGGCCCACTGCATAGAACAGCCTCGTGTTGGAAGGACACGGTTTGATGTTTACTCCAGAATCTGGTCAGAAGGCAGAGAAGGGACTTAAAGGGTGACTGGCAATGCTCCTTTTTCATGAAGATTCCCAGTTTGAGGAAGTAAGATTATTTTGATGATTCTCTCTCTCTCTCACACAGACATACATATTCATATATTCACAGCTGCTTTATGTTACAATATGCATCTCTAAAACCTTTGAAATAAAAAAATAAATTTAGAACCATTAGACTTTAGACCAGTAAAGCCTTCCAATTGATTAGTTGCATATTCGTGTTTAAGAGATGACCCTCTGGATTGCAGAACGACAGGACGCTTCATTCCCCCACCCTCCACGAGGACCGGATATGATCTCCATTCTCTCCAAAGCTGTTTCTTTGCAGGCCATCTGTGCCAATATACCCCGTATCTCCCAGAACTTGCTGAGAACTGTGAAAGTTCGAAAGATACTGTCTGGTAAACAATAATGGGTCAAGTATGAGACATACAATAGATGCTTAGAGATCTTAGGGAAAGGTATTTTGATAAGGTTATAAAGAATTTGTAAATGACGTTTAATTCTCTCCTATTCTAAAATGGTTATCTGCCTGACATATTCATAGTGGATTAATTTATGCTTTTTATTTGGCCCCGGATGGATAAACTAAATGGAATTAGAATTATACAAGTAAATGTTATTTCAAACCCTCCAGTAGCAGGAAATAGCTTTATAACAGAATTACATAACAGCTGGTGCTGCCTCCAGTGACCAGAATGGTAATGTTTTCTTTTGATTCCCTTGCAACCGCACAGGGCTGTTTAGCTGTATGTTCTTCAAAGACTTTCGGCAACATGAGGCAGAGTTAAGGGACGTTAGGGCTTGATAGGGATAAGTAAATAATACTTATTTATAAATATGTTGCAGCATAAAGCGCGATCTCCTCATCTGGGTTCAACTCTGCAAAGTTATGTCACTGTTTTAAATGGAATAAAACATTTAACAACCTGCTCAACCCCACTTCTCAAACATCACTGTGCAGCCGGATCACCTATGAGACACGTTAAAATACAGGTTCGGGCGGATTCAGTGATGCTGCTGGAGTCTGCCCTGCTCTTCCGGGAGCAGAAGTCTCCAGCCCTGATGGGGTTTGTCAGAACTGATCCGTGAGGTCGTGCCTGTCCTTCAGTCTGCAGATCTAGGCGCTTCTGGAGGGGGTTCTGGCTTTTGAGGTGGGGGCTTGGGATCTGAGTTCAGCACCTGCAGTTCACATAAAGTAGTCGTCATCCTCAGTGTCCCAGGGTCACCTTGAGACAAGGACTTGATCGCATTCTGTGTGTTCACCCCTCATGTACCAAATAATGTGCCTGCCACTGACTTTGTGCTCAGTAATTTTTTTTTTAACTCAGATTTGAATAAACAGTTGCTAAAACTCGTTAAATTCATTCACTTACATTTGCCTGTTTGTTTGAAGAAACCCATCTGAGTTCTCAGTAGGGCCAGCTGATTTCAGAAGTCGGCATTGGCAGTTCTGAGGTGGAACAGAAGGGAAACGAGGCGTGGAAGCCATGCAGGCTCTGCTTGGCTGAGAGGTAGACCTGTCTTCAATGAAAGAGGACTCAGAGCACCCGCCCCTCTTCTAGCTGATTTTGCAAAGGCCTTCAGGCTCGGGGCCAATTTACCTCCAGACTAGAGCACAGTGGATGGTCCAGGAGCATCCGAGGACAAAGCCATGTGGTCTTGGAAACAAATAGCATCAGGATTCTGCGGTCCACCTTCGAGGGTGGCACCTGGAGAAGCTACACAGGAGGTCACGGTTGCCAAGATCCACTGGATCCGGAGCTCTTATCAACCGTTTTTTTTCAGAGCTAGATAAAATGGAAACTTTTGTGTTTACATCAGATATCCTCACAATGCCCGGTGCTGCAGCTGCTGTGGGTCGCAAGCAAAGCAGAAGAGGCGCAGCAAGGGTGAGTCTGGGCAGATGCAAGGCCTGTGAGGTTTACAGGCTCCTGTCTTCTCCAACAGTCCCGTGGTTAGAAACTGAGTGGCAGATAAGGAGAGAACACGCAAATTACAAACACGCCCCTGACCATCATTTCTCCTAGAGATAAAACTGCACAGATGCTAGCCCAGGGTTCATTCAAAACAGCACGTGCTGCAGAATGGCGGTGAGGGTTAAAGCCGTGCCCAGATAATTGCATGGGCTCTACACCGTCCCCAGAAGGTGTCCAGACAGGGCAGTGGACCCTGGAGCAAGAGACTTTTTTTGTTCCCGAGATCTCAAGGCAAAGTCAGGCTAGCAAAATCTCTTCCTTGTTTTCTCATAGACTGTTAGGCAGTCCTTGTTAGGTTCTATGAATGTGATTTTACTGAATATGCTTAAATTCAAGGGATTATGAATTGGCTCCATTTTGCATCTCATTTTTTAAATCTTAAATGACAAACTTTGGAGAATTTCTTTCAATAAAAGTCCCTGAGTAATAATGTAACTACTTCACAAGAGTGAAGAATGTTAAATGCTGGCAACAAGTGGTCCCTGCCTTTTTAGAGTCAACAAAGGGAGGAGACAATGACATCAACACTTAGAACGCATTCTGTAGCAGAGGCTTGCGTGGGGGCCGGAGGGGGAGGTTTTCTATGCTCTGCGACTGATGAATGTTTCATACCAAAAAGACAAAAAATAATGTGTCATCTTAGAAGCTTTTGAGTTTGGGCTTCCCTTATGGCTCAGCTGGTTAAGAATTTGCCTGCAATGAGGGATACCTGGGTTTGAACCCTGGGTGGGGAAGATACCCTGGAGAAGGGAAAGCTACCCACTCCAGTATTCTGGTTTGGAGAATTCCATGAACTGTATAGTCCGTGGGGTCACAAAGAGCTGGACACGACTGAGCCACTTTCACTTAGAAGCTTAACAACAGTCTTAAGTAATAATGGGTAGGGATTTACAAACTAAAAATCTCACATGTTTGCATGTTCTCACAGTTTCTCCCTACAAATTGCAAGAGTTAAAAGGGAAAGTATTGATAGTAATTTTTGCAGTGGAAATGTTAGACAATACCTTAACAAAAGAATTCAAAGTAAACATCACCCCTGGGAGTGGACAGTGTGTGTTTTTAAATGTGGTGCCCTGAGAATCACCGTTCTGTTATTCTGGTGGGAGGCATCAGACAAACCAAGAGAGGAACGTTCTATAAAATAACTTACCGTCAGTCTTCACAATGTCAGTGTCAAGGATTGTTCCAGATTTGAAGGAGGCTCAAGAGACATGGCAACTAAGTACCTTGTCCTGGTGGACTGAACTCTGCCTCAAAACTGGGGGATGTTATAAAGGACATTAGTAGACATTGTTGGCTTTATGGAGTGTGTGTGACGTGAAACCATGGTGTTGATGTCGCATTTACTGACTTTGATGGCTGCATTATGTACTGTTATAATGTAAGACAACACCCTTCTTTTAGACTTAGATGAGTATTAAGGACTAATATTATGTAAACAGTTACGTGTGTGTGTGTGAGAGAGAGAGAGTGCTCAGTTGCTCAGTTGTGTCTGACTCTGAGACACCACGAACTATAGCCCCCTGGGCTCCTCTGGCCATGGGATTCTCCAGATAAGAATACTGGAGTGGGTTGCCATTTCCTTCTCCAGGGGATCTTTGCAACTCAGGGATCAAACCTGCATCTTTTGCAAGTCTCCAGTATTGCAGGCAGATTCTTTACCACTGAGGCTCCTGGTTCCTGGGAATCCTCTTATGTATGTTTATGTATATATACACACACACACGCCCTTTTTCAAATGGTTCAGGGAAAAAAAAACTGACCAGCTCATTCAACGCTTAGAAGACATATATGATGACACAAAATAATTGTGATATATTATAAAAATAAAAGGACATTTAAAAAAATGTGGCATTATTAGTGGTGAGTGGTGTCAGGAAATAAGGCTGGAAAAAGTGTGTTGAGAACAAGTAATTAACTTCTCAGCCACGTGGGGGGTTTATCCTTTTTACATGATGGTCGCGATGAAGACTTTCAGGTTCTATTTTTGAGAAGGTTTTTTCTCTGCCTTGGCTGATATAAGGATATGAATATTTTAAAAAGCTTGGTCTCGGTGGAGCACCAGCAGATCACAGAGAGCTCACAGAATGTGAACACCTCTGTGCTTGAGTGTGCCCGAGTGTGTGTTAGTGAGTGTGAGTGTGAATTGACCATATTCGGAAGACGTTCTTAGTCAGGATGTGCCAGTAAACACATAGTTTGGAGATACTGCCCTCCACTTAAAATAGCTTAAAATCTAATCCTACTTCAAGCCATATTAAAAATTTACTTCAAACCTTTTAAAAGATTAAAGAGGTTTATTTTTTTATTATTACTGTAAGAAAACATAAAACACATTTAATCTTGGAGTGGAAAGGGCGCTTCTAAGTAATATTGGACCTAATGTCAGTACCTGCTTGCTTTTTTATTTTCAGTGCCCTTGAAAGAAAATCATTAGACAAATCCTTGGGAATGAGTTCTTGTCCGGGATTTCTTTTTCTTCTCAGTCCCAGATCTGATCGCTCGCACCCCCTCCCCTGTGTGTAGGCATACAGCCTTTCTCCTCTCCTTTCTTGCCTTCTGTCAGCGTGCTTTCTTGCTTGCTTGCTTGCTTTCTTGACTTCCCCCTTCACCTGTTTTGTCCACCTTCCCCGAACCAGCAGCCACCAGTCTGCTCTCTGTGTCTATAATGAGCTGTTTTAAATTTTTGTTTTCTAGATTTTACATAAAGAAGACCTTTGTCTTATCTGACTTATTTCACTCAGCATAATGCCTTCTAGCATAATGCCACAAATGGCAGATTTTCTTGCTTTTTTATGTCTGAATGATGGAGTTCACTTTTGACCTTATCGTACTGTCACTTTCCTTTGCCGACTCCAAACGCTGTTCCTGGAAGCCTGCAGATTTGATTCACTCTGCTGGAAAGTCCTACTGGCTTCTCACACTCAGCATGTCCAAACCACTGTTTCCCCATTGCCCACCTGCTCTGAATCCCACGTGAGGTGTTCATTTCCCTCGGGCTCCCTCGCTCCTTAGTGAGAGCTCACGATTCATGGTTACGGAGGGAAACCTTGGCGTCATACGCCTTCTCGCGTTCCTCAGCCAACTGCATGTTCATCCCCGCGGGTTCCATGGTCACAGACTCTCTGCCCTTCTCCTCTCCTTTTCTCTCTTCACACTGACCCTTGCCGGAGCGTCATCCTTTCCCTTTGTAGAAAAGAATTACTTAAATGTTAGTTTTTTAAGTTTTGCCATTAGTGAACACTGAAGAGGGATACAAATAGCAGCCCTCGAGATGTTGTTGCTCCGTTTGACATCGATCGAATGCTCAGCCTGTGCTTCCTTGCATGACCTCCATTTGACCTTGATTTGCAGAGACTCCATCCTGAGTAGTTGATTCTCCCCTTAACAACTTACTGGGACAGAAGGGCAGTGTGTGTCTCCCCCCGCCCCCCACCGTCACCATGACACCCAGGTCTGATAATGTTTCCTTCTTTACTTTGGAAAAGGAAGCTCAGGTCAGAATAATTTATTATTAGATATTTCCTTTATTTCTCCCGCATGTATTTTCTTCAATACTTCTCCAATTATTGTCATATTTTACCTCACCCCTTGTGTCTTTGTCAACTGCCTTAGCTCGTTTGCTTTTTATGAGGCAGTTTGTACACAATTTAAGGATTACTTCTTACCTGGACGGCTGTCTGTCCAGCCCCGTTCGTGCTCTGCGGGGTCCGGGGCTCGCCCCCCACCGCCTTCTCTCCCGCCCTCTCCTCGGCTGGGTCTGCTTCTGTCTGCCTCTCTGCATTTGCCCCTGCGGTTTCCCCACCATGGGGTATCTCCCACCACCCCCGCCTCTCCAAACCAGGCTCCAGTTCATGCCATTCCCTGACCCAACGGCAAAAGTAGGTGATTCACTCTTCCTGTGAAAATGGTCAGAAGCACCCGCCTTGTTCTTAGTAGTTTATGTAGGGGGTCATGTTAGTATTTCCTTTCAAGAAATGTACGGGACCTTTAATACATTTAGAGGTAAAGTTAGCCCGACTGGAATGCTGTCCAGACAAGGAGAGACCCACGTTTTACTCAGATTCACCACTCATCTTCTGCAGAAGATGAGAGCAATTCATTTCTTCTTCCTGAACACATCTTCATCCTTTTTTTTTCCATGGAAGAGTCTCAGGGGAAGCTCTGAGAGTCACTGGGCCAGTGACCTGAGTGTACAGTGTCCACAGGGCCCCGGCTCGGGCTTGGGCTCGGCTCCGTCTATTCAGCCTTTCTAAACGCCACTGCTCCTCCTGCAGGAATGACCTCTGAGGCAATGACGCAGCCCACAGAAGCGCCAGCCCGCGGCAGCGGTGCGCAGACCCAACACTGGCAGCAGGCACTTGGGGTAACATTTGAAGTGTTGTTGTTTTTTTTTTAAAGAAAAGCAGAGTCAGTGTGGAGCCTCTTTTCTATTCATCAAACATCAGTTGTTTGTTTTCCGTCTGTATTTTCTTTCACAGTGTGTATGGTAGAAAGCATGTCAAAGTGGGACTTGGGAACCACAGATTTTGTGCCTTAGGAAGACGACTTAAATGTTCTGTGTCTGAGTGTTTTGTTCTGCAAAATGTGTTTTCTTTCACAGAAAAGGCCATGCTTCTGGAAAACCGAAATAATGGAAGGAGGGATAACCGCCCTTCATTTTCCAGAGAAGCAGGGAGAGTGGCTTCCCCGGTGACTCAGATGGTAAAGCGTCTGCCTGCAATGCAGGAGACCCGGGGTCGATCCCTGGGTCAGGAAGATTCCCTGGAGAAGGAAACAGCAACCCACTCCAGTACACTTGCCTGGAAAATCCCATGGACAGAGGAGCCCAGTAGGCTACAGTCCACGGGGTCGCAAAGAGTCCAACAGGACTGAGTGGCTTCACTTTCTTCCTTTCTCAGGGAGACGGGAGCTGGGAGGGGCCCTCACCTGTGTTGGCAGCTCAGACAAAGCCTCCAGAGGCTCGTGTGTGTTGAGGGGTGGGGGGCGAGTCCTCAGACAGTCCTAAAGCATCATTTGGGCCATACGGTACCTCATTCCCCAAGTCTGGTTCTCCAGGATTTAGGATATCCCCAAACATTTATTTTCTGCTCCCATCAGCCAAGACCCATTTGTGTTGCTTGTGAAAGTTAGAACTCTGCCTGCTGCAGTCGGTTCCTGTGGCCAGCAATCCACAGAGAAGATTTAGCAGAAACTGAGGCCAAGGACGACTGAACGTTCAGTACTGGAAGCTGCAGCAGACCTCAGGGTTTGTAGATAATATTACTTCTGCTAATCAAATATCTTTATGGAGAACTTACTATATATTAGGAACTGAGTTAGTAAGCCTTTTATGCATTATCCCCTATAGTTCATGGAAGATACGGGATTTCAAATCTAGTGAAAATGAGCTAATTGGAAAGACTTAGTCTGTAGGTTAGTGGTCGATGATGGTGAGGAGGAGGTGTGAAGTGAGGAGTCTTATAGTGGGGGTCAAGTCTATATTTAGTTTCAGTTCAGTTCAGTCACTCAGTCGTGTCCGACTCTTTGCAACCCCTTGAGCCGCAGCACGCTAGGCTTCCCTGTCCATCACCAACTCCCGGAGTCCACCCAAACCCATGTCCATTGAGTCGGTGATGCCATCCAACCATCTCATCCTCTGTCGTCCCCTTCTCCTCCTGCCCTCAATCTTTCCCAGCATCAGGGTCTTTTCCAATGAGTCAGCATCAGGTGGCCAAAGTACTGGAGTTTCAACTTCAACATCAGTCCTTTCAATGAACACCCAGGACTGATCTCCTTTAGGATGGACTGGGTGGATCTCCTTGAAGTCTAAGGGACTCTCTAGAGTCTTCTCCAACACCACGGTTCAAAAGCATCAATTCTTCGGTGCTCAGCTTTCTTTATAGTCCAACTCTCACATCCATACATGACCACTGGAGAAAAACCATAGCCTTGACTAGACGGACCTTTGTTGGCAAAGTAATGTCTCTGCTTTTTAATATGCTATCTAGGTTGGTCATAACTTTCCTTCCAAGGAGTAAGCGTCTTTTAATTTCATGGCTGCAATTACCATCTGCAGTGATTTTGGAGTCCAGAAAAATAAAGTCAGCCACTGTTTCCACTGTTTCCCCATCTATTTGCCATGAAGTGGTGGGACCGGATGCCACGATCTTAGTTTTCTGAACATTGAGCTTTAAGCCAACTTTTTCACTCTCCTTTTTCACTTTCATCAAGAGGCTCTTTAGTTCTTCTTCACTTTCTGCGATAAAGGTGGTGTCGTCTGCATATCTGAGGTTATTGATATTTCTCCCAGCAATCTTGATTCCAGCTTGTGCTTCCTCCAGCCCAGCGTTTCTCATGATGTACTCTGTATATAAGTTAAATAAGCAGGGTGACAATCTGCAGCCTTGACGTACTCCTTTTCCTATTTGGAACTAGTCTGTTGTTCCATGTCCAGTTCTAACTGTTGCTTCCTGACCTGCATACAGGTTTCTCAAGAGGCAGGTCAGGTGGTCTGTTTGAGGTGTCCCAAGTCCTGTTGACACTACTGGCAATAACCTCAACTTTTGTAAGTCTCCTTCACTTTCATAAAGACAGAATTTGAAAAACTATTGATCGTAGAAATAACTTCAACATCTCCTGGAATTAGCCTTGACTTGGTGGTAAGCTCTCTCTTCGCCAATCCTTCAGTTTTCCAGTCCTAATTAATTGGCTCATGAAGCTACCAGTGGGTTGATGTTGAGCTCCAAGGAACCGTGTTGACCAGGAGCAGAAGAAGCTCAGTCGTGGCCACCAGCGTGATCTTTGTGGACTTACCCACTCGGCAGAAGGACAGCATGGTGGATTTTTGGTAAGGAGAGTAGCTGGCCATCTAGCCTGATTTCAGCAAGTTCTCTTTGATATTGAAAAGCATACATAATAGCTTCCTTTAAGTAGAGTGGTAAAGTTAATAAATAGTGATGAGTATTTAAAGGTACTCCAAGAAACGTGTCAAATGAAGATTTTGGTAAAGCAAACTAACAACCTATCAAAGTCCTTTGTCTGAGTTATAGACTAGCAAAAGGTCTCAGGCAGGGCCAAAGAAAAGTAAAATATCCCAAATGAAGCTTAAAGTGGGGAGGTGTTTTTATTGCACACCCGAGTAGGGTGGTTAGGATGGAAATAGTCGGTAAAGAGCAGGCTCTCCTCTTCCGCCAGCTGTGCAGAAACCCCAACACCCTCCACAGAGTGTCCATCGTTTCCCAAACTGGGCTGGGCTGCACCCTCCAGGACGCCTCTAGAAGGGTTTAGTAAGAGCTCTGTGCACACACCGTGCCTGTTCACCTGCGGACGGCTGTAGGGCTGAGAAGCGTTCCAAGCTACAGTCAGCCCTCAACTTAGGTGAATGACTGAATGACAAAGGAAAGTTCTTTAAAATATACTACCAAAACAATATTCATGTTAAGAAGTAAGCCTCCGGCCATGAGAAAGTTAAAGAATAGATACTACGTTCTTGGCAATTGAAAATCTAATTCCACTTTTCAGTACTTGGGGACAGTGGACTTCTGTGCGCCAAAGGGAAACCCAGCGCCTGGCTCCATGGGCGGCCGGGCGCTGTCGCTAAGCAGCGGTTTGCGCTGACTGCACTGGGTTCTCTTCCTGTGTCAGGGAAGTCCTCCCCCCTTCTCTGCCCCATCCTCCCCCTCCACCTCTTCCTGTCTCTCCCCCTCCCCTTCCTTCTTCTATCCGCTTGCTGACAGACAGCACGCCTAATCCAAAGGAACTGTTGAACAATGAAACAGACAGGAATTCAGGATTTTCTATATGGTCTCTTGAGTTCTAATGTTAAAGGAAAGATCAAAAAAAGTTCTAATCCAATTATTATTTCCCAAGGCTTTCCCACATATCTGAAAAAAGAAAAAAGTGGCACAGTTTTGAAGATAAGCAAACAGAACTATTACCAGCCTCACATCTGTGGCCAATATAGCCTTTTCTCCCCCCTCTATCTCTCCCTGTCTTTCTTTTATTAATCAATTGGTATGTCTCCCACAGACCTATATGTATAAAAATTTGGTTGAATCCTCTTGTGCCTAAACAACTTTAGCTTAAATATAAAGCCAGAATAACCTTCAAGACAAGAATACATTCTTGGACTAAACTTAAACTTTACTGATTTAGAATTTGAGAAGATTCAATAGTAATTAGTAAAAAAAAATTATTTTAATATATTCCTGAGCTCCTTTAAGTAAACTTGGGGTATTTGTTATTAATTTCAACAATGTTCTAAACATGCATCATTCTTATCTAGTCATGAAACGTGGACCTGCTTAACTGTTGGTGGGAGTATAAACTTGTACAGACACTATGGAAAACAATATAGAAATTCTTCAAAAAAAATTTAAGCTAGAACTACTGTATGATGCATGGACCACAGCCTTGTCTAACTCAGTGAAACCAAGCCATGCCCGCGGGGCCACCCAAGATGGTGGGTCATGGTGGAGACGGCTGACAGAATGGGGTCCACTGGAGAAGGGAATGGCAAACCACTTCAGTATTCTTGCCTTGAGGACCCCATGAACAGTATGAAAAGGCAAAATGATAAGATACTGAAAGAGGAACTCCCCAGGTCAGTAGGTGCACAATATGCTACTGGAGATCAGTGGAGAAAAGACTCTGATGCTGGGAGGGATTGGCGGCAGGAAGAGAAGGGGACGACAGAGGATGAGATGGCTGGATGGCATCACCGACTCGATGGACCTGAGTTTGAGTGAACTCTGGGAGTTGGTGATGGGCAGGGAGGCCTGGCGTGCTGCGGTTCATGGGGTCGCAAAGAGTCGGACACGACTGAGCGACTGAACTGAACTGAGCTGTATGATTCAGCAGTCCTGCTTCTCAGCGTATAATGCATATTCAAAAGGATTAAAATCAGGATCACGAAGGGATGTCTGCACCCCATGTTCACTGCAGCATGGCTCACAATAGCCAAGATGTGGGAACAACCTAAGTGTCCCTTAACAGAAGGGAAACTGGTACATACATATAGCGGAACATCGTTCAGCCTTAAAAAGAAGGGCATCCTGCTACACGCCGCAGTGTGGATGGACTTTGAGGACATAGAAAGGGAAATAAACCAGTCATTAGAAGACAAACACTGCATGATTTTACTACTGACGTGCTGTATCTAAAGTAGCTGGACTCATGGAAGCAGAAAGTAGAGAGGTGCTTGCCGGGGCTAGGGGGTAGGGAACGTGGATTTTGGTTCTGTAAAAGGAAGAAACTCTAGAGTCCACTGCACAAGACTGTGGCTACAGTTAACAATACTGGCGTGTACAATGAAGAATTTGTTAAGAGGACAGATCTCAAGTTATGTGCTTTTTGCTACAATAAAACAAACACACAGAAAGAGATCTGTGCTGCTTCTAATGGACCATATGTTCTGCTAGCTACTGAGTCAGGCATGACTTAGCCACTGAACAACGGTCTTTATATAACCTTATACCGTTGCAGGCAGTAAAACTGAAGTTCTTCTAAATTTACTCTATAAAGCCTGCTGATTTCCTAATTCAAGTAGTTTTCCCCCTGTTATTCACAATTATTTTCATTATTCTTCGGGGGTATACCTAATGAATGATGCGCTGGTTAACAATGAGGCAACGCGAGCAAGTAGAGAAAAGCGAATGATTGCTATCCAAAGTGGATTTGGGTTTCCCGAGAGCTTCCCAAATCTGTGATGCTATAATCAAACGTTTTCCTCCTCCTCTCACAAAACAAATGTTGAGGGGTAATGTGCATGAAGACGTCTGTATGATCCTGTTCCAGCACCTATTCTGATGGTTGGGGCAGGAGATGGATCCCAGGATAATTAAGCAGCCCGCCAAATGAGGGATTGGATTCTGCTGGTTGCTGCCAGCTAGAATCATGAGAGAGCTGCGATAATCACTTGAGTCAAAGCAGGGTTCCACAGCTCGACGTGGTCTCTTTTACCTGTCACGTGTAGGAGGAGGGAAAGCTCCCTGAGCAGCACCTCCTGGGTGGCTGGGCTCTCTCTGCGCCTCCCTGGGGCCTGGCCTGCCTGCAGAGCCCAGCAGCTGCTTCTCCTGCAGTCTTGGTTCCTCCCTTCTTAGCATCCTCCCCACGGGCGCCTGGCACGCCGCACCCAGCCCTGTGGCCCAGCCTGATGGTGCATTCTGCCCGGAGAAGACCTTCCCTCCACAGAAGGAATGGCATATTCATCACGATGCCTGGGTGGCAGCTGGAGAGGGAGTCACAAAGACAGGACACAGAACTGCGGGCAGCGAGCGGGGCTGGGGAGCCAGGAGCCGCGGCTGTTAGAGAGGAAGAGAGCTGGCAAGCTCTGGGTCAAACCATGTGTCAGTGAAGCACCCAGTTTGACGGGAGCCAACGGGGAGGCCCTGGGGTCCCCAGGCTGCAGAGGTTCCAACCGCCCTGCCTCCCCTCAGCCCTCCCTGGGCTGCGGGCACTCACTGGTCTGTGCTGGGGGGAACTGGTGTGCTCGGCCCTGACCTTCCCCACTCCCTGTCTGAAGTTGCAAAGCCTCGGGACTCACCAGATCCTCCCCCCGAAGTATTTTTAGATTTCCCTTGTGGCCTTTTCCCCAGGACAGAAGACCAGACACAATTCTGTTCTCGCAAGCAATCTACAGAAAGCTGGAAACTCAGCTCACTTCCTGGCTTGGTCAGGTCGTGAACGTGCCCTTTAAGCAGGTGTGGACCCCCGGGCGGTGAGAACTGGGGCAGGATCGGTTTAGAATCAGGCTGTCAGAGCCACAGGGTTAGCCTTCTTTCTTATAATTGAAGCAGAGTTGAGAAGGCCTCCATGTGGGATAACTTTGGTGACATTGTTCGCTCCAAGTGAATCAGTAAGGTGTCTATAAGTGAATGACAAGGGTCATTAAATGCCTGTTTAAGTCATTCAGGTTTCCCAGGTGGCACTAGTGGTAAAGAACCCGCTTGTCAATGCAGGACGCAAGAAATGCAGGTTCAATCCCTGGGTCAGGAAGATCCCCTGGAGCAGGGAATGGCAACCCACCCCAGTATTCTTGCCTGGAGACTCCCCATGGACAGAGGAGCCTGGTGGGCTACAGTCCATGGGGTCACAAAGATTCGGACACAACTAAAGTGACTTAACATGCACACACAAATCACTGGTAAAACACGAATCTTTTGCTTTCTAAAAATATGATATAATGCTTTAAACATATTCTAAATACCCTTAAGATTAAAGGACAGTCTGAAAACTGGCAGGCTATAACATAATTATTCATCTTTTCCACATATTCTTTCTTTTTGTACATTCATTATGAATATATATATACTATACTTCCCTGAAATTTGTGTAATGGAGCAGGGCTGAAGTTGGGACTATTTTCTCTGTATCTTTAAGTGATGTTCCCAATGTTTTCTGTTTACAAAAAGGCAACTCCCACAGATGAGCCCAGTTTATGTCCATAGCTTGTATCTTTTGGAGAAGCATTTAAAATCACTAAATTCTCTTCTGTAAAGGAGGAGATTCTATTAAATGATCTGTATGTTTTCCTGATATGTTTGCTAACACAAATATATGTATTTAGTTAAATAGCTATATAGTCATATTTTGAGTCTTGAAAACAAACATAAAATATATCACATATTGTGTATCATAATCTGTATTTATAGCATGCACACATATATACATACATTATATATAAACAATAATTTACAATATATAAATATATTTACATAGTATATGGTTACATATATATAAATGGATATATGGAGATAACGTATCTGTTCAGTTCAGTTCATTTCAGTCGCTTAATCGTATCTGACTCTTTGCGACCCCACGGACTGCAGCACGCCAGGCCTCCCTGTCCATCACTAACTCCTGGAGTTTACTCAAACTCATGTGCACTGAGTCGGTGTTGCCATCCAGCCCTCTCATCCTCTGTCATCGCCTTCTCCTCCAGGGTGCTGGAGACTCCTTTAGGGGCGGGTGGCGCCTCCCTTAGACGGATGGCAGAGATCGGCCATCAGGATGGAGGAGGGATTTGTAGACAGCACCAACCATCAGGACGGTGCCTCCACTGTTTCTTCTGGGTTAATAGCCTTTTCTTCTGTGATCCCTTGTCCTACCGCCCATGGTCTTGCAGACACAGCTCTTCTATCTGGGTTTTCTAAATACCATTTTGTTTCACTGATGGCCTCGCTGGATTTTAGACTTGATCAATAATTTGAGTTTAATATTAACACAAGCATGCCTTTACCACGCTGTTAAAAGGAAATGGCAACCCACTCCAGTACTCTTGCCTGGAAAATCCCATGGACTGAGAAGCCTGGTAGGCCACAGTCCATGGGGTCACAAAGAGTCGGACACGACTGAGCCACTTCACTTCACTAAAATCCGTGTCACCCCCTAGATGGACTCACTCCCCTGTGGTCCCCAGTGTTGAAGGCAGAGGGTGAGCTGTAGGGAGGGGCAGCGTGGGTGGGTCGGGAACGTGGGCTCTGCAGCCGCCAACCTGCAGCTTAAGCCCGGGGCTGCCCTTTGCACCCTATGTTGCACTGACAAATCTCACCTCAGTTACCTCATCTGTAAAATGGGGATAACGACGGCTGCCAACCTTGCTGCAGTGAGGGTTAATTAGTGGACTTGTGTAAAATGCTTTTCACATGACCTGACTAATGGTAAACACAAAATGATCATATTTATATTATTATTAAGCAACAGATTTTTAAAAAATCAGTAACCCACAGATGGTATCTATTATAGACTCTTTAATTACAAAATTTTGAAACATGTTATTCTAATACATATTAGAAAATGGAAAAATATGGAATTTCAGAATAGAATTCCCCTTTTCTGGATTTCAGTTTCAGTAGAGCGTTTCCCTACAAGGAAAACAGTAATAACAACTCCTTCACAACCTCTGCCCTTGTAAGTCACATAACTATGGTATACCGAATTATTATATGTGTGTTCTCTTCTGATGTCATAAAAGTACAGTTTACAGTGTATGTTCTCTTTATAAGTTATGAGTATTATTGAAAGTGAAAGTCGCTCACTAGTGTCTGATTCTTTGCGCCCCCATGGACCGTACAGTCCATGGAATTCTCCAGGCCAGAATACTGGAGTGGGTAGCCTTTCCCTTCTTCAGGGCATCTTCCCAACCCAGGGATCGAACCTAGGTCTCCTGCCTTGCAGGCGGATTCTTTACCAGCTGAGCCACAAGGGAAGCCCGAGAATACTGGAGTGGGGAGCCTATCCCTTCTCCAAGGGATTTTCCCGACCCAGGAATGGAACCAGGGTCTCCTGCATTGCAGGTGGATTCTTTGCCAGCTGAGCCATGAAGGGAGCTCTGAGTATTGCTAATGACCTCCTTTTATGGGACATTCTCCCAAGTGTGAGGCCCCAAAGAACAAGATTAGAAACATATGTTTTTGCCATTTTCTTTTCTAATTTTGGTAAGTATTGCTATCCCCACTTGCAAATGAGGTAGGCTTCCCTGGTGGCTCAGACGGTAAAGCGTCTGTGTGCAACGCAGGAGACCTGGGTTCGATCCCTGGGTTGGGAAGATGCCCTGGAGAAGGAAATGGCAGCCCACTCCAGTGTTCTTGCCTGGAGAGTCCCGTGGATGGAGGAGCCTGTGGGCTACAGTACATGGTGTCACAGAGAGTTGGGCACGACTGAGTGACTTCCCTTCACTTCACTTCAAGATGATGAGAAAGATGGAATGAGTTAGTGATGGTCACACAGCTAGTATCTGAGTTGGATTTAGAAAATCAGGCCTGCAAACGTTTTTTCTGCAAATCACCCTGCGATATTTCCTTCCTATACCATAAGGTGTCAAATAGGATATCAGGTAGCCAGGGAAGCGCTACTTGGAAGAGGGGGAGTAGGAAAAGAGAGATGTCAATTTTAATACATATATTTTATGCTTTATATATTTCCTGGATATCATCTATCACAACATTTCTGTTTTTTTCTTATACTTGTACTGATATATTTGACAAAATTCTTACTTTCTACTGCAGGTAGCTGTATATACTATTTCAGTGGGACTTTGTTTCTCTAGCTTTCTTTTTCTTTTTAGTTCAATATTGGTCTTTAGAGGATTTTCTTTTAAGGCATAGCAAGCCTGGATGGTGAGGTTGAACACAGCCAAGAGAATGGGAAATAGAAGCGATAACAAAATAATTAAGCTTAACTTGTAGCGAAGCATTATTGATTTATATTTGCAGTGTTCAAGATTGCAACCACCTTGAACTGCAGCCACCTTGAACTGAACCTGGTTCAGTGTCCCAGGTTTCTTTGCCTCCTGGAAGTGCAGGTAAAAAGGTCAAAATAGAACATGAATGCACAAATGAGTGTAGTTTTAGAACGGCTGATCCTAGTTTAAAATGAAATAATTCAGGCTATTACAATCTGGACATGTAACCCCCGTGAGGTCAATTAAAAAGAAGTGTGTGAGCAATGTTTCTGAGCAAACCTGTGTTAGGGAAGGCTGGGAGGCCATAACAAGGCAGATTTGTGCTTGCCATTGACTGCTCTTGCTGGTGGACGAACACGGCCAGCTGTTTATTAAAAGCTCCAAGTTCAAGTGGCAGCCTTCCACAATACCAGCCTGCAGAGGGGGAAGGCGACAAATCACCACGGCCTTGACTCACAGTGGCACGGTGGCCCCACGGCCCCAGAGGCTAGTGAGAGATTACAAGTGATGCTGAGTGGTTCGCCCTCACTCCCCAGGAAGAAGGGAGGCCCACCAGCCTCCAGCCCCCTGTGAGGTCTCCAGGAGCAAGCTGGGAATTGTTCTCAGGCGCACTGACACCTCAGTGTCCAGGACATGCCTGCTTTTATTTGGCGAACAGAGGCCTGCAAAAATGCCATGTGGTCCTTTCCAGAATGGTATCTGCTATTGGAAAGAAGCTCTGCTGTTGGGCACACTAGTTATTAAGGGTATCTCTAGGTGCCAAGAGGCTTCCCTGGTGGCTCAGAGAGTAAGGAATCTGCCTCCAAAGCTGGAGACCTGAGTTTGATCCCTGGAGGAGGGCGTGGCAACTCACTCAGTATTTTTACCTGGAGAACCCCATGGACACAGGAGCCTGGCTGACTACAGTCCACGGGGTCACAAAGAGTCAGACATGCCTGAGTGACCAACACGTGCCTCCTTGTAGGCGCCAATGCTAGATACGTTCCAGGGTGATGGAATGTGCAGGAAGAGAGAGAGTCGTGCACAGAGCCTGTCTCCTGCTCAGACACGAGCGTGCTGAATGCTTTTGTTCCTCAGCCCTTGAGGCCTTTACATCCTTGCTGGCTGGGCTGCCTGCCTCCTTCCCCAGGCGGGCTCTACTGTCGAGGTGTCATCCTCACCCACCTCCTCCCAGCTGGAGCACATCAGACGCCTGGGCTTCCACAGCCTTCGCACCACGCTGGTTCATGTCTGGAAACACGTCTGACCCCCAACTCTGTTATCTGCTCCCCCCCTACCCTTCCTTCAGGCCTCAGACTGCCACATCACATTTTCAGGGAGTCTTTCCTGACCTCCCTGCTCCCTCCTCCTGAGATCAGCTCCAGTCCCTATCAGGACCTCCCGGAGCCTGGAGTCTCCCGGGGCCTCAGAGTACCTCTGACTGTGCTGCCTGCAACAGCAGAGGCGTCCGCCTTCGTCCCCGGAAATGGGTCGTGTGAAACCAGTGCTGGCAGGACCATGTTCTCCGCAGGGAGACTGGGCCCTGCCCCTCCCCTGGCTTCTGGCGTGGCTGGCAACGCTTGGCGCCCCTTTGGCTGAGAGAAGCATCGCTCCCTTCTCTTTATCCGGCATCTCAGAGCGTTCTGCCTGCATCTCGCAGCATCTTCCCTCCATGCAAATCTGCCTCTGTATCTCTCCCTTCTTATGAGGAGACCAGTCTCCTTGGATTAAGGTTTAGTAGGATTGGACGGGAATGACCTCCTCTTAACCTGACTCCATCTGCAAAGGCTCCATTTCCAATAAGAGCATGCCTAGGGATCCTGGGAGATAGAACCTCTCCGTGTCTGCAGGGAGGGTCACAGTTTGACCCAGAGCCCAGAGCAACCCGGCATAGTCTGCCAGGGCACGCTGCTCACGTGTGGTCCCTCTGTGTCCCATGTCTGTCCCCTGGAGCGGACCGGACCTCCATTAGTTCACCTCTGGCTCTGTCTGGCTCCACAGGAAGTGACTGGCACGCAGTGAATGCTCCAGAATTTTTATGAGGGCATCTCTCTTCTGCCTCTCAGCTCCAGCGCGCAGTGCTCCAGTCTCCCCCTGGGGTGGGGGTCAGCAGCAGGCTCCTCTGTGGAGGGGAGGGGGCCAGTCCTTTACACAGAGGCGCTGGTAGGAGCGGGTTTCCTGCAGCAGTCCCTGCAGGTGGAGCCCACCATGGCTTCTGGCCAGTTTGACCGAAATGTTGTTAGACCTGATTTGTCTCAGTGTAGTGGCAAAATGGCTTAGAAGAAACTGGAATTCTGACTTTGGAAATTGCTCATGCTTCTATTTTGCCTTTGAGATATTTTTGTTTATTACAGTGGGAAATTGTGAGGAAAATTGCTGTTTTTCTTCATTTTGGATAGTTAAGACATCTATTCTCATTTACAGCTAGACTCATTTGAAGTAAAGAAGTCTGTGAACTGGGAATACAGAGCATATTAAAATAACGTCACGGATGCCGGATCCTTTCTAACCGAAGGATCGGGTAAAGTCACATCCTTTGACTGTCTCAGAAGCTGCATTTGCAGATCTGAGGGCCCTTGACTTCCCTGGTGCCTCAGATGGTAAAGCATGTGTCTACAATGCGGGAGACCCGGGTTCGATCCCTGGGTTGGGAAGATCCCCTGGAGAAGTAAATGGCAATCCACTCCAGGACTATTGCCTGGAAAATCCCATGGACAGAGGAGCCTGGTAGGCTACAGTCCAGGGGTCGCAAAGGGTCGGACATGACTGAGCAACTTCACTTTCTTTCAGTTTCTTTTCGCTAAAACCAGGGTGTCAGCTCATCTCCCTTATGTTAGTGGCCTGTTTTTAGACGGCTTGCTTAGAATGATTTTTCATAATTTCATTTGCTCTACATATAGCTTGCTATTATCATGTTTGCACATTCTGATCCTCTGACTAATTCTAGCAGAAGGATGCATTCTGATATGTTTGAGTATCAAGATACTTTGTTTATATTTTGACTTTATTCCCTGACTAGAAACACCACCTACTGTTAGGTTGAAAAAAAAAAAAAATCAGAAAACACTTTTGGCCATATGTATTGACAATAAAAATATTTTGTCATCTATAGATATTGAACACTTTAAATTGCTAGTATATTTCCACTATTTCACTTCTAACTGAAGTTGAGAACTCTAAAACTTGTTACATATAAACAGTATATATAAACTTTTTATACACACACACAGACACAAGTGTTGGGGAGCAGATTTTTGTTTCTTTAGGGAGGTATCTAGTAAGCAAAGGTCTCTGACAGTTGACTGCATTATACTTGCCTTTTCATATAAAAAGTAGAGGGCATACCTGGGTCATTTTCCCCGTGAGTGGGTCTTGGTCAATGCCCTCAGATCTGCAGTACGCGGTTTCGATTTTGTGGTTCTCGCTATGTTAAACACAGTGAGCTGGGATGGAATTGTAGCGGATAGTGTAGCTGTTAGTGTTAGGTTTTAGTGCTCGATGCACCTGGAGTTTCCTTGATCCAGTTTGGTGTCTGTTACAGGAACTGTTTGTTCTGAATTTAGGAACAGAATTCACTCTGAGAAATAACAATGTTTGTTTCGTGTTTCAAAGTACACAGGCTTAGTGATAATCCTGTTTAATGTGGATGCTGCAGCCATACAGTGATTGCATCCACTTCTAGTGTGCAGCTCACTCTAACAGCAGACAAGAGTTTGACTTTTGATATTCATGAGGTCTGTTTAAGAACTCTGATCTGCATGTACGCGGATGTTCTCCACCTGGGTGAGTCAACATGGCTCTTTAGAAAACAGAGGTGAGAGACTTAACAAGGTTTAACCAAGATGATAGACTAGATCAGAGATTACTAAAAACTGTGAGGAGAAGGGGGATCATGACAGATGAGGGGATTAAGAGACTTTATATAAATTATCACAGAATAGAAGCTCTCTAAATGCCACTTTATATAAATTTTCACAGAATAGAAGCTCTCTAAATGCCACGGCTTCTAGTGTTGTCTAAATATGAGTTAAAGTGATAAATGATGTGTTGTGTGTGTGTTAGTTGCTCAGTCGTGCCCGACTCTTTGCAACCCCACGGACTGCAATCCACCAGGTTCCTCTGTCCATGAGATTGCCCAGGCAAGGATACTGGACTGGGTTGCCATTTCCTTCTCCAGGGGATCTTCCCAACCCAGGGATCGAACCCGGGTCTCCTGCACTGCAGGGAAATTCTTTACCAACTGAGCTACAAAGTGTAATATTTAGCACATTTTCTAAAACTGTAAGCTAATAATTTGACTCTTATTTTTAACTTTTGTGAAAAGTGTTATGGAATAATCTAACAGCTATATGTAAAGAATAACTTATATGTTGCTTTAATTTTATTTTCAGTTAATATCGTATATTGATGAAAAGCCATGGCCTTGGACGTCATACTAAAACCCCGTGTAAAATAAGGAAATGGATTTGGCTGAGAGGAAATAACAGTGAAGTTTGCTTCTTTTCCAAAGTGAAAACACTTTTTGACCAAATCTAATTCAGTTACTATTTTTTCAAGAAACCAACTTTATAGATGCATAATTCACATACCATACAATACACACATTTAAAGTACACAGTTCAGTAGGCTCTAGCATAGGTTCAAAAATGGGCAGTCATAATCACAGTCAATTTTAGCACACTTTCGTCACTGCAAAGGGAAACCCCCATCCTAACATCCCCTACAGAGGGGTAGTTATTACCCCTCTGTCCTTATATTTCAGACTATCCCACTCAGCCCCAAGTAGCCACTAAGTTTCTTTCTCTGTCTACAGGTTTATCTACTCCAGACATTTTGTATAAATGGAGTCATAAAGCTCTGGCCTCTGACTGGATTCGTTTACTTAGCACAATGTTTCCAAGGTTACCTATGTTAGTGTTTGTATCAGTCCACCTCTTTTCACTGCTGAATAATATTCCTTCATGCAAGGAGATCCAACCAGTCCATTCTAAAGGAGATCAGCCCTGGGTGTTCTTTGGAAGGCCTGATGCTAAAGCCGAAACTCCAGTACTTTAGCCACCTCATGCGAAGAGTTGACTCATGGGAAAAGATTCTGATGCTGGAAGGGATTGGGGGTGGGAGGAAAGGGGGACGACAGAGGATGAGATGGGTGGATGGCATCACCAATTCGATGGACGTGAGTTTGAGTGAACTCCGGGAGATGGTGATGGACAGGGAGGCCTTGGGTGCTGCGATTCGTGGGGTGGAAGAGTCAGACACGACTGAGCGACGACTGAACTGAGCTGATATGGATAAAGGATGGTTTGTTTCAGCATTCATCCTTGGACAGATGTTTGGGTGGCTCCCATTGTTTAGCTCATAAACGGTTCTTCTATGAATGTTTGTGTACAGTTTTTTGTCTGCATAACTGTTACACATCCCTTAACATGTGTACCCAGGAAAAAACTACTGGCTGATATGGCAACTCTCTGTTTAAACAAGTAAGGGACCGCAGTGCTGGGTCCCCAGGGGGCTGTGCCATTTTTCGCCCCCAGCAGCAGTGTGCAAGGACTTCTCTGCAGCCTCCCCAGGGGGCGTGAGATGCGGTCTCACTCTGGGTTCGATCTGTAGTTCTCTGATAATACAGTGGCAAGCATCTTTTTTTTTTTTAAATCAGCGTATTGACTATTCATTTGTATACATTTCTTGGAGAAGTATCTATTCAGCTTCTTTGCGCAATTATTAATTGTTACTAATTCAACTTATTTTAACTTTGATGATTTTCAGTCTTGCCCATACTTTAGATCCTAATAGCAAGACTTTTCCAATCAAAAAAAAAAAAAAAAAGGCAAACTGCCCTTCATGTTACCTTCCCTCCTGTGGTCTGCTTTCTCTTGCAGCCTCCACGCACACCCTCCTGTTCACAGCCTCCGGTCTCAGCCCACACATCACCTCCGCAGGGAAGCTTGCCCTGATTGCGCTAGACGAGGGTGGGTGGTCCCGTCCTGTGCTCCGAGGGAAGTGTGTGCTTGTGTTTAAAGGACTGGAGCTGTCATGCAGTCACCGCCACAGTCAGATCTGTCTCCAGCTGCTCGGCCTGCACTTTGCTCTTGACCCCTAATACAGCCGAGGGACTTGCCCAGGAACTCACATCTGTCAGTGAGCGAATCAGGATTCAAGCCCTGATATCTGATCCCAGAGCCCAGCCTCTTCGTCTACACTGGTTCATCTTGCTCCTTTTGGCAGTCAGTAATTCTTGTCAGTGAGTGAAAGTCACTCAGTCCTGTCCGACTCTTTGCCACCCCATTGACGGTAGCCGGTCAGGCTTCTCTGTCCGTGGGATTCTCCAGGCCAGAATACTGGAGTGGGCTGCCATTTCCTTCTCCAGGGGATCTTGCCAACCCAGGGATTGAACCCAGGTCTCCTGCATTGCAGGCGGATTCTTTACCCTTTGAGACATCAGGAAAGCAAATAATGAAGACAGGTTCTAAACAGAGTCGACATTCTTTTGAAAGCCTAGCAAGATTTAGAATTCCATTCAACTCTACCTTTCCCAATGGAGCAAGGGGCTGCTTGGCATTCCTGGTAACAGACGCTGCCATGCATACAGCAGAGGTTTCGGCCATACTAACAGCGATCGGCATAATGTAACCTGAGTACTGGACACTCAGGAGGGTGGGCACCAGGGCTCTGCCCCCAGTGGGTACCCCTGAGTCCTGTCACAGAACAGGCCCAGTCACGCTGCCCCCCCAGACTGCAGAGGCCCCTCCACCCCTCACTGCCTTTGCTCAGCTCACCCTTGTTCATCCTTCAGAATGCTGATCAGACATCACCGCCTCTGGAGGCCAGCCCTCCAGATCCAGACCACATGCCCTGTGGAATGTGGAGGAAAACTGGAATCTTCTCTTATCCACACAAGTCCGCACAACATAATTTAACTCTTGCTGTGTCTGCTCTCACCATTAACTCCTTGGGAGCAGACGCTACAAGGGGGAGTAAACTCTGGATTTGTAGTACATCTCACATGCGTGTTAGTTGAATGAATAAACAGACTTGCCTGGATTCTGTATCAGTCATGGCATGGCTGTGTATATGGCATAGTGTGGCATAGCTAATGCCTGTAATTGCACTCAAGTAGATATTTTCAGTTTAGCTATATAGAATTAATAAACCAGTCTAAAGTATTTCATTTAAAAAAAAACAGGATCTTTGGATTTTGAATAATATGCTAGCTGCTAATGTAGTATGGTTCCTAATTTGTCTCCAAGGTGGTGGCAAAATTCCATACATTGTAACCAGGAAGGTGACAGCTAAGACTTCCTTCTCATGCTCATGGGAGGAAAAAGTGAGGTCATTTATGCTCCCTGGTCCTAAGAGTTTGGTAAATGACATTGGCTTGGCGACTCAAGACCGACCCCAAACTCTGCCTTCACATTCATTTGATTTTTTTTTTATTCCTTCTTCATTCAAGCATGTATAGTTGCCAAGGATTAAAAAAGCACTTGATATATAGAAATGTACTTTACAGTCGCTTTTCTGGGGTATCCTTATTCTTAGCTTTCAAAGGTTCCTTCTGAGTTCGTGCTGAGGGGAGAAGGAACATGGCAAGCTGGGCACACGGTGAGTTCTTTAAGCTGCGCTGGTAAAAACCCACTGAGGTGGGAAGCCTTGCAGGGCTGGAGGGCCTGTGAACTGGATAGCAGAGTCTGCTTCTTTTCTTCATCCTGGGAAGACACTTAATACCTTCCCTTGCTTTATTTGCTGTTCCACATTTGTACTTGAAGGCTATCATGTTACTATTGTTAAAAGCTGTGGGCTAGAATTTGGAGACACTCTCTAAAGAACTCTTCACCGTCAGGTCATTCACTTTAGTGAGATCCCCTAGTGTTTCTCTGTAACATTGGCATCTATTGCTGCAAATTCCATGTACATAACCCTGAAATAAAGATGCACAGTACCTAGTACGGTTTTCAAGCTATATATGATGAAAATACAGGGTTATGGTGTGGTCTGCAGAGAAGATAAATCTTGCTTTCCCTCTCTCTCCATCTCTCTCTGTCCACCCCCACCATTTCTCTTTGCCAAGAGATTGGCCATTCGGATGTCTTGAGTTTGGAATTAAAGCTCTTCTTTCTTCTGCCTAAATGCTTCTTTTGCTCTGGAAAATAGAGAAGGAGGAAGGCTCCTTCTGCAGATGCAGACGTACTAAATTAATATCCTGAAGCCATAACCCAGTTACAGGACAAAGGGCCGTCCGAGCTGAGGCAGCCTCTTCATGAAAGGCCACAACAGCAGCTCCAAGAACCAGCCTGTCTCTGAAACATTAAGATCTCCTTCACACAGGCGCATGCTATCCTAGCTTTTTATTCTTTGACAGTCGAATAATTAATTGCAATGAATTTGTAAGATTCTTAAAAGCTTTGAATTGGGTGGAGAGAAATAAGGAACATAAATCTTGCTTTTCACTTTCACTTTTTGTTGTTTATTAGAAGTGGCTGTCAGGGCTGTTTTCAATTTATTTAATATTCTTATTAATAACAAGTCTAATTAAGAAATCCATTAGAAGTCTGTGAAGTTAATTTAACAGGGGGAAACCCTAATGGAGTGTTACTGGAATTGTCTTTATTAAAAGAATGTCACAAGCTTTCATGGGCCCTTAATCAGAATCTCCTGTCATCTGAATTAGACAATGTAGTCAAACTTGTATATTTTTAGATTTTTATTATTCGAGCTTATCTCAAAGCATTTTTGGCATATGTTGTATATGTCACTGAGTAGGTACATCTCCCAGACAGTGGTTGTTATGCTGTCAGGAGTTTGGAAATTGGATGACTTTAATTTATATAAAACATTCTGAGTGTAGCAGATTAAATGATGTTTACCCCTAATGAATTCAGCATCTTAAAATTCAGTGACCAACAGTCACTGCGGAAGTCCACATGAGAGCTTTCAATCAAGCATGCCTTACAAAAGCAAATCATTCACTTCTCTAGAACGGTCTGTATTTTCTGCCTCCAGCTCAGCATATACATACAGGTATAAAATATTTGTTTTAGGAAATCAAGTATACAATTTTAGAATACCTGAGGCTATCTTTTGGTCATGATAGAGAAATTATAACTTCACATGTTATCTATGTAGACGTTACTGAAAAGTGGTTAAGTCAAAACTCAGAGGCGGTTTCTTTGTCCAATTTAACAGTAGTTTGAGATGTTAGGTATTTCTCCCTTTGGCAGAGGCTGAGAAGTTTGGGATATATTCTCTTTCAGGGGGCTGGAGCCTTCTTGTGAGGAACAGGAGTGCTCGTAAAGTGCAGTCCCTGCAACACTTAGGAGAATGTCATTTTTGTCTACCCAAGGTAGAAAAGTATGGATGTGAGAGTTGGACTGCGAAGAAGGCTGAGCACTGAAGAATTGATGCTTTTGAACTGTGGTGTTGGAGAAGACTCTTGAGAGTCCCTTGGACTGCAAGGAGATCCAACCAGTCCATTCTGAAGGAGATCAGCCCTGGGATTTCTTTGGAGGGAATGATGCTGAAGCTGAAACTCCAGTGCTTTGGCCACCTCATGCGAAGAGTTGACTCATTGGAAAAGACTCTGATGCTGGGAGGGATTGGGGGCAGGAGGAGAAGGGGACGACAGAGGATGAGATGGCTGGATGGCATCATTGACTCGATGGATGTGAGTCTGAGTGAACTCCGGGAGTTGGTGCTGGACAGGGAGGCCTGGCGTGCTGCGATTCATGGGGTCGCAAAGAGTCGGACATGCCTGAGCGACTGAACTGAACTTAACTAAAGGTAGAAAGAGCTCCCCAGGTGCTACAGACCCTGCCTGCCAATGCAAGAGACACAGGAGACACAGGTTCAATCCCTGGGTAGGGAAGATTCCCTGAAGGAGGGCATGGCAACCCACTCCAGTATGGCCAGAGATGCCTGGAGGGCTACACTCCACAGGGTCATAAAGAGTCGGACATGACTTGTGTGAATAACAACAGCAACAACAACAAGAAGATAGAAAGAGCCCCCCTCCACCATAACAAAGAATGACTCAGCAGTTTTATTCTGATGGAATTACCTGCTAAACCATAGAGCTTTTAAAATTTGCTTATGATTCTTATATCATCTAGGAAGCCTTTAAATTTGTTGTGGGCTAGCAAAATCTAGCGGCTTTCTGATTGTGTTTTCTTTGTGTCTTGCTGTATCTTAATGGTATTTTAACTAGAACCATCTCTATATTGTTCTAGTTAAACATTAGGAACTTAAAAAAAATCAGACTATGTAAGTTTATACATCTCAGTTATGTACAGCAAGATCAGTACATCATGCTAGTTAAGAATAGCTGCTTTGGAGTTAGAACCTGGTTTGAATCTCAGCTCCTCCAATTATGATGTAGAAACATTAATAACCACTGCAGTTATAAACATAGTTGTCATGTGACTGACAGTGTTTCAAGGAACCATTATAAATCAATAAATAGTTCAAATAATGTCAAGTTATTCTATTAACTCTATATAAAATATTTTGTATATTTTATCCTATTCTAGAATATCAATGGATGGTTTTATGGTAGTGACTAAATAAACATGGCTTCTTTCTTCCTGTTTTATAGATGCAGAAATAGGTTTAAGAAAATTAAGTTGAATAGAGTAAAATTTTATTGAGTGTCAACCCTCTTCACAGAGTATTTAGGAACTGTAGGAATGCAGAGATAAGGCACAGGGAAGAAGTACACAGCCAAGTAGGAGGCACAATCGAATATTCAAATTCCAGTGATGAATTAAAAATAGAACGCACCTGCCAATGCAGTGGACATAAGAGACACAGGTTCCACTCCTGAATCAGGAAGATCCTCTGGAGGAGGGTATGGCAACCCACTCCAGTATTCTTGCCTGGAAAATCCCATGGACAGAGGAGCCTGGCGGGCTGTGGGCCATAGTTTTGCAGTCGGACATGACTGAAGTGACTCAGCACGGCACATAGACCTATACGCACTTAATGTTTGAGTGTAGAATGAATGAATGACTAACAATAGGTACTATTTATCCAGTGCTTTTTGATCTATGTTGACCATTTAGCAATAAAAATATTCCAAGAGCTGTGCTAGCCCTTTCTTAAATAGGATCTGCTGTGTTACAACAGTGTTGGGGAACATGTATCATCCCCTTCTTAGTGGTGAGTGTACTTAAGCTTACAGAGTTCAAGCTAGAGAGTTCACCTATTCACTCTCTTAAGTTTTGACTCCAACAACATATTCTTGAAACACACTGTCAAATACAGGAGTTGTGACCGTGATCACTTAATTAGAACCCCAGATAGGTGCTTTGCTAACTCGGTTCCTCAGAAACTAATTTAACTGAGCTCCAGTGACTTCACCATGAGGAAAATAAAGTCCTGTGTCTCCCAGGGCTGTGCAGATTAAATGCTTTGCATATGAAAATGTTTCCTAAAATACACTTAAGGGGTAAAAAATGTAGGGTTCAAAGGAAAATGGCTCAAGGATTACTGCTTTCTTCAGTGATCTCTTTATGGAGGATAAAAGGAGGTTTCCCAAAGAATGGAAATAGACTATACACAGAAAAAGTAAGAGATACAACGATTGTCTTAATTGGAACATAAAGTCAGTTAGAGGTTGGAAACATAGATTGTGAGTCAGCTGTGGTAAGGAGACATCTTTTGTTGGGTTCTTAAAATACCACAACATTTCACAAATAAGTTTGTATCGTGAGCTACTCTCTAAAAGATTGAAAACTCTGCCCCCAGGTGTGTGTTGTATATGCGATGCTCAATGCTTCTGGGGCTGGAGGCCCCGCTCACCACGATCCTCCCGTACTCTCCTGGAACCCCAGCTGGCTCCACTCCTTCACGTTGCCTGGTTGGTCCCTCAGGGCTTTTGAGCTGGTCATTCTCCTGGAGGATGCCAATCATGTCATCTTCCACGGAAGTCTGTGAAAACACTGTTGAGATGGCAAGGCAGAAATCAAGTATTGTCAGTGCTGGTGCCATCAAAATCCTCTAGTGGAATGATGAAAAATACACCCTTGTCACCAAGTAAACAAGTCATAGCAATGAAGCTAAAGAATACTCAAATGCCACATCTACGTAATAAAACAAGCCACCTGTGTAAGGGAAATTACATGTTGAAGTTGGTTTCCAGATTGGGTTAACTAATTACATACAAAGTGCTCCTATAAAAAGGCTCATTTGGGTGCCTAAAGGGACAGAGGTAACTAATTATATACCACCAGCCTACAGGAATCTTAGTGTGTTGATGTGTTCACATCAGAAGAAAAAAAAAATTGCTTTATGCTGAACACTCTGTCCTGTAACACACAATCCATGGGATAATTTCCTTCCCAGTGATGCTCTGGTCACTAATTGTCAGGAGGGGCCCATGAGGCCCTTCTGAATCACTTTTACTGTTTTCTTGGAACAGAGTCTTGCATCTGTCCTCCAGTCACTTGGACCAGATCCCAGAGGGCGAGACCCGGGATCTGTGATTACCAAATCACTGGTGAAATTTTAGGCATATCAGTAGTAGTAGCAGCTGCTCAGTCATATCTGACTCTTTGCGACCCCATGAACTGTAGTGTGCCAAGCTCCTTTGCCCATGCAATTTTCTAGGCAAGAGTTACTGGAGTGGGTAGCCATTCCCTCCTCCAGAGGATCTTCCTGACCCAAGGATTAAACCTGTGTCTCTCACATTGCAAGCGGATTCTTTACAGTCTGAGCCACCAGGAAATTAGCATTCCAGGTTAACTTTTCTTTCCTCTCCTCCTCCCCATCCTCCCTTCCTCCCCTCTTCGTTTCCTCCTTCCCTCCCTTCCAACTGAACGATCAGTATTATTGTCCTGTCTCTCCAAGGGGGATTGGCTTCAGGATCCCGTGGATTCCCAAGCCCAAGGGTGCTCCAGTCCGTCTTATACAATGTGAAGTGCAGTCGGGCCTCGCTGTCTACAGACCGGAGCCTGGGATTGCTTGAATCCACAGGTGGGGGTATGTAAGGCCAACTGCAGTGGGTTAAGTTTTTCTATGGACGAATGTTAATATGTCTGTAAAGAAAAGAAATGCATTTTAGGAAGAATATTTCACTCCATTGTTCCCGATCAGGAGGTGAGAGGGCTTGTTAAAACACAGTAATGGTCCTTACCGCAGTTTCTGGTTTGGTGACTGGGTGTGGCCACAAACGTCCAGGTGTTGCTGACATTGCCGGTCCATAGAGCACTTTCAAAGCCATCACTTTATACTCCCCATTCGGCGTCCTCCCCGGACCCTGCCTCCACTCTTTCTCTGTTGTGCATGGAATTGTCTCCTGCACCTTTTGTCTCGGGCTGTTTCGCTCCTTGGTGCCTCTCAGGCAGCCACAGACGTCTTCATTCCTTCTCCTCCCCATTGTCCAGTAACATCGATTTACGTCATCCAGCCATCTGAGAGCTTCTATTCCCTTATGTCACCCAAGGATTTGGGAAGACACTCTTCTGAAGCCACTGCGTTTTTCATGAGTCCTTAATCAGTGTCGTGATCTGACAGTGCCCTTCCTTCACCGTAGAGACTCATACAGCAGAGCAGAGTCTCAGAGTGTTTGCTTTAGATGGTGAGTTTATTTTCCAAAGGAAGGCCCTTCTAATACTCTCTCAAATTCTTTTTTTAAATTTATTATTTTTTAAAAATTTATTTATTGCAGGGTTATTGCTTTACAGAACTGTTGTTTTCTGTCAAACCTCAACATGAATCAGCCACAGGTGTACATGTATCCCCTCCCTTTTGAACCTCCCTCCCATCTCCTGCCCCATCCCATCCCTCTAGGTTGATACAGAGCCCCTGTTTGAGTTTCCTGAGCCATAGAGCAAATTCCCGTTGGCCATGTATTTTACATACAGTAATGTAACTTTCTGTGTTACTCTATCCATACATCTCATCCTCTCCCCCCCTCTCCCCATGTCCATTTGTCTGTTCTCTATGTCTGTTTCTCCATTGCTGCCCTGTAAATAAATTCTTTAGTACTGTTTCTCTAGATTTCATGTATATCTGTTTCAGTTCTAGTTCAGTCGCTCAGTTGTGTCCGACTCTTTGCGACCCCGTGAATCGCAGCATGCCAGGCCTCCCTGTCCATCACCAACTCCCAGAGTTCACTCAGACTCATGTCCATCGAGTCAGTGATGCCATCCAGCCATCTCATCCTCTGTCGTCCCCTTCTCCTCCTGCCCCCAATCCCTCCCAGCATCAGAGCCTTTTACAATGAGTCAACTCTTCGCATGAGGTGGCCAAAGTATTGGAGTTTCAGCTTTAGCATCAGTCCTTCCAATGAACACCCAGGACTGATCTCCTTTGGAATGGACTGGTTGGATCTCCTTGCAGTCCAAGAGACTCTCAAGAGTCTTCTCCAACACCATAGTTTAAAAGCATCAATTCCTCAGTGCTCAGCTTTCTTCGCAGTCCAACTCTCACGTCCATACATGACCACTGGAAAAACCATAGCCTTGACTAGATGGAACTATGTTTGCAAAATAATGTCGAATACGATATTTAGCTTTCTGACTCACTTCACTCTGTATAATAGGTTCTAGGTTCATCCACCTCATTAGAACTGACTCAAATGCATTCATTTTTAAGACTGAATAATGTTCCATTGTGTATATGTACCACAACTTCTTTATCCCTTCATCTGTTGATGGACATCTAGGTTGCTTCTATTGCAGCTATTGTAAATAGTGCTTCAATGAACACTGGAATACATGTGTCTTTTCCAGTTTTGGTTTCCTGTGGGTATATGCCTAGGAATGGGATTGATGGGTCATGTGGCGGTTTTATTCCTAGTTTTTTTTAAAGGAATCTCCATACCGTCTTCCATAGTGGCTGTATCAATTTACATTCCCACCAGTAGTGCAAGAGCATTCCCTTTTCTCCACACCCTCTCCAGCATTTATTGCTTGTAGACTTTTTGATGTTGGCCATTCTGATCCATGTGAGGTGATCTCTCATTATAGTTTTGATTTGCATTTCTCCAAAAATGAGCATCTTTCTGTGTTTGTTAGCCATCTGTATGTCTTCTTTGAATAAATGTCTGTTTAGGTCTTTTTGCCACTTCTTGATTGAGTTGTTTTTCTGGTATTGAGTTGTATGAGCTGCTTGTATATTTTGGAAATTAATCCTTTGTTGGTTGTTTCATTTGCTATTATTCTCTCCCATTCTGAGGATTGTCTTTTCACCTTGCTTATAGTTTCCTTTGCTGTGCAAAATCTTTTAAGTTTAATCAGGATCCACTGGTTTACTTTTGTTTTTGTTTCCATTAGTCTAGGAGGTAGGTCATAGAGAATCTTGCTTTGATTTATGTCATCGAGTGTTCTGCCTCAAATTCTTATTGAAAGATATCTGAACACATTACAGGAATTATGCTATGATCAGAAATGCTGTTAGACATTTCAAATGTGTAAACTTCTGTAAAAATTTCTAACAGTTGCTTCAGTTCAGTTCAGTCACTCAGTCGTGTCTGACTGTTTGTGACCCCATGAATCGCAGCACGCCAGGCTTCCCTGTCCATCAACAACTCCTGGAGTTGACTCAGACTCGTGTCCATCAAGTCAGTGTTGCCATCCAGTCATCTCATTCTCTGTCACCCCCTTCTTCTCCTGCCCCCAACCCCTCCCAGCATCAAAGTCTTTTCCAATGAGTCAACTCTTTGCATGAGGTGGCCAAAGTACTGGAGTTTCAGCTTCAGCATCATTCCTTCCAAAGAAATCCCAGGGTTGATCTCCTTCAGAAGGGACTGGTTGGATCTCCTTGCAGTACAAGGGACTCTCAAGAGTCTTCTCCAACACCACAGTTCAAAAGCATCAATTCTTCGGCGCTCAGCCTTCTTCACAGTCCAACTCTCACATCCATACGTGACTACTAGAAAAACCATAGCCTTGACTAGACAGACCTTAGTCAGCAAAGTAATGTCTCTGCTTTTGAATATGCTCTCTAGGTTGGTCATAACTTTTCTTCCAAGGAGTAAGCATCTTTTAATTTCATGGCTGCAATCACCATCTACAGTGATTTTGGAGCCCCCAAAAAATAAAGTCTGACACTGTTTCCACTGTTTCCCCATCTATTTCCCATGAAGTGATGGGACCAGATGCCATGATCTTCGTTTTCTGAATGTTGAGCTTTACGCCAACTTTTTCACTCTCCTCTTTCACTTTCATCAAGAGCCTTTTTTAGTTCTTCTTCACTGTCTGCCATAAGGGTGGTGTCATCTGCATATCTGAGGTTATTGATATTTCTCCTGGCAATCTTGATTCCAGCTGTGTTTCTTCCAGTCCAGCGTTTCTCATGATGTACTCTGCATAGAAGTTAAATAAGCAGAGTGACAATATACAGCCTTGATGTACTCCTTTTCCTATTTGGAACCAGTCTGTTGGTCCATGTCCAATTCTAACTGTTACTTCCTGGCCTGCATATAGATTTCTCAAGAGGCAGGTCAGGTGGTTTAGTATTCCCATCTCTTTCAGAATTTTCCACAGTTTATTGTGATCCACACAGTCAAAGGCTTTGGCATAGTCAATAAAGCAGAAATAGATGTTTTTCTGGAACTCTCTTGCTTTTTCCATGATCCAGCGGATGTTGGCAACTTGATCTCTAGTTCCTCTGCCTTTTCTAAAACCAGCTTGAACATCAGGAGGTTCACGGTTCACATATTGCTGAAGCCTGGCTTGGAGAATTTTGAGCATTACTTCACTAGCGTGTGAGATGAGTGCAACTGTGCGGTAGTTTGAGCATTCTTTGGCATTGCCTTTCTTTGGGATTGGAATGAAAACTGACCTTTTCAAGTCTTACAATCAAAATATATAGAAAGAAAGAAAAAAGAGATTGGTAGTACTAAACCTGTTTAAAAATTACGGTTATAACTGTATATATCAGGCAATATTTATGTTTGGATAAAATGATTAAAGTTTTAATTCAAAAGGACTGGCAACAATGCAATCTAGTTGAAGCAGTTCAATTTTTAAAACTGTGTTTTGAGTTTCAACTTTGTATTTACACTTAATTTGTTTTCATGTGATTTAAAATATGTTGATAGCTATTATTTTCATTGAGTTTTCCTAATAGTTCTGCTACTAATATAACTTTCGAAACCTATCTAGGGGTCAACATCTTGTCTTTGGTCAATATAATTGCAATTTTATCTTTAGAAACTAGCACAGAAATGTTATTATATTTCTGAATTGCTATCTTTTCAGGGATTCATATTTTCTCTAAATTGAAATTCTTGAGAACTTCAATAATATTCAAGGCTATTCATATAAATTGGCTAGACATATGAGACAGCAAAATCAAAGCTGGATTGATGTCTATGAGAAATCATCAAATATTTTACCTGATGTCAAAAGATATGGGTATATAAAAACTTCACATAGTACATTTTGATTATGAAGTGTGGATCTGGACTAGATCACATCAAAAGCCTGAGACTTACATAACCTGAAGTCTCAATATTTAATAAGATAAACTTCATGTTTATTGATGAGGACACACATGCCACTAGAATGAGCACTTCTTAGAAAAACATGGAAACACAAAGTACTAGCATTGATTTTTTAATCCAAAAAATAAGTAGCAAAATAGTTCATGATGGCAGCTCATCCAAAAGAAATAAAAATTATTGAAAATTCTTAATGAATTCAAGATGTATCCTTAAGTAGGACTATCTCTCATATTGAGGGAATTAATTAAAAATATCAAAGGATCTGATGCAGTTTTACTTTAAAAATTTGTTCTTGAAAACTTGCAGTTTTTTCAAATTATAATCCTGTTCAGTTTCTCCTACTTTTTTTTTTTCATTTTTAGTTGATAAGAAACTTTGTTCAGAGCAGAGCACTTGAAAAACTGTGTGTGCATGTGCATGTGCTCAGTCATGTCCAATTCTTTGCGACCCCATCGACTGTAGCCTGCCAGGCTCCACTGTCCATGGAATCTTCCAGGCAAGAATACTGGAATGGGTTACCATTTCCTTCTCCAGGGGATCTTCCCAACCCGGGGGTTGAACATGTGTCTCCTGAGTCTCTTACATTGGCAGGTGGATTCTTTACCACTAATGCCCCCAAGTTTTAGTGTATGATAAAGTGGCTTATAAATCAGTTAGGGAATAGAGGTTTTTTTGTTTGTTTTCATTAAGCACTTCTTGGATAACTAGCTAATCATTTGAGAAAAAAGAAATTAAGTTAGATTAGCACAGGAAATTAGCTGAAAAAGATTTAATTGTGAAAAATGATGGCTTAATCACCTAGAAAGCAAATACATGACTATCTGATTGCAATAACCTTATAAACTTTATAACTGTATAAGCACGAAATTAATGAAAATCCGAAGGGGAATATCATTCGGTAAGTCTTTACAAACACAAAGCTCTGGCGTGTCCAAAGGCACCATGAAATTAAAATGCAAGTCAAAATGTGGAACTGTTTGCAATGGTATGTCTATCAAATTCAGAACAAAATGAGCATGCTTATAGAATGGAAAAAATGTTGAATACATATGAACTGACCAATCATGAAAAATAAATGTTCATTGTGAATTTTACCAAAAGTACCATTGTTTTAATATTGAATTGGAATAAACAGAGGTAACTGATGATGAAGGTCAGTGATCAAGAACTCTTTCTAGAGGGCCACAATTTTATACTATAGATATATAAATACATACTCTTCCATGCAGTATTTCCTATTATGGGAGTGTACCTTAAGGTAACACCTCAGTTGCAGATGAATACTTGTGTATGAGAATGTTCAAGAAAGGGTTAGTTAGGTAGAGTGCAGAGGACAGAGTTCTAGCTCTGTTAAAAGTTTTTAACACAACTAAAATTTCTTCTAAAAATAGAGTATTCTTTGCATAGGGTCAGATACACTTCTGTCATTTGTGCTGTTTTCCATTATTATTTCTGAAATTTTACTGCCAGAATGGAGAATCCAGAGCAGAGTTCCTGTAACACTTAGAAATGCTTGTTTTCTTTACATTGTGTCAGCTGCTCTTCATAGACGATTAGCCTCCTTGTTCTGGAAGGATTCCAGTTCACATAATTATAATCTAATTGATATTATGTTCTCCCAGTAGCTTTGGTGATTTGCAGTTTTGTTTTTGCTTCCTGTTTGTCCTGCCATGATGCTCAGTTGCCCCTACAGGCGCTGTCTACACCCTGGCATTTCTCTATGTTTGCGTGCACATACTGTGGGCATATTAAAATAATAACACCAAGTATATTTAAGTCGTTTCTTTTAATGTAGAAATTTATATAGGAGACATTATTGGGCTTTTCTTCTTTCTATGTGGATGTATTTCTTTCACTTTTTTTCTTTTTCCTTTACTGAGCACTTAGTATGTACCAGGTTCACGGTTTACACGCCAGTCAGGAAATACGGGCAGGAAACAGGAAAACGAGTACAGAGATTATTACCAGCTGGGATACATGCTATGAGGTGGATGAAGGGAGAGTCCTGTCGGGTGGAAGGTTTCGCCCTGGACAGAGCTGCTGGAGTCTGGGAGTAGGTGAGGGAGTCATGAAGAGAAACCGGGCCGGCTCCTGAGAACTTCCTATTTCTTTTCTATTTCGGCTGCCCTGAAGAGAGGCCGAGCGGGCTGTATGGCGAGTGCCCGAGGAGCCGTCCAGGGTGAGGAAGAGGCAGGGGAAAGGCCTCGGCTGAGAGTCTGAGAGGAGGGAGACCCGCGGGGCCCGCGGGGCTGCCGAGAGCCGCTGTGGGAATGGGGGCTGGGGTCCCAGTCAGACCCGGCCTGTTCCCCTCGGCCGTTGACCCTTCTCACCTCCTTCCTGAGCGGGTTAAGCACGCGAGGGCTGGTGATGGGTCCTTATGAGAGCTTCCTCGAGCCCCACAGCCACTTAGACGAACAGAGCCAAGCCAAGAGACCCCCACGGCGGACAGTCTCCGCACGAAGTCACCGTCGGAGTCAGCTGAGCAGCGACGCTCCTTCAGGGACGCCTGCTCGTCTCCTCAGGGCTTCCTGCGCGCGCGACTCCGTGACTTCCGGTCCCCGCCTCGGGGTGAAGCTGGCGAAGGCTTGATTGGTGCCCCGCGCGGCGCCTGGAAGAGTGGGAAGCCGTCTCACCTTTTATCTGAAAGTCGAAATTAGACCCAGGAACTGCACTAAGGAGGTTTCAGTGTATGTGGTGTGACAGGCTGAAGTGGTATGAAGCGTCCAAAGCGTCAAGTTTGCAGGCATCCAAACCTGCTCAACCATGGCTCACCAGTGGTCCTCACTCCCCTAGGTCTCCGTGACTTAAAACTCTTTTCCTGTCTGGAATGTACTCTTTTCCTGACTGCCTGCATTACTTTTTTTCTTTTTTCTTTTTTTTTTTTAAAAGGCCAAAATAAGTTAACTGACTTCTCAAAGCCACACAGCTTTTTTAATACCAGAACTGGGTTCTCATCCTTCTGCTGCTGCTAAGTCGCTTCAGTCGTGTCCGACTCTGTGCGACCCCAGAGACGGCAGCCCATGAGGCTCCCCCGTCCCTGGGATTCTCCAGGCAAGAACACTGGAGTGGGTTGCCATTTCCTTCTCCAATGCATGAAAGTGAAAAGTGAAAGTGAAGTCGCTCAGTCGTGTCCGACTCTTCGCGACCCCATGGACCGCAGCCCACCAGGCTCCTCCCTCCATGGAATTTTCCAGGCAAGAGCACTGGAGTGGGGGGCCACTGCCTTCTCCCATCCTTCTGCTAGTTAGTAATTATTCACTCCTCCCTTGAAATGTGGAGGGTGTGCCAGGCCTGTGCTGAGAACCAGGAAAACAAATGTGGTTGAGACAAGACCCTGACATTAGGCTGCTAACCTACCTAACCTTGTTGAGCAAAGAAAGTGGAGTGAAGGCATAAGGTGCTGCAGGACAGAAGTGGGGCTGAGCAACCCCGAAGGAAGGGATTGTAGAATCTGTACTTCAACTGAAAAATAATTCAAGTGGGAAAGTTTTGATGGTCAAGGACTACATCCAACCTGTATTCAGAGGGTTGTGATTCAAGGCGTTGTGCCATTTTTATTCATTAAACATATTTAGCTGTGCTCCCCCTTTCTTCAGTTATTAAGTTGTATCCTGAAATCTTGAACTTCTCGGCAAAAGTGGTTTGATTGTAGGTAATGGACGCCTGTTCCTCTGCCATCCATTCTCAGAAACCACATCTGCATTTTGAGAGTATCACAAATGACTTTAGGCTTCCCCATACGGCTCAGAGGTAGAGAACCCGCCTGCCAATGCAGGAGAGTCGGTTTTGAGCCCTGGATCGGGAAGATTCCCTGGAGCTACCCACTCCCATATTCTTGCCTGGAGAATTCCATGGATGGGGAAGCCTGGAGGGCTATAGTCCATGGGGTCACAAAGAGTCAGACAGGACTGAGCATGAGACATCCCCTGTATAAATGACTTTCCTGAGTAAGTCAGTGACAGCTGACATCAGCTTTTGTTGGGAAGGCATGTCACCTGTTGTCCTGGTCAGGGCGCAGTGTGCTGTCCCTTTGGAACCACGTTCATCTGCAATTCATGCTCACATACCTGAACACCTGGACTCTGCCCTCAGGTGCCTCCACAATGTCGATGCCTTTGAAATTGGGTACTCATCCCGGACACTTGTGAAGAGCAGATTTTAGAAATTCAGGTAACTCTAATAATTTCAAATAATAACAAAGAAACAGAAGTTCCAGGGACTTGGCTAATGGATCCTTGTTGAATTGGACATCTGTTAGATTAACAACTGACTCTACTGAAGACTGTAAGTAACTGACACTGCTTAATATATTTGTATCCATTTTCTTAACCAGAGTGTATAGTTTTAACGTACTTTTGATATGACAAAAACATGAAGTTTCTATTTACTTCATTATGTAGATGAGCAAATCAGTCCCCTTGTGAAAAATTGTTCTTTTCTAATCAGTAAAACATGTCAATTTTTAAAATTGCTATTATCAACATGCAAATTATTATATTATTGTCTGTATTAATTGCAGAGAATATCTTTGAGCTATCTTGTATCACGTAATTTGCTGGTAATTTAAGAATACTTATGTACACTTGGGTTTTTTAATTAGTGGATGTTCCTTCAATTATGTTTGTAATGACCTCATTCATTTTAAAGTATTAGTTCTATATTTATGTTCCTCTTCAGTAAAATAAATACATTTGAAATTTTTTTTAAATCTTATTTTTTTAAAGAAGAGAAGTCCAGGCAAGCTTAAAGTGCCCAGGCTTTTTCAAATTGAGGCAAAAATTCAGTATTTTAATTATCAGTTGTAATATTGTGAGTCATCACTTCATGGCAAATAGATGGGGAAACAGTGGAAACAGTGGCTGACTTTCTTTTTCTGGGCTCCAAAACCATTGCAGATGGTGATTGCAGCCATGAAATTAAAAGACTCTTACTCCTTGGAAGGAAAGTTATGAGCAACCTAGACAGCATATTCAAAAGCAGAGACATTACTTTGCCAACAAAGGTCCGTCTAGTCAAGGCTGTTTTTCCAGTGGTCATGTATGAATGTGAGAGTTGGACTGTGAAGAACGCTGAGTGCCGAAGAATTGATGCTTTTGAACTGTGGTGTTGGAGAAGACTCTTGAGAGTCCCTTGGTCTGCAAGGAGATCCAATCAGTCCATCCTAAAGGAGATCAGTCCTGGGTGTTCATTGGAGGGACAGATGTTGAAGCTGAAACTCCAGTACTTTGGCCACCTGATGCAAAGGGCTGACTCACTAGAAAAGACCCTGATGCTGGGAAAGATTGAGGGTAGGAGGAGAAGGGGATGACAGAGGATGAAATGGTTGGATGGCATCATCAACTCCATGTACATGGGTCTGGGTGGACTCCGGGAGGTGGTGATGGACAGGGAGGCCTGGTGTGCTGCAGTTCATGGGGTCGCAAAGAGTCAGACACGACTGAGTGACTGAACAGAACTGAATATTGTGTGTGTGTGTGTGTGTGTGTGCACTTGTGTGATTAAAAGTAATACTGAATGATTGGAAATTTATAATTTTAAATTGGAGAGTAACTGTGCCAGCTCTCAGAACATTATTTTCCTCCTGGACCATCGGAGTTCCTCTGTTTATGTTCCCACACTTGTCCTCTGAACCTTTTGCAAATGTTAACAATTTATCACAAAGGAGCTGAGTTAAGCATGGAGGTGTATCAGTACAAATCCCTTCATCCTTCTACACATCAAAGTGATCCCCTGATGACAGTAGGTCAGTAGCTACAATTCCCCAAATAGAAATCAGTGTCCTTCTTGACATTTTTTTTTTCCTTAACACTTAAGGCAATAGAAAAATCAGATTTGAAATTTCACTGGGGTTGATTAGAAAGCTCCAAAAGACACACTGCAGGTACTGCAGCTTATCGGAACCATGTCTGTTCTAGTTTTTCAGTGGAGCTATCTCCAGCAGACCAGTTGGTCATAACCAGTTAGACTGTGCTTGTTTTCAACTTAATTTTATCTTGTCACTTAATAAACATACACTTTCCAAGCTGTCTCATGTTCAAAACTATTTTCCTGACTCGTTTTTTTTTTTTCCCTCTAAACATCAGATGTTGTTTCTTAATTGTAAAAAGATCTTCGGGATGGATTTCCATTGATTTTAAATGTCTAACCTTTGTCTGTCTAATGTTTAACATCCGTTCAACACAGAGGAATGAGCTGAGTCTCTCCACAGCCTTTACCCCCGGTCTGAAATTTCAGATCATCCTCTTTCATTTTGACCTTTGAATCATATCAAACTATATTGACAATACAGTAATCCATATCACTTTTCTGGGATCTCCTCGCTAAACAATGATTTTCCACTGTTTATCCTACTTACCGTAATCTTATTTGTGGTTAGAATGCAACTCAGTCCTCCAAAATTGTCAGGCTTGCTATATTACCTTGGAAAATGCATGAGATGAATAATAAATATTAAATTATTCACACAAATAACCACCCTGTACAAGGACTCCCTGTTTCTCTGCTAGGGAAATACACAGATAACATTAAACAATTGAAACAGAGTTAAGAGATAAAGCCATCAGAAAGCACAGCATCAGCAGCTGCCAGGAAAAGCTTTCAGTTAGATGGGGCTTTACAAAGGAGACCGGCTACCCTGTTTTAAGTATAGCTGAAAGGTCAGGTTAGCTTAATAACACTCCCCTTTGTCTGAAGGCACCGTGCCCAAGAAAACAATGGAGGTAAAGAATAAGTAGTTCTAGAAAGAAACTAAATGAGGGAGAAAAAAAAAAGGAGAATAAAAGAAGACATTTAGAACTTTCGTTCTTTGAATGACAGTTTGAATGAAAAGACAAACTATGAGCTGGGTGAAAGGGTGATATTTGCTTTGCAAATATCTGACAAAGGATTTACATGGAGCGTATGCAAAGAGCACTCAAAATCAACAGGGAAAAAAGCAAACAACCCAATTAAAAATGGGAAGAAAACATGTATGGATACTTTGCCAAAGAGGATATATGGATAGTAAGTGAGCACACAGTTCAGCGTAATTTGCCATTACAGAAATGCAAACCACTCTAAGTTGCCACATCCCGTTAGAATAATTTACGTTAAATATGTATATAAAAACAGTATTAAGTGTTAGTGCTTATGCAGGGCAACTGTGCATTGATGAAACAAAATAGTGTGAAAAAATACAAAATAGGAGGGACATTCTGGAAAAAATGGTCAGTTTCTTATAAAATTAACTATACACTTACCATATGACCTGGAAAACCTTCTCTTCTCGTTTCTTTTAAAAGAATTCTGGTGTTTACCCAGGCAAAAATATAACTGTATGTTCACACAAGTTTGTAAATACACATTTATAAAGACTCTATTCATAATGGTCTCAAAGTGAAATCAACACAAATGTCTTTCGGTGGTGAATTGATAAGCCAACTGTGGTACTTTTGTGCCATGGAACACAATCAGCGTTTAAAAGCAGCAACACACAGATGCATGGAACAACAAAGAGGAATTTCAGAGACATTATGAGAAATGGAACAAGTCAGTCTTGAAAGACTACATACTGTACGATTCCTTTATATTACATTCTAGTAAAGACAAAGCTATAGCAATGGAGAACAGATGAGTGCCTGCCATAAATAGGAGTTGGGTGGAGGGTTGACTTGAAGGGGAGAGTGTGAAGGATGTTTTGAGGGGTGATGTGACTGTTCTGCAGGACTTCCCTGATAGCTCAGTTGGTAAAGAATCCGCCTGCAATGCAGGAGACCCTGGTTCAATTCCTGGGTTGGGAAGATCCCCTGGATAAGGGATAGGCTACCCACTGCACTATTCTTGGGCTTCCCTGGTGGCTCAGAATCCACTTGCAGTGAGACTGTTCCATATTCTGACTGTGGTGGTCATTACATGATCACATATGTCAAAATTCATAGAGCTTGTCCATGCAAAAAAATCAGTGTAGCTGTTAATTTAAATGTAGACTCTTATTGAGGAGGTTAATATAGTCCTTTGAAATGTTCAAGATTCCCTGACTCAACTGCAGATTAATCTCAACAAAGCCCCACATGGAAAACAAAGTCAGCAATGATGGGGTGGGCTTGGGAGGCCTGAACGCTCTGTGTCCCCTGAGATTTTTGTTTTCTGAGAACAAGTTCCTCAGCTGTTACACTGATATGTTTAAATTCACAGCTTTTAAACTGCAGCTGCTGAACTATGGCTCTGGAAATCATCTGAATCTGAGAATGTGTAAATATTATATATACAGTAATTTAGAGGAGAGTCAACATTTCCTTTCTTACCCCCAAGGTTTTGAGTTCCTGAAATTGCCAAGGTTGAGTAAACTTTGAAGCCACTCACCTTATTTCTTCTTATCCAAGTTTTCCTATTGAATTACTCTCTGCCTGCCAAGGGTATTCTAAAATTCAAATGATTAGGCTGCAAAGTGCTTTGAGGCTTTGGGATACAAAATGATTCAAGTGCTAATTATTATTATGCAGTATTCCAAAGGAAAAAAGAAAACCTCCTCTATCTTGGCTCCTGTTAGACTGCCTTCTTATCTCCCTCCTACTTCACTGATCATTTCATTCTAACGTTTTCTATGGACCTTCTCCTTTCTCCCACTGTTCAAATATTGACATTTGGCTAAGATAGAAACTTGGATCTATCAATTCCGTTCCCTCATACACTGTTTTCTTTGAAAAATGACATTCATTGTCTTGGCTTCTTTTAACCATGGATGTAACTTCCCAGCCAACACTTTCTACCCTGGCTTCTTTATTGAATTAACTTTAATCAATTACATCTTGTCTACTTGACTTTTTCAACGATATCTTAATCTCTTGGTATTTGAAAAATCCCATACCTGCAGAGAGTCAGAATGGAAATTCTCTTGCATTTTTGTTGGAAATTTAAACTGAAAGACATTTTGAAGTGCAGATTGTCAAGAGGTACCCAAAGTTTGAGGGAGGAGAAGGGGATGACAGAGGATGAGATGGTTGGATGGCATCACCGACTCAATGGACATGAGTTTGAGCAAGCTCTGGGGTTGGTGATGGACAGAGAGGCCCCTTTGCGACCTCTTGGACTGTATAGTCCAGTCCTGGAATTCTCCAGGCCAGAATACCTGAGTGGATGGCCTTTCCCTTCTCCAGGGAATCTTCCCAACCCAGGGATCGAACCCAGGTCTTCCACATTGCAGGCAGATTCTTTACTAGCCATTTTGGATTGGGGTATAGCCAATTAATAATGTCATGATTGTTTCAGGTGGGCAAACAAAGGGACTCAGCTGTACATACACATGTATTCATTCTCCCCCATTCTCCCCTTCCATCCAGGCGGCACATAGGGTTGAGCAGAGCTCCCTGTGCTATACAGCAAGTCCTTGTTGGTTCTCCACTTTAAACATGGCAGTCTGTGCCAGTGTTTCTAATTGTCTCTTTCTTTTGTGGACTGGAAGAGTGTATCCCTTGAGAAAGGGACAGAGTAAGATTTAGGGTGTGTGAGGGACACCCTATCTCTGTATGTGTATGAGATCCAGCCAGTCCATTCTAAAGGAGATCAGTCCTGGGTGTTCATTGGAAGGACTGATGCTAAAGCTGAAACTCCAATACTTTGGCCACCTCATGTGAAGAGTTGACTCATTGGAAAAGACTCTGATGCTGGGAGGGATTGGGGGCAGGAGGAGAAGGAGATGACAGAGGATGAGATGGCTGGATGGCATCACTGACTCGATGGACATGACTTTGAGTAAACTCGGGAGTTGGTGATGGACAGGGAGGCCTGGTGTGCTGTGATTCATAGGGTCACAAAGAGTTGGACATGACTGAGTGACTGAACTGAACTAAACTGATGAGTTGGAAGGAGAGGGTGGTGAAAAGAGAGGTGGAAAGGAGAATCAACCTGCTTTTCTACCAAGTTCTGGGACAGAGCACTTTCAGGAAGAGGCTGAATTAGAAGCCATCTGTGCCTATATTTTGTAAAACTTTGTTGTACTACTGAGTATGCATTCTCTGTTTGTTCAGTGGGCTACTTTAAATTTAAACTTTGGAGCCACTGAGATAGCAGCCTGCCAACGAGGTGATGAAAGCAGGTTTGGGGTGAGTAATAACACACTCACAGAAGGCTTCCTTCCTGCCCGCCCCCACGCTTAAGCCTGAAACGTTAGGCTGGTTCTAGGTTCCAGGAATCTATCCGTGAACAAAACAGACAAAACCCCTGTCCTTGTGAAGGTGAATTAATTCAGTTCAGTTCAGTCGCTCAGTCATGTCCAACTCATGACTCATGTGACCTCATGAATCGCAGCACATCAGGCCTCCCTGTCCATCACCAACTCCTGGAGTTCACTCAGACTCACCTCCATCGAGTTGGTGATGCCATCCAGCCATCTCATCCTCTGTCGTCCCCTTCTCCTCCTGCCCCCAATCCCTCCCAGCATCAGAGTCTTTTCCAATGAGTCAACTCTTCACATGAGATGGCCAAAGTACTGGAGTTTCAGCTTCAGCATCATTCTTTCCAAAGAAATCCCAGGGCTGATCTCCTTCAGAATGGACTGGTTGGATCTCCTTGCAGTCCAAGGGACTCTCAAGAGTCTTCTCCAACACTACAGTTCAAAAGCATCAATTCTTCAGTGCTCAGCCTTCTTCACAGTCCAGCTCTCACATCCATACATGACCACTGGAAAAACCATAGCCTTGACTGCTGCTGCTGCTGCTGCTAAGTCACTTCAGTCGTGTCCGACTCTGTGCAACCCTAGACAGACCTTAGTCGGCAAAGTAATATCTCTGCTTTTGAATATGCTATCTAGGTTGGTCATAACTTTTCTTCCAAGGAGTAAGCGTCTTTTAATTTCATGGCTACAATCACCATCTACAGTGATTTTGGAGCCCCCAAAATAAAGTCTGGCACTGTTTCCACTCTTTCCCCATCTATTTCCTATGAAGTGATGGGACCGGATGCCATGATCTTCGTTTTCTGAATGTTGAGCTTTACGCCAACTTTTTCACTCTCCTCTTTCACTTTCATCAAGAAGCTCTTTAGTTCTTCTTCACTTTCCGCCATAAGGGTGGTGTCATCTGCATATCTGAGGTTATTAATATTTCTCCTGGCAATCTTGATTCCAGCTTGTGCTTCATCCAGCCCAGCATTTCTCATGATGTACTCTGCATATAAGTTAAATAAGCAGGGTGACAATATACAGCCTTGACGTACTCCTTCTCCTGTATGGAACCAGTCTGTTGTTCCATGTCCAGTTCTAACTGTTGCTTCCTGACCTGCATACAGATTTCTCAAGAGGCAGGTCAAGTGGTCTGGTATTCCCATCTCTTTCAGAATTTCCCACAGTTTATTGTGATCCACACAGTCAAAGGCTTTGGCATAGTCAATAAAGCAGAACTAGATGTTTTTCTGGAACTCTCTTGCTTTTTCTATGATCCAGCTGATGTTGGCAATTTGATCTCTGGTTTCTCTGCCTTTTCTAAAACCAGCTTGAACATCAGGAAGTTCACATTTCACGTATTGCTGATGCCTGGCTTGGAGTAGTAATTATTTTAAAAATACTAATAATTTACTGTGTGTTTGCAGGGGCTTCCCTGGTGGCTCATTGGTAAAGAATCTGCCTGCAATGTAGGAGACACAGGAGATGTGGGTCGATCCTTGAAAAGGGGAGATCCCCTGCAGAAGGAAGTGGCAACCCACTCCAGTGTTCTTGCATGAAAAATCCCATGGACAGAGGAGCCTGGAGGGCTACAGCCCAAAGGGTCTCAAAGAGTCAACATGACTTAGCGACTGAGCATAGCACAGCATACCAGTGTAAGTCTAGCAGCAGTTCACAATTTAAACTGGGTTGTCAGGGAGGAACTCCCAGAGGAAGTGATAATATTTGGGCAAAGACCTGATACAGCAAAGGGTTTGCTCACTTGCTGAGATATCTGAAGGGAAGGGCAGTCAGACGTGCCCTACCTCACCCTCTGCTGGGCAAGTTTCTTTCCAGCTCATGAGGCCAGGCTCTGTTTGGATTCTCCAGAAGTCACTTTCCACAGTGCTTAGTTTGGCAGGTTTGAATCCCAGTGCTCATGTTGTGACCCAATAAAAACTAAAGTCTTAGTTTCAGAGCTTTTGTATCTATGTGGATCTAGCACCGTGTTTCAAATGTATGCCCCCAACACGGCCACGCGTTTAATTTTACATTCTTTTTTTCTTTTTTTTTTTTCATTATAACATGTGTGCAAATACTGTCCTGGGAGGGATTTTTAGAAGCATCTGCTCCCTGGGGATTACGCATTGACTCTGCGGCCTGAACGACCACCTGTTTGAACCCAGCTTGACTGTTCTCTAGTTGTGGAATTCTTGGCAGTTGTTTAAGTTTTGTGCTTCAGTTTCTTCACCTGAGTGTGGAGATAATCGGAGGGTCTCTCCAGGAGGTTTGTGAAGGGTCCTCTACCTAACAGACTTGCATCCCTGCCTTAGGCAGCAGATACATGTTAGCTAGGAGGATGATGGTGGCTTAATCGCCTGTTCCCAATAGTACGCCTCCTGACACGGTTTTAAATACCTGGGCAAGAGGTACCAAGCCCAGCTCCTGGATGGCAGAGATCCTGTCCTCCAATCTCCGTGGGGCAGGGTTGACAGCTGGGGTGACACCGCCTCTCCCACGAGTTAGAAAGGTGGGAAGAGGCTTCTCTGGTTGTCAACAAGATCCCTCAAGTATGCATGCGTAGTCATGCCGATTGCTTTGCAACGCACAGGGCAGTCACATACAGTGAAGCACTGTTACACGCGATCACAGAGCAGCCCAGTTGAGAATCACTGTGTACAGAGCCTTGCACACGGTAAGGGTTTAATAAATTAATGATTGAGCGAATAAAGTTCGTTAATGGAGAGTTGAGTGTAAAATGCTTATCTGGGTGCCAGGCACCATGTAGTGCTTTAATAAATGTCAGCCCCTGTGGTCACTAGGATTACTGCATTATGAGACGTTTTGCTGCTTTCAGATTCAGGTCAAATGACACTGAACAGTCTCTGAGCTCGTTTTCTCCAGGTCTATTTCAGATCTTTCCCTCCTTTCATTGTAATAATCTTTTTTTTTTTCTTTCACATTTTATTTCTGGACTTTCCATGTGAAAATCTAATGAATGAAGAAATATAAATCACCTGGGGAGTCCTGAAACGCATTTACACTCTTTTAATCATAATTTTTGAACAAGAAATTCTCATCTAAGTGAAATGGGCTTCCCAGGTGGCGCTAGTGGTATAGAAAAGAAAGAGTGAAGTCGCTCAGTCGTGTCCGACTCTTTGTGACCCCATGGACAGTAGCCTGCATCAGGAAGCCTGCATTCAGTCCCTGCGTCAGGAAGATCCCCTGGAGGAGGGCATGGCAGCACACTCCAGGACTCTCGCCTGGAGAATCCCATGGACAGAGGATATAGTCCATGGGGTGCAAAGAGTTGGACACGGCTGAACTGACTTAGCACACAGTCATCTAGGTGAAAAGCAATGAAACTGACAGCTTAACAACGGGTTTTGGTCTTGTGTATATTTCCCCTTATGTGTGTATGAAAACAGGTATATTACTTTGACTCCTAAAATGCAGTTTCAAAAGTATGACTTGGGCCAGTGCAAATGCACTTCAATTTCCTGTAATTTCCTCCTGTACCACCTACAATTGATATTCATGATGCTGACCCTACTTACGATCAGATACTGAAGAACTTTCCAGTCCTTGAAAAACAAAGCCTAATCATTATTGTGATTTGTTACTTTACATCATTTTACTTCTTGAATTCTATTTTATATATGATTTATATATATTTTTACATGTAAATTTTATATATTAATGGCAACTTTTACCAGAGTACTCAACATTTTGAAATATCCATTGCCTAACTGAAGTTATACGTAGTTGCTATTTCTAAAATGAACCAATAACTAATTTTAATTGAATAATACCTGGATATTGTTCCTTAAGCTCCTTCTCTCTCTACCTATGTCTCTTGTGATATTATGACACAACTGCAGAGGAAGAAAAACATTACTTTGACTGGATAGTATTCACTTAGGTAAGTATATTAAGATTTAGTTTTATCTAATATTTTGATGTTAAATATTTCTATTTTAAAACTTTAATTTCTGTGGCTAGGAAGGAGTGAAAATGGGATCCTTTTTCTGTCCCTGCAAAAATCAACAATTATTAACAACTCAGATTGCTTTCTCATTACTGGACAAACGGCCATCCCTTTAGTTCAGTTCAGTTCAGTTCAGTCCAGTCGCTCAGTCGTGTCCGACTCTTTGCCACCCCATGAATCGCAGCACGCCAGGCCTCCCTGTCCATCACCAACTCCCGGAGTTCACTCAGACTCGCATCCATCGAGTCATGATGCCATCCAGCCATCTCATCCTCTGTCGTCCCCTTCTCCTCCTGCCCCCAATCCCTCCCAGCATCAGAGTCTTTTCCAATGAGTCAGCTCTTCTCATGAGGTGGCCAAAGTACTGGAGTTTCAGCTTTAGCATCATTCCTTCCAAAGAACACCCAGGGCTGATCTCCTTCAGAATGGACTGGTTGGATCTCCTTGCAGTCCAAGGGACCCTCAAGAGTCTTCTCCAACACCACAGTTCAAAAGCATCAATTCCTCGGCACTCAGTTTTCTTCACAGTCCCCTTGGGAAACCTTAAACTGGGTGTTGTGATCCTTCTAAAAGGTGCCTGGGGCGCCGACATCTTGGGGAGATGCGGTTCTTATAACTCAGGGTCCTTTGTAGGTCGTAACTTACATGTACCCCAGCTGCAATTGTTATATACTTCCGTGAACGCTCTTTGAAATACTCTTTTCTTCACATTTTCTGAGTTGACATCACATAAGGATCTTCTTCATGTGTAGCAGGCATACAGTACAGAGTTTCATCCTTAACCTCCAAGAAGTAGAATTGAATGCTCAGAGTTGTTTTTATCCCTTTTTGAGAATCTGAAATCTAAAAGTCTCATTGGAGACCAATGTGAATAATAATTATATTTTATCTGTAACTATGGTTGGTTATAAACACAGATCACAAACTGTCACCTAATAACCTTTACCACATATTAACCAAACTCTCTGGAAGTCACATTGTAAATTCTGCACACGAAAATATCTACCCACTTCTGAGTGCTGGTCCAACTGTGTGTTTACTTTGCTGTGTTACTTCCCCATGAGGGTCACTGTGATCTTACTTGGCCCTTGGCATTCCAATCCTAACTTCATTTCTGCCATGAATCACTCTGGCCTTGTTATCTTGTATGGTTCCACTTCAAATCCACTTTCCCAAATAAATCACTGTGATGTTGAAATGTTCTCAAATCTGTTTAGGATGTTCCATCCAAAAAGCATCGTGCTTGTTGAAGCACACCCGAAAGAAGTCAATGTACCATTTCAGGTTTAGTCGGGTATCTGCTTTGATCACATTTAGCACAGAGTGATAGCAGGAACCTGTCCTATCTCTGATCCGCTTGGAGAAGCCTGCCCGTGGCCAGGCCTGCCCCAGCACTCACCAACTCCTCACCAGTTGCTCTAAGATTTTCTCCTAGAGCAGTTATCACCTCTAATGTACTATATATTTTCTGATTTGTCATGTTTACATTTTTTTTTTCTGTCTTTCCCCACTAGAATGTAAGCTTCAGGAGAACAGGTAACTTGAAGTATCCCAAGTGCCTAGAAAAGTGACTGATACACAGTGCAGCTAATAAATATTTGTCTAATGAGTAGAAGAAGGCATGACTGAGAAATATGCATATATGTGTATGACAGAAAAATCTTAAACCTGAAGAAAATTATGTGAGTAGCCTAACATTTTCTCCGAGAAGCAGAATTGCCATTCAGTGTTTGTAGAAGTGTCTCACCAAAGTAGTATATATATGACTTGCTGAAACATAGGATGTATATTTGAATTCCCCATTCCTTTCACCTGGCCCTTCGTGGAACTATGAGGCTTGTCAGACTGTAGGCCTGCAGGCCTTGGGGCTTCCCTGGTGACTCAACAGGTAAGGAATCTACCTGCAATGCAGGAGACGCGGGCAACGTGGGTTCGATCCCTGAGTTGGGAAGATCTCCTGGAGGAGGAAAATGGCAACCCACTCCAGTGTTCTTGCCTGGAAAGCCCCATGGACAGTAAGTCACAGTCAGACATGACTGAGCCACAGACACAGGCAGACCTACAATCCCTAAGCTATTTCCCTGTTGTTCTAAGAGCTCCTTTCTTTCCAAGACATGTATGAATGCCTCAAGTTTCATTTCACTAACTTTCTCCAAACTGCTCTCACTCTTCCAGTCCCTAGATATTCCCAAGGTCCAATATTGTGTTTGGTTCGTAGAAAATATGTAAATAATTAAATGAAACCAAAGCCATAAAAATGACCTTCTTTATCCTTAATTATTTGGGGAGATATTTGATCATATCTGTTCTGTTCTTCTTTCCTCTCTTTCAGTGCAATGTTTACTTCTTTCATCTGAAAATAAACAGTAAAAATAACATATTTGTACAGGGGAGAGAAAATAAAATGACTATTTTTCTCATCTTTGGTAAAATTATTTTATTTCTCAGGACTTACATTGTGACTCTTCTTTCAAAGCATCACACCTTCAGCTTTTGTTTGTCTCTCATTCTGCATTCTGTGCAGGATTTGTGGGTTGGTTCTGTCTGTATTGTGTTCTGCCTTACTCCAGACTACTTTCTGAGCTTATGTTAAGTTTTAATTTCCTTTTTTTCTACTTAAAAAGATCTCAATAATATGTGCGATGAAGTTAAGAAGTGTAGGCAATATTGCCAACAGTTTTCTTCTTTTCCTTTCCTTTATTTTTTCAATTATATTTCGTCTATTTTACAAAAAAGAAATAAATATGTAAGATAGAATATTTTTCTAAACATTGTCAAAGACCAGTGGAAGCTGGAGCCAAGATATGCATGCATATAGACACATAACCTTCAAACAGAGATAATAAATAGTGAGGTAAGAGTGTATAAATAGTGAGGAGTGTCTTTCTATTTCATTCAGTGGAGAGAGTCTACCTCTAGGCACTGTGCTGCATCTTTATTCAAGAATGTCAGCATGGGCATATTTTATTTATCTAATCTAAGTTTATTCAAAATAGTGAAATTTAAAAACTTTGGAAGCAGGTGTTTATTAAAGAACCCACGTCCATTTTTGCAAATTGACAAAACACAAAGTAGAATGTTTATTCTGGAAAATATTAATGAATATCCCAATGTTTCCTAAAATCCTCCTTAGCTGGTTAGAAATCACAGTGGATGGTGCTTCAGAAAGGTTTCCTGTGATGTGCACTTAAAAAGTAGGAATGGGGTGTGCTCATTTTTCCTGCATGCTAAGTTCAATTTGTCTGTTTGTAATAAAGACACTGAAAGACTAGAAATCAGCATTGAAAAGGTGTTTTTTTTTTCCCTGAAATGTAATTGCCAACCACTACAAGATTGCTTCAGTTACTGTATTATTTTACACAGGATCTGAAGGTTGACAATATGTTGAGAAAGCAACATACATTAATAAAGCTGTGAAAAACTAAATTAAACTGAGTTGTCAAATTAAATAAAATCTTTTTGCTCACATCATGGCAAATGCTCATGTTTAAAGACAGTGTCTCTACGCTTAGAGGTGGTGGCTGTTACGGTCTGCTACGGGGTTTTAACAGGCTTGGGACAGCGAGCACATGTTGATGCCATTTACTCTTTCCTTTCACCCCTGCTTCCAGCCACACTGATGGATTAACCAGCTTTGCCTTTATCCTGAATCTGCCCTTCCTTTCTCTACTTCTGAGCCCTTAGACCGAGGGCTGCTCATTGTCCTCTGTGCCTCCTGTCGGCTTTAGGAAGCCGGATGGAGACTCTTTATGGCTTGTGGATCAAACGTCAGCCTTTCTTCTCCTTAGAGCTCTGCAGGTCACGCCCAGTCGCTTCAACTGGCGCAGGGAGCGTTTTCATGACCACGGAGCGAAAGCACCCTGGAAAGGCATCCCTCTCTCCTCACACTCTGCTTAGCCTCAAGCAGTCAATTCACCCTCCTCCTTGTGAGGGCTTTCCACTTCCTTTCACGCCTAGTCTATGCCTGAGAGGACCATTTCCCGCTAGATCCCTGGGGCTACCTATTCTCCCATTCTCTGAGACCTAAGACCTGAAGCAGAGAGTAAAATAGGGTCATTTGTGCTCCAGTCCAAATCCAGAAATAAGTCCCAGATGCCGGAAGCACGGGGTTCAGGTGGCGGGGAAGGTGGTGAGAGATGGTGCAGTGAGTGTCTCAAGTTCAAAGTGTGCACGGCGGCGGCAGCCCAGTGCACCCATGGAACAGACCTGGTTCTTGGTAGTGACAGCAGCATAAAGGAGCAGTGAGGAATCGGGCACTTGGAGAGCCGTGCAGTACACTCTTCAGACTTACAAGCCCATTACCAGCTGAGCTACCAGAGAAAGGGAAAGTGAAGTCGCTCAGTCGTGTCCAACTCTTTGCGACCCCGTGGACTGTAGCCTGCCATGCTCTTTCGTCTATGGGATTCTCCAGGCAAGACTACTGGAGCGGGTTGCCATTCCCTTCTCCAGGGGATCTTCCCAACCCAGGAATCTAACCCAGACCTCCCACACTACAGGCAGACTCTTTATGATCTGAGCTACCAGGGAAAGTGAAAGTGAAGTCGCTCAGTCGTGTCTGACTCTTTGAGACCCCCATGAACTGTAGCCTACCATGCTCGCTCCTCTGCCCAGGGGATTCTCCAGGCAAGAGTACTGATGTGGGTTGCCATTTCCTTCTCCAGAGGATCTTCCCAACCCAGGGATTGAACCCAGGTCTCCCCCCCAAAAAGCAACTACTAACTTTATACAGGTATTTTTTGTGGTTCAGCACTCACCTTTTGGGAGAGTCATTAATAACACTCGAAACACACCAGCTCGCAGACATTTGATATGAGGGTGAAGTGCTTTGGGTGCCTACTTTTAGATATTCAGAAAACTAGTCAACAATGAAGGTACTGGATGGTTGTAAAGGGGTGAAAAATCGTTTTCATGAAATATGGTTAAGGACTACCACAGTTGTAAACTGGCTATGATTTTGTCAAATTTTCACTATGTGGAACAACGCTGACAACCTAAATCTTATAAGTAGATATCCACTTAGTTGACCAGTTGTTCTACAGTGTGACTCCCAGCATGATCAATTAGCAGCTGCTACAGGGAGGCCTGGCATGCTGCAATTCATGGGGTCGCAAAGAGTCGGACACAACTGAGCGACTGAACTGAACTGAAGACTCTCACCAAGATATCTATAATTTCTCAGTGCCTCACTTTCTCTCATTTGCCAAATCTGAATAAAATAGTTATCTGACTCATGGTGGTATTTTGAGAAATGTATTAATTTATATAAGGCACTTAAGATCATGCTCAATGTAATAGCCTTGTTGACTCTCACTGTTTCGTTGGAGTTGGTGTGTATTCAGGCATTTATGACATCATTCTAACGCATCTACCCTTTCCCACCTGCATAGTTATAGATGCCTTCATTTCCTCTATGGATTTCATTTGCCAACTCCTTCCATCAGCTCTATGTGATTTTATTTCTCCTCTGATTGTCTGTAAATCTATATTTGAGTTTCTTATGATTCCAGTCACATGCTAAATACTCTAAGGTTGTGTGTAATAAATCTCAGGAGATGACAGTATAATATAGTCACAGCAAAGTGAAGATAATAGGAAACAGCGTTTTGAGGCCTGCATCTGGCAATTAAGATGCTACTTGCTGAAGTCACTTAAACCTCTGTGTTTTACTATGTCACTACCTTCCAGCATTGAAAGCATCTGCTACACCAGCAGCACGCCTGTAGTTACACAGCTTGGATCATTACCTGTTGCAGGAGCAGGAAGCAAACACTATAGGGCACCATGGGCTGACTCTGACCTGGAGTGTGAGGAATTGTTGTGTTAGGCAACTGGAGAAGGGCTTCAGAAGTAGGGCTCTGCTGTCAAGAAGCAAGACACTTGACAGGGGTGAGGGATTGTATGATTGGAAATCTTAATAAATCTTGCGTAGAAACAGGGAACACAAGAGTGAGACTAAGCTGTAGCTTGTAAGAAAGTAGGAGCCTTTCATGTTAGCCAGCATAGAGAGGGGCAGTCTGGCCATCTGCGGTTGACACAATGTCCATGCTTTTGCCGGTGTTCGGATGTAGTTACGGGTGCTCTAGATGCACGGTCACAGGCTCGCCTTGTCTGGTGTTGATGATCTGTGAAATTGTTTGGGTTCAACAGCAGAAGGCCAGGCTTGGCTGAATAACTCTAACATGCTGGAGGCAGCTCTTCTCTTCCTCAACTACTTCGTCATCTGAAAATTAGGTATAATAGCAGAGAGGTTGCAGAATTATAGTAAGAACTAAATTAATTTGAAATAAAACCGTCTGTTGTAGGTTCAAAGGGAAGAGCATTCCTCTCCGGCTCACAGTTTCTACTGGGCTGCGACCTTGAGAATCATGGACCAGGTCTGATTGGTGATTCTCCCCAAGAGTTACTAAGAGTTGGGAAAACAGCAGTGAAGCTGAGTGTGTCACTTAAATAACACTGTCATCATCACAAACACATTCGAACTTTGATTAAACATTGTACAGGCATATGAATATTATTAAACAAGCCTAACTCTTAGTTAAGGAGAAGGCAATGGCACCCCACTCCAGTACTCTTGCCTGGAAAATCCCATGGATGGAGGAGCCTGGTGGGCTGCAGTACATGGGGTCGCTAAGAGTAGGACACGACTAAGAGACTTCACTTTCCCTTTTCACTTCCATGCATCGGAAAGGGAAATGGCAACCCATTCCAGTGTTCTTGCCTGGAGAATCTCAGCAATGGCGGAGCCTGGTGGGCTGCCATCTATGGGGTCGCACAGAGTCGGACACGACTGAAGCGACTTAGCAGCAGCAGCAACTCTTAGTTAAACCAATTGTTCTTTTAAGAATTTCAAAGGAGAGCCAGTCTTAAGCCATTTTGCCAGATGGTTATAAGGACAGTTTCTGAAGTGGTTAATGGTTGCTTATTGGCAGTCTACTTCTCAATGTATTACTTTCTTCCCATCTTTTGTAGTGGTTAAAATGAGGAGGTGAATCTGCATCTAATAAAGATATACACATTAAAAAAAATGGAAATATCAAGGTAGAAGTGACATTCAGAAGTGCAACAGGGCTTCAGGACAGCCCAACATTTTGTGACTATTCCAAAAAATGAAGGACCATCCTACTGTTGTTCAGTTCAGTTCGGTCGCTCAGTCGTGTCCTAATCTTTGAGACCCCATGAACTGCAGCACACCAGGCCTCCCTGTCCATCACCAACTCCTGGAGTCCACCCAAACTCATGTCCATTGAGTCGATGATGCCATCCAACCATCTCATCCTCTGTCGTCCCCTTCTCCTGCCTTCAATCTTTCACAGCATCAGGGTCTTTTCAAATGAGTCAGCTCTTCCCATCAGGTGGCCAAAGTATTGGAGTTTCAGCTTCAACATCAGTCCTTCCAATGAACATTCAAGACTGATCTCCTTTAGGATGGACTGATTGGATCTCCTTGCAGTCCAAGGGACTCTCAAGAGTCTTCTCCAACAGCACAGTTCAAAAGCATCAATTCTTCTGTGCTCAGCTGTCTTTATAGTCCAACTCTCACATCCATACATGACCACTGGAAAAACCATAGCCTTGACTAGAAGGACCTTTGTTGGCAAAGTAATATGTCTCTGCTTTTTAATATGTTGTCTAGGTTGGTCATAACTTTTCTTCCAAGGAGCAAGAGCCTTTTAATTTCATGGCTGCAGTCACCATCTGCAGTGATTTTGGAGCCCCCAAAATTAAAGTCTCTCACTGTTTCCACTGTTTACACATCTATTTGCCATGAAGTGATGGGACAGGATGCCATGATCTTAGTTTTCTCAATGTTGAGCTTTAAGCCCACTATTGTAAATCCCCACATACCAGTTTTTAATCTGTTTCTCATTAATCTTTTCCTCCTGAAATCTTTGTTATGAGGGCCTGATTACAATAAACTTAGTCAACAGCCCCCTAATTACTAATTTGCTTTTTAATTTAGATTTCCCAGAGTTAATGCATTAATATATAGTAGAAAGTAGAGTAGTCATTCCATCAATAAACATGGAATACAACCTCTAAGAGTGTCCCGTATGTTTGTATGAGTGAAAATCTGAGTTTGTATACAGTGTTATAAAGCAGTATGGCCTATGTAGATATAATACTGTGCTGGGCTGTGCTCAGTCACTCAGTCATGTCCAACTCTGCGACCTCATGGACTGTAGCCTGCCGGGCCCCTCTGTCTATGGGGATTCTCCAGGCAAGAATACTGGAGTGGATTGCCACACCCTCCTCCAGGGGATCTTCCAGATTCAGGGATCATACCATGGTCTCCTGCATTGCAGGAAGATTCATTACCATCTGAGTTACCAGGGAAGTCCTAATATAATACTATTACATATAAATATGTAAGCCAGTGGTACAGACAGATAAGTCAGTTCTGCATAAACAGTACACTGAATTTGTGTATTTTGTGTATTTGCAGCCAATTTGTGTTTGAAACAGAATCTGACTAAAAATAAATATTGTATATATGTATATATATGTCAAATTTTTAATTGCATTCATTAACTACTGGAACTTTGTTAAAATATAATTTGAAAAATAATTTATTTTTATGTTAGATTTATTTTTGTAACAAATAATCATAATATACTCTAAAAAAGAGGCAAAGAAGTATTTCCCAAATCCAAATTTTAAACTGATTTAGCATGGAAAGTGCCTGATTTTCTTGCTTGCTCCTTTGCTGTTTAACAAGTTACTGGTCTGCTTCCTGTCTGAGGCTGATCTGCTGCTTCTCCCTGATTTTTCATCAGTTGTGAGAAGGGGGTTGACTGGGTGTGATTGAAACCTGTGATAAAGCGCAGCGGGACTTTTCCTTCAGATGTATATTTTTGATGTTGCTTTTCAACTACCCGCTCAAAGGAAAACCAGAGTGAGTTCAAAAGATGACAATGGAGTCTGAATACCTAGAACTGCATTTTATTATCAAGGTTTGAAAGTTAATTTTTGTCCCTCTATGTAATAGATGAAAGTGCAAAGTTAAAAAACATTTATTGACTTGTTCAAGATTCACACCTAGTTGGTTACACAGCCTCTCCTAGGCACAGCTGTGCTACATGCTATCGGAATTCCTTATCTTCATCAGTATGATTCATCATAGTTGCAATGAATATACCAATCTAAAATATACAATATGCAATTGTGTATCATTAATTATATAAAATGTATGATAGTAATATACTGATAAAATTAATATCCCAAATATGTTAAATTATATTAATGTAATTAATATATCCATATAAGTATATACATATATTATTAGAATATATAGTATAATATATATTAGTATGATCCTTGGTTGCTATCTGATGAAAGCATTTATGAGTGACCTCAGAAATCCAAATATTTGTATTATTCAAGGTAAAATAAAGAGCTGAATCAGTGGTTTCAGAACTTCATAGATCAAGCCAAATCTCCAGGAATGCTTGCTTATCACCTTGAGCATTATAAAGCAACAATAATAAATCATGATTTTCATGTTTATATTAAGACCAAATATTCCTATGACTATTTCAAATTGACAGAAGTCATAATAGATACATTTTTATATAGGGTGGAGCAGTATAATTTATTACACTTTTTCCTAGTTAATGAGCCTCATCTGTTTTTAGGCAGAAGGTGGTGACTGGGAGGAGACAAGGCTAGCAAGACCGTGAGGTGTGGGAAGAGGCGCAGAAGTGGCAGGCCAGCCATTCCATTTGGGAGCATCCGGATAACTGAGCCACTCTTGGTCTCCTAGCTAACACACCTAGCCATTTTTATTCTTTCAACTTAGATTTCTCATTTGGTTCTTCCATTATCTATTCAGCAATGAATGCTAATTATTCCCTACTATTTCATAAATGCAGTAAGTATGATTTGAAGGAATCCCAACATCTGGAGGGCAAGAGAGTTTTAAGATGCCTAGAATCCAAAGTCCCACTTTCAAACAACTTCATCGCTCTGGAAAAAGTGGGTACTTGACAGTCACTCTGAACTTCACTGTATTGAGTGTTTCTGCCCTTGCTTTCTGTATGGAGGACGGAAAATTCTAGCATATTGGGACACCTTTAGACTTTCTTGTTTTAAAAAAAGTGATTTAGACTTTTAGACATTCATGAGCAGGTTCATTAGCCCTTGATTGCCTCAAATGCCTCTTATGTAACTTTCCTTAGCCATTAGAAAAAAAAATCTAGCACATAAAATGCATGAATCTCCTCCGGGGCCACTTATAAACAAATGTCCTATGTTCTAAGTTAACGAAGGAAAGGCAATTTGAAGAAAACCCGTTTTCCTCCTCCATTTTGCTGTCAGCCCCTAAAACCTAGGAACTCCCTAATAAAATGCTGAAGTAGGTCAGCTTAACATAAAATTCTATTTGTGAAGCTCTATTACAATCCAAATAATGATTTCCTCCCTGGAAAATGGCTTAGACTTTTCATATGCATCCGTTTAATGTTAAATGAGGAGTGCATGCTCCATGAAAGAACTGTCCACTCAGAAATGAGCACTGTCCCAGAAAGTCAGTATTCCTTCTCTTCTGTATTTGACTGATACAAGATGATTTTCCTGATAAATTAAGAGATAATTTCTAAATTATGCTTAGGTTTAAAATACATTTAAAAATACTGTTAGTCAACTATGATACTGCTAACTGTATATTTAAGAGAAATGAAAAATATTTCCACTCAAAAAAATTGTACTTGAATCTTCATAGCAGCTTTATTCACAGGAACCAAAAGGTGGAAACAACTCAGTTGTCCATCAGGTGATGAATGGATGAAGGGTGGGTATATATACAAGGAAATTGTAATCAGCAGAATAAGATTGAAGTGTTCTTACCTGTTGCAACACGGATGATCCTTGGGAATATTGTACTTATCAGAGATGACATACTTTATTATTTCGCTTACCTGAGATTTCCAAAATAAGAAACGTATAGAGACAGAAAATAGAGTAATGGCGGCCTTACACTGGTGTAGGTGACTGCTAATAGGTACAAGTATTTGGAGGAGTGGGTTGGGCAAGAATGTTCTAAAATTCGATTGGGGCATGATAGCTGCACAACTCTGTACTAAAAATCATCGAATTGTACACTTTAAATTGGTGAGCTGTATTTGATATGAATTATATTCCAAAGAATGAATTCTATCTCAAAATTAGAATAATGTTTTAAAATACACTATTTTGCTTTTAAATTTGCTGTTTGTCGTTGTTTGGTCCCTCAGTAGTGTCTGACTCTTTGTGACCCCATGGACTGCAGTACTCCAGGCTTCCCTGTCCTTCACTACCTCCCAGAGTTTGCTCAGATTCATGTCCATTGAGTCACAGATGCTATCTAACCATCTCATCCTCTGCCACCCTCTCTGCTTTTGGTTCCTATCTTTCTCAGCATCGGAATCTCTTCCTATCTGGTGGCCAAAGTATTGGAACTTCAGCTTCAGCATCAGTCCTTCCAGTGAATATTCAGGACTGATTTCCTTTAGGATTGACTGGTTTGATCTCCTTGCAGTGCAAGGGACTCTCAAGAGTCTTCTCCAGCTTATCTGTGTTTCCTGTTTCCCCTGCTAAAGCATAGCCACTCTGCACGCAGGGATTTTGTCTGTTCTGTTCAGCCCCGGCTCACCGGCAGATGTAGGCGTTTGCTATGTTGAATAAACAGAGCTGTCGGGAGGGAGTTACTGGACCTGGCGCTCAGAGCACCTTCACCTGGGATGCCCTCTTCCCGGGCACCAGCAATGACAGGCAGGGGAAAGTCAGATCAGTGCTGTAGGCTGTGATGGTAGTTGAAGCAAAATAGCAGAAAGGCCTGAGTAAAGAGCCATGCTATACTGAATAGAAATATGAGCTTGGGGATGAGGTCAGTGTATGGACAAAATGGAAAAGCTAAGTTAGGGCTAGATTTTGGCGAGGACTTCAAGATCCGCTGGAGAAGGGATAGGCTACCCACTCCAGTATTCTTGGGCTTCTCTTGTGGCTCAGCTGGTAAAGAATCCACCTGCAATGTGGGAGACCTGGGTTCGATCCCTGGGTTGGGAAGATCCCCTGAAGAAGGGAAAGGCTACCCACTCCAGAATTCTGCTCTGGAGAATCCCATGGACTGCATAGTCTGCGGGGTCACAAAAAGTCGGACAGGACTGATGCACTTTCACTTTCAGTATTAAGAACTTTGGACTTTAGGTTATAAAGAATATGTAAATCCATTAAGGACCGTGAAAGTGAAGAGTGATGTAATTAAGCCTTTTTGATAATAAATTAGGTGTCCTTTTAAAAAGTACAATAGGCAGTCATAGTCACCAAGGGTTTATTATGAATACTGCCTGTTCTGTCTTCTCACATCTGTCTTCTGTTAAAGGCCATTGTTAATGGCCGCAATTTCCAGGGCCTCTAAGGCTGGACAAGGCAGGAGAGCTAAATGGATGAACTGCCCTGGCTGGAGGATTTCCTGGGGAAGAGGCTGAGAGAGAGCTTGCCCACCCACACACATCGCATTCTAGTTTATTTTTCTGAACTTGGGAGTCAAACCACACCGCGCGCCTGCAGGGTTCATCCTGAGGCCACTGGGCCTTGCGCCTGTTCCCTCGGATCCAGTCAGCTGACCCAGGGGCCACCTCGGGGCTGCCTGCTCCTTGGGGTAAGGGGCTGTGTTCAGGGGGACGTCACCTGTCAGCTGCGAAACAGTTACCTTCACAAACACAGACAGAAGCAAGCTGCAGCTCTGCTTTTACAGATTCATTTGAAAGGGGAAAAAAAAGTGCTCATTAAATAACATTAGTACTAATTCAGCTGCACTTTCTGAAAGCTTTTAGGAAATCGAATTACAAAAAAGCACTTGCTGGGGTGGGGTTTAGATGTATCCATGTTTCTTCTTCACGTTTATCTCATTGAAAGAATTTTGATTCTAGAATTTATTGTTGAAGTGATTACAGGAAGCATAACATCTCACAGAGATTTTTTAAAAGGAAGATGCATACAAAGTCTTAAGGGATGTGCTAAGGCGCTCTGGGCCCTTGAGTGGGGATCTGCAATAATGGAATCAGATGGGAACAGGCCAATTCCCCTGAAGTTGGGCTCTCATTAAGGCCATTGCGTTTTTCATTTTATAGTGTTTGATGAATACCTTTTATGCAGCTTACTCTTCTAAATTAATAACAACTTGTGCTAAGTCTTTTCAGTCACGTCTGACTCTTGGTGACCATGTGGACTGTAACCCAGCAGACTCCTCTGTCCATGGGGCTCTCCAGGCCAGAATGCTGGAGTGGGTAGCCATGCCCTCCTCCAGGGGATCTTCCTGACCCAGGGATCGAACCTGCATCTCTGCCTCCTGCATTGGCGGGCGGGCTCTTTACCACTAGCGCCACCAGGGCTTCCCTGTGGCTCAGCTGGTAAGAAATCCGCCTGCAGTGTGGGAGACCTGGATTCCATTCCTGGGTTGGGAAGATCCCCTGGAGAAGGGAATGGCTACCCACTCCAGCATTCTGGCCTGGAATTCCATGCACTGTACAGTCCATGGGGTCGCAAAGAGTCGGACACGACTGAACAACTTTCACTTTCCACCTGAGGATAATGCATCTCTTTAAATAAAAATCTCCCATGAGATTTAACTCAGAGAAATAGAAGGGAGATCTATACTGTGTTTACTGAAGGATGGGGTGTTGGGGAGTGGAAGGGGAACCCGGAAAGCTAAGACATATTTTTAAGGTCGTTTTTGAAAAACAAAACTTGATGTCAACTGTATTTTTCTAATTTTCCACACTATCAATATGAAATGTTCCCAACGAGACTTTTATCATATTTTCATGAGTACCCAAGATATTAAAAAAAAGGAGGGAAGACTTGTTACTTGAGTGCACACATCCTCTGCACCTTGACGTTGTGAAGCAGGTACTCAGGGCAAAAATAGTTGCTCTTTGGATAGTTTGGGCCTGGAAATAATCTGTCCTGAGTGAAGCAGAGTTTGCAAATGATAAAAAGTGAAGTCAATCCTTTTAAATTCAAGGGGATTCTTATTGCCTTTTCCAAAAGGGAGCCCCAAATCGTGATTCATTTGCATTTGTTCATGTGGAAAGCAATAAAATGCCCTTCAGAAGTTCCGTCTTTTTAGTTGGATGGGAAAATTATTGGTTGTTGCTATTATACTTCAAAAGACTTATTTATATGAAAAGCAATGCCTGAAATCATATTTCACAAGATGGAAGAAATACACACACCCAAAATCCTTCTCTCTTATTTTCTAGTAAATCATTATTTAATTTTCCTCTTTAAATCACCACATTCAACAGAATGCAGAACTCTGTTCCCATCCATGGCTACCTTAAATAATTCAGACTCTGAGGCTTAAAATTGTATGAGGAAACTGACTTGGTAACTGCATAAAGTCATATCTACTTGATATGTTTGACATTCTAAAAATGGGGCTTCTCTTTAAATACTTAAGTCTGTTGAGTCATCGAGCAAAATATTTGCTGTTTCAGCAGCTTAGTTCTCAGCAGATATCTTCATGGGGAGATAAGGAATGGACACAATGAAAATTATATTTAACACAATGGGAAAAAAATTAAAGTTGAAGCAAAGTGGTGTTAGGCATGAAATGATATTTTAAGACATATTTCTTTACCACCACAAAAGCAAAACGGTGTTTGTTTTTTTTCTCTGTTTTTGGTATCTCTGTCCACTTTAGGATTAATATATGTGAGACTGCCAAGCCTTCCCATATTCTTGCTGACAAGCTCGATTGTAAACTTCTAACCTTGTATGCAATAATGGATATTGGATATAGCTGACCTATAAACTGTGTGTGATCTGTTTTGATGGTGCAGATAATTTTGATGCTACTTTTATACCTGACCTTTTAAATGGAATGTTAGGATGAGTTTTAAAGATAATGAGTTGCCTGAGATAAACAATAGAGTTGTCTCTCGGAGTATCATTTGAAAATAAAACGTAAGCATCACCCGAGATGAGGTAGCTAAAGCCCCATCATCAGGTCAAGTCCCAAAGTCACTTATATCTCCAGGTAAAGAGAACATATATGCATTAAAAAAAATTAGGATCATTAGAGAAGAAGATATCAAATTAAGAATAGCAGAGACTACACACCGAGGCATAAAGAAATAATTGTTCGATTCTTTTTTCCTTTGGTCTCTGAACCGCACTGTTCATTACTCTGTTCTGGATTTTCAGAATGGTACTGTAAGCATCACACATTCTTAAGACAGTGTGAAATAGTGACTTAGTCAAGAGCGTGCGTGGGCGCACAGCCTAGAATTTCCAACTGAAAAGTAGAATTTCCACTGCTTCTGAGACTAAGTGACTTAACTTATTGTACATGACCTTTAAATATGAGGCAGGATTTGATTCTAATCATCTGTGAATTCTGTAGCTCTATAATTCTCAAAATGCTTGAGAAAAAAAATGCTTTTAGTGTTCTAAGAAATTTTTAAGTGCTTTATATTAATAAAGTTTAGTAAGTAATCATGTACCATATTTCTTCCCCTTCTGGCATTCATTTGTTGAATAAATAACTTAAGATAATTGAAAATGAGACATCATCTCGGTTTTACCTGCAAGTGAATCGATGTTTTGTCTTTGCTAAAGTAGTCATTAGGTTAGAGCTGTATCACTCTGTGTGTGTGTGTGTGTGTGTGTGTGTGTGTGTGGGTCCCTGTGTACATGTGTACACACGTATATGATGAATACTTAATAACATTTAAAAATTTATTACTACTATGCTTTCCACATGTATCCATTTTCATTCATTTGTTCTCAATGGAAACTGCTTCTGTTTTCATAAAGATTTTTTTTTAAATTAACCTGGAAGGATTCCTTCCAGCCTCTTATTATAATGACAATTGTCAAAATTGCTGTTTTTATTTCTCCTGTTGAAGAATGTTGAACTGATTGTTAAAATAATGATAGGGACACGAACAAAACTCAAGCTCCTGTTTAATTTTTTCATAATCCCAGTGTATTCATTTTCCTTCCCTACATGAATGAGACAGGATCATTTGCAAGGCATCTCCCTGGTCTGAGATCACTTTTCAGCACCACATTGTTCTTCCAATGTCTTCTTCCCACCGTTTTCTCTTCTTAAAATTGCAGCAATAAATCTTACTCTTTGATCATTAGTCACCATCCTCTCATATCTCTTTCTGCACAAAACTTGCTTACCCTCCAAAATCACAGCCCAAATTCTATTGACTTTTAGAAACCCAGAGCCATTTTTAACAATGATTGGAGAGCAGACATTCCAAGGGCTTTCTTATTTTCTCCAACATAAATAGTTCCTCTTCCCCGACAGTTCCCTCCCAAGCCCTTCAAATTCCTCTCTTATAGTTGTTCTGTGATGGATCCAACGATAGGAATCTTTCTTTGAGCCTAACGCTATCTGACATATTTTATCTTCCTGACTCCTTTTGACACATGATTAATATGATCGCAGCTTCCTTTTATAATATAAGAATAGTCCATCATCAGAAACAACTTTTTAAAATTCTTTTTTGTTATTTACCCACAGATTCTGTGTATAGGATGTGTTTTATGTGATATCTTTTTAATTAGGTAATCAGTATTGTATCTGCTCTAACATAAAATTAATAAAATATCAGATCCTCTTGGCTTCATCTTATTTCTTTTGGATAGCGATCAGAACTTGGAAGGCAGTCAAGATGTTTGCATTTCATAAAACAGTTTTCTATTCTTACAAGGGCACAGGTTTTGATGATCAGGAAACAGATTACGTTTACAATTACTTTATCTGCATGCATGCAGTGGATCTGTTGATTCGTGATTTAGCTGTTCTATTTAATTGTCAGAGGCAACAAAGGCACATTTAATCATTCATCATTAATTAGATTTAAGACCTCTAGCTACGAGAGTTCCTGTAAGCCTATGAAGATGCAGGAGGTTGGGCACCTGACCCTGAGCTGTCTATATTTGATGAAGAAGATTTGCATGTACCCAAATATCTATAGTACCAGATTATAGGAAGGAAGGAAGTAAAGAAGTGGCTCAGACCGTAGAGAATCTGCCTGCAATGCAGGAGACCCAGGTTTGATCCTTGGGTCAGAAAGATCCCCTGTAGAAAGAAATGGCAGCCCGCTCCAGTCTTCTTGCCTGGGAAATCCCATGGACAGAGGAGCCTGGAGGGCTCTGTGGGGTCACAAAGCGTCGAACACGACTGAGTGACTCTTACTTACTTACTTAAATATCTATAGTATAAATCAGTTTATAGAAAAGTTTTATCCATAGTGCTGTGGGGAAATTATGAACTATTAATTCTGATTGCTTTGTTTGCAAAAGCCCTTACTGATGAAGTGGCATTGAATATGGTTCTGAAATCATCTAGAAAGATGTAATTGAAAGGAGATGTACATCAGGGAGGACGTGACTTGTCCTGACTTCAGCCTGACTCCTCTGTAGGAAGATGATCCAGGATATAGCTAGACCAGATAAAACAGAACCATGGCAGCCATATGTGACAAATAACTACACAGTAACAAAATTATGAAACACTGACGTCTATTTGGATGATAACATTATTCTGTATTGTTTACTTTTCCATTATGTAAGTGCTATTATTTAGATAAAACAATGAACAGCACGACTTCAAAGCAAGGAAACAGTAAGAATGATTAATAAAATATGTATGATAAAAATATGACTATTGAGATAAGTTCAAGGATGTATTATTATACAATATAGGGAGTAAAAATTTGCATAAAAATAAATTTTAAAATATAACAATATGTGTAACATTTTTTTGTTCTTGGATACAACAGTTTATTTAACTATTTTTTAAAAATCTTTATATTGAATATTTAAAATTCTTAGGCTATATTATTGGATACCCTCAATATTCATAAATTAAGAAAGGAAAATACATAATCCTAATCAGATATTGCCTATTTTATTATTCATTTATTTATTTTTATTTATTTATTTTGGCTTCCAATAACACTGACATGTTGCTTCCTATCCCACTGTGCATAGGATAGTTTTTCCTTCTTCTCCCATAACACTTTGCGGGACCGTCGACAGCCCTGGGACATCCCCCGTTTCTCTGTGTGGTGATGAAACTGGACACAGTCAAACATCAGTTTCACTTGGACTTGCAGCTCTGCTCTTAAAAGACCCTCATGACACTGATTTCTGGTGTCAGTCCTATGTGAGGACCTGAGCTAAATGTTCTTTCAACAGTAGGGCTGTAGTGTGGGATTCTTAGGGTTTGACTTGCCAGCAATAGCAGGTTTTAGACATGTAGGAATTAATTTCCAGGTTTCCCAAAATGTCCATCCACTTTGTACCCACAGGCTTGTTTTGGTAGACCAGCTGTTAGTCAATTAGGAGCTTCAAATTCATCAGACAGGCTATCTGTGCTTACAACATCTGATATTTTTAAACACGCTAAAGCACGTTGGCTCTCCTCACCAATTACACGGCCCTTTCTCAGGGAACATGCTGTTAAAGCACAAAAGTAATCTGAATCTGTGAAGTCCAGGTTGGTTTCCAAATACATTCCAATTTAATAAAGAAACCGAAGAAGGACTGTGTAATTTGTTTGCCCTTCTCTGGTAACAGGTTTTTTTGTTGTTGTTGTCTGTTTTTAGTTCTTAAGCAGTTTTGTTAAAAAAAATTTTTTTTCAATTTCTTCTGTTGAGTTTTCATCACAGTGTATACGTGACATTGAACAACTCAGGTGTAGTCAGTCCGTCCCTTTCCGAGTTGCTTCTGGCTCCTGCACAGCTCGCTGCGCTTTGGAGGAGCAGCGTGAAGGTTCTCTTGCTTCGTCCCGCCCTTCGTTCTCATCCAGGGCGCTGCACAGTAGTGGGCACTTGGAAGGTCTCATCTTACTTTCAGGTCCATCTTGTCTAGGGGTGGGTGTTCTCTCCGTAGCTGTGAACTCACATCTCATTCAGTGCATGTTTTGAAGCAACTGAGGAGTGAAGATAACTTTATGAAAACCTCAGCGTCTCAGGGAAGCAAATCTCCTGCCGTCTTGCAGTATTGTATGGAAGACACTTGAAGCGTTTCGGAGGTAGTTTTTAAGGAGCAGAGTGAGAGGGCAGAGTCTATAGTCTAAATGGAATTTACCAAAATGCATATTTGTGCTTTCTGCCACATACACTGGTGGATGAACAGAGTCTAGTTTACAGTTGGACAGGGGCTTCCCAGGAAGCACTAGTGGTAAAGAACCTGCATACCGATGCAGGAGACATAAGAGACGTGGGTTCAATACCTGGGTCAGGAAGATCCCCTGGAGGAGAACGTGGCAACCCACTCCAGTACTCTTGCTTGGGGAATCCCATGGACAGAGGAACGTGGTGGGCTACAGTCCAGTTCAGTTCAGTTCAGTCGCTCAGTTGTGTCTGACTCTGCGACCCCATGGACTGCAGCACGCCAGGCTTCCCTGTCCATCATCAACTCCTGAAGCTTGCTCAAACTCATGTTCATTGAGTCGGTGATGCCATCCAACCATCTCATTCTGTGTCATCCCCTTCTCCTCCCAACTTCAATCTTCCCCAGCATCAGGGTCTTTTCCAATGAGTCAGGACTACAGCTCGTAGGGTTGCCAAGCTGACACAACTGAAACGAATTAGCACACAGCAAACACAAGGTGGGTCTTCCCAGGTGGGGCTTACCAGGTGGGGCTCGTGGTCAAGAACCCACCTGCCAGTGCAGGAGGCTCAAGGGATGTTCAGTCCCTGGGTTGGGAAGATATCCTGGAGGAGGACATGGCAACCCACTCCAGTATTCTTGCCTGGTGCACTGCAGTCCATAGAGTCACCAAGAGTCGGACATGACTGAAGCAGCTTAGCTTGCATGCACGCACATACAAGGTATCAACAGCTTTTTCGTTGTATGTTTTCTGTGCTTTCATTAAAATCTGCATAGAAATCAAGATGATGATTTAAAGCTCCACTTTTCAGAATAACTAAGAGCTAGGAAGACCACTTTTGATTGTGTGGCTGTGATTAGACAGATCATGTTTGATACATTATGGAAAGCATGATTGTTAGTATCATCTGACAAAATCAGCTCCTCGTTCTAAAGGCCAGCACATCTGTTGTCAGCATTCTCCCTTTTGTCCCCCCGTGGAACGCTTGGGTTTCCACCTGTGATTCAGGAAGTGTTACTTGGCTTCGCTGAGCCCTCAAGGGAATGATGTGATAACTATGTTTGTCTGAATAACAAGATATCATGTATTTGTGCAGCGTGATAATGTGTTCATCTGTGCAGTGTGGTGTGCTTGGATAAGTTCAGTAACTGCTGCGTTAACTGAGTGGTGTCTTTGGGGAGACAAAATCTTCTGATTGATTTATTAACACCTGTTTGGCTTATGCCAACCCAGGAGATTCCGTGTGCAAGTTGGCTTTTATACCCTCTAGTCTGTTGTGCGAACTCAGAGTCCGTTGTCAGATACACTCTTTTGGTTGTTCACCTTCCTAACCCAGTTGAACATGTCCTTCTATCTGTCATTTCAAATACCACTGTTCTTTTTCAGTGATGTCTGGGTCACACTGGCTTGGTGTAATCCTGATGATTTTTGCTATGTGAATTCTTAGGAAATGTGGACACAATAGCCATCGTGTTAAAAATTAAGCTAGTGCGATCTTGAAATGCAGTGCAAGCACAAAAGTTAAGCAGTAGGCAAACAGGCGCTCGTGAGACTCATGGTTACAGAGCAGGGAAGCTCCATCGCTCAGAATGGCGCAGCCACAGAGGAGCCAACACCGAACCGGAAGCCCTGGCCCCGTCAACGTCAGGGGGCGGGGGTAAAGAGCAACCGGGACGCCTAGGCCAATCAATCATCTGTGTCACACCCACCTGAAACTGAAAAGGCGCTTTCAGCCCCTAATCTGCAGGCTGACTTTGGAGTTTTGTTCCTTTCCCTAAGCTTCTCTGGGGACTCAGTGGTAAAGAATCCACCTGCCAACAGGAGAGGTGGGTTCGATCCCTGGGTTGGGAAAATCCCCTGGAGAAGGGAATGGCAACCCACTCCAATATTCTTGCCCGGAAAATCCCCTGGACAGAGGAGCCTGGCGGGCTACCGTCCATGGGGTTACAGCTTAGCAACTGAACAACAAAAACAGCCAGGTTTCAGCGCTCATTGCCCAAGGCTAACTTCCTCAGCTTTGCATCCCGGGAGACATTTCCTGGGATATGGAATTCTCCTCCAGAGCAGGATTCTTGGCCTGGCAACAATCGCAGAAAGTGGGCATGGTGCAGAAGCCGGCGGCTCGGCAGAGTAAGGCCTCTGTGCTGGTTGGAGTTTGGGACGTGTCCTTCCATTCTGCGTCTTTGTCCCTTTATCAAGAAGATCAACTGGCTCCTCTGTATCTCAAGCCGTTTCTATCTGGAGATGTCAAAATGAAGAATAGCAAGATCAGCCTTCTCTCCACCTGCTTGTTGAATCCCAGCCCTTTAGAACACTTCTATTTCTTTGTTTCTGAATGTCCCTAACTGTGAATTTGTGCTGGTGGAATAAACGTACTGGTTCCTCCAGTCAAAATAAGGTGGTGTCCTTTTACCCACTGAGACTCCAAATCAGATACCTAGGAGATCCTTACTTACCCTGTTTCTAAGATTTTATGTGATAAGAAAAAGTTTAAAATAATTTTCACTTTGTACCATTACTTTCCAGGGTTATTTTCTGGGTGTAAATGTTCCCAGGTGTTGCCTTGTCCAGCCCATCCAACATTTTTTGGTTTTGCTTTATTTTCCTCAAATGTAAAGTAAAAATGATAATGTCTTTTTCTGCATATCAGGGCTATCATGAGAAGATGAAACCATAAAAATAAAATAATGATTATGAGAGCACTTTGAACAGTTCTAAGAAGGAAATGGCACCCTACTCCAGTATTCTTGCCTGGAGAATCCTATGGATGGAGGAGCCTGGTGGGCTGCTGTCCATGGGGTCATAGAGAGTCGGACACGACTGAAGCGACTTAGCAAAGATGATAAAATGGTGGATGATCCTGTTACATAAAATTCCAGTGATAAATTCTGATTCAGCCATACTTGTTCTTAATAACAGATTGCTCCATTTTTCATAATTATTCTCCATATTAATATCACTGTGAAGTCATTTCAACAGCTGTCTCATTTTGGTTGCAGATGTTTTACCCTCAAAGAAAATGAAGCTGTGTACTTCTTTTCTTTTCTGGAGTTTTGATTGAACCAGTTTTGAATCTAAATAACTCCAGAAATGTCTATTGTTGCTTATCAGTGAAGAACACCCATTAGCAGAATCTCATAAGTTAATCTTTTCAACATACTTTTTTTTTTGAAACCTAAGAAAACATCCTACTTGCAGAGAGCAAGGAACTGATAGGAAAGTAGGAGAGAGAGAAATAAACAGCCAATTATAGAAATGTTGTGGGATTGCAGTCCTAGAGTTATAGATGAGATGTTACAACAAGCCATTGGGGAAGGCAGTGGAGGCTTCTTTGAGGAGGTGACCCGTGAAGTGAGGTTTTATAAAAGGAGAAATTTAAGGAGGCAGTGGTGCAGAGGAGAGCTCAAGAAAGCCTGCGGGGGTGAAGGGAGATAATTGAACTTTTCGGTACTATTTCTGCTGCCATCGATCGGCCCCATCAGGCTGAGTTTCAGACAGGCCAGTAAAAATGAGGCAGAAATACATTTGCAGCCTACCCGAGTGCCTTACAGGGTGTATGTGCCCAGATGTCATTTATCAGCATGATAACAATGGCAATGAACATTACTATAATTATTACTGTCATTTAAAATAACTGATCTTCAGTTTGGCTCATTTTGGCCGTTGTCTTCAGCTTCTTTTCTATTTCCTTTATAAGTGATTTTTGTAAGAATGAGTACGGTTCTCAGCATGTCACATTTATTAAAAACGTATGGAAGTGTTCTGAAGAGAGAGGGTCTGTGTGTCCAGAGGTGGGGATGGGTGGGACTGTGAGATGTGAGCTCAGCTTGGTGGCTCAGACGGTAAAGAATCAGCCTGCACTGCGGGAGACCTGGGTTCCATCCCTGAGTCGGGAAGATCCCCTGGAGAAGAGAATGGTAACCCACTCCAGTATTCTTGCCTGGAGAATCCCATGGACAGAGGAGCCCAGTGGGCTGCAGCCCATGGGGTCACAAAGAGTCGGACACAACTGAGCAACTAACACACAGAGATAGAGGACAGAAATCAGCGGTAGTTTCTGAGGGGGTTATTTTGATGAATTTCAAATCCAGTTATTACGGCTGCTTTCTCGTGGTACATGATTAACTTAATCTGTGCAGAGGTGGACCACAGGACCATCCTAACTGGCATGGCACTTTTTGGGAGCTGGATCAAGACCCCCTGCTGTGGGCTCAGCCCGGGTGTCGGACTCCCTTCTGATCTCCTGACAGGGCACCCTGCACCCCGCCACCCCCCCCCCACAAAAGCTGTGCATTCCCCCATCAATACAGCATCCCCTGCTCCTGGCAGGGCGCCCTGCACCCCACCGCGCCCCCACAAAAGCTGCACATCCCCCCATCAATACAGCATCCTCTGTTCCTCTGCAGCCGCGTCTTCTCTGCAGGCGTTTGTGTTTTGCTTTTCATGCTCAGACCGGGACTCAAGTCACTGAGACGGCTTTCTCCCACTGTCCTTCTCTCCTTGTAACTGACAAAACCATTTGTACATGACCCTCGAGGGGGAAAAAAAGATCCTCTTCAGGCCTTTCTGAATGTTCTGAATCCCATCTCCTGGTTCGTCCTTGAGGTTAGTTCCATCCTGACAAGGTGTTCACTGTGCTGGGAATCCACTCGGGATGTTTTCTCTGCCACAACATCATGTTACTTTGTTCTCAAACATCTCCGGCTCTGTATCTGCTGGCTGGTTAGATTCAAGGTGTTCGTTATACATGACTTCGAGGTAGAAAGTTGTGTGACTTTTAGAGTTGAGCGTGGAAGACGCGTGGCTTTGCTTTGCTGAGATAGATCAGTAATTGGGATACGGACCCCAGTGTCCTTGTTCCTGGAAACGTGGGTGTCTCTTCAGCATAAGGTCTCTTTGCAGAGTTGAATTGATTCCACATTATTAGTCTCTCAAGTATGTTATATCGTCATTTACTGTGTTTTTATGCTGCATTGTATTTCTACATAATAAACTTGAGCAGAAAACCCCAAGAGGGCGATGCTTGTGTTGATAATAGCCCATTTTTAAACTGTGACAGCTTGTGGAGGAATAAGAAAATGTTACATAGAACTCTGTGTAACATTAGCATTGATCATATCAGTTTATACATTTTCAACCCCATGGATCCACAGCAGGTCCATTCATGGATGCTGAACCAGTGAGGTTGTTCCTTTTGATACAAAGTTTTCATCATGTTGGTTCTAATGCCCCCAAGCCTCCTGTTTATTTGTAAGTACCTTCAGTTTAGTTCCATTCAGTCAGTTGTGTCAGTCTTGGCGACCCCATGGACTGCAGCACACCAGGCTTCCCTGTTGATCACCAACTCCCGGAGTTTACCCAAACTCATGTCCATTGACTTGGTGACGCCATCCAGCCATCTCATCCTCTGTTGTCCCCTTTACCTCCTGCCTTCAATCTTTCCCAGCACCAGGGTCTTTTCTAATTAGTCAGTTCTTCGTATCATGTGGCCAAAGTATTGGAGTTTCAGTTTCAGCATCAGTCCTTCCAATGAATATTTAGGACTGATTTTCTTTAGGATTTACTGGTTTGATCTCCTTGCCGTCCAAGGAACTCTCAAGAATTTTCTCCAACACCAACACCACAGTTCAAAAGCAAGTACCTTCCTAACAACATTAAACTTCTCAAGAACAAGACAGATACCTGCAAACGTGCTTCCCAAGTCCTAACTGTATGTGGCTGTGTGTGAAAGTTAGCAGTGGTTTGTCCACTCCTGCTTACCCCAGATAATTGTCCATAGTTAGTATTGTCCATCTGGAGAGGAAAGTCTATGCGTTTTTAATGGTTACCTCCTGAGTTGTCAGAAACCTCCTGGGATGTGTCCATGAGGGCTGTGCGGATGGTGCTCTTCACTCACGAGGGAATAAAGCTGAGAACAGTCTCGGAAACACACAGGCAAGATCACTGCACGGGAGGAATTCATGTTCTCTCTCTGCACGATTTTCTGTTTTACATAGAATCCAGTCTCTTTCCTTGTTAATTGGTACAGACTTTTTTGAAGTTAGGATTTAGTAGCCTTTTGAATAGATACCTTTTAAAGGCCTTAGTGTCAAGACACAATGGGCATGCATGTGAGCAAACTCCAGGAGCTAGTGAAGGACAGAGGAGCCTGGCTGCAGTCCGTGGGGCCGCAAAGAGTCAGACACGGCTGAGCAACTGAACAAGGAAGTGTCAGGTTTAATCATCACACAGAGCATGTTGAGGAGACAATGGCAGAGTTTCCCTACAAGGTTAACTGCTTCTGTGAACACAGGGTGAGAAGAAGTGATACCCTCAGGTATCTTTGGGCTTCCCTGGGGGCTCAGATGGTAAAGAATCTGCCTGCAGTGCGGGAGACCCAGGTGCAATCCCTGGGTCGGAAAGATCCCCTGGAGAAGGCAATGGCAACCCACTCCAGTATTCTTGCCTGGAAAATTCCATGGACAGAGGAGCCTGTAGGCTACAGTCCATGGGGTCGCAAAGAGTCGGACACGGCTGAGCGACTCCACTTCTTCGGGCATCTAAGCAGAAGCATCTTACGGTGGGCAGGAAATGAAGGGGAAGAAGATAGCGCATTCCTTGCCTTCTTTCCCCGTCAGGAAAACTGAGATTGGAAACAGGAGGCGAGAACGCCGGAAAGAAACTCCCTTGTGTGCACCTGCTGTGCCCGAGCTTGCCCCGCCCGCCGTGGGGTCGCTGGTCCCACGTCCCTAGTGAGAGGGCAGGTGGGGTGAAACCACACCAGGCTGGAAGCATCCCGAAGCACAGGAAGGAGCAGACTTCTCTCTCCAGGGAGCTCACCCTGCTCTCGACTGAGAGGCACAGGGGTCCAGGGAACTGGAGGACCCTGGCTCTGGCTTAATCGAAGGGCTCTGGCTTCCTAGATCAGATCCTTGCCTCCCGATTCTCCTGCTGACGGTGCTCCATGTAATCATTCTCCTAGTAACTCCTCTCTACTTCGACTGCCTTTCCAGTTTAACAACTAAGTAATTAAATATTCATCTCCCTTTATCAGCCTCTAATTACTAGATGGGTCTCACTAACTGGTCCATGTCCGTAGTGGTTTAGTCGCTCAGTCATGTCTGGCTTTTTGCGACCCCATGGAGCCTGCCAGGCTCCTCTGTCCGTGGGGTTCTCCAGGCAAGAATACTGGAGTGCACTGCCATTTCCTTCTCCAGGGGATCTTCCCGACCCAGGAAACCAGCCCGGGTCACCTGCATGGCAGGCTGATTCTTTACCGACCCAGCCATGAGGGAAGCCCCAGTACATGTCAGACCAAGACCTACAGCAAACGCCCATTTGTCCAGTCGGTCTGGCTCCGCTCCAGTCCGTGGGAGCAGAGGGCATCCTGCATTTTTGTGTGCAATTGTAGCCAAGAGGGAATGGAGCCTTCTTAAAAGTAACAAGTACTGGGAGCACTCAACTGTATGCCTGACTTTGAGCAGAGTCTAGGAGTAAACCAGGAAGTAAAAACAGGGAGGGTCACAGAATTTGGTGGGGTGGATAAAAGGAGTTGTAACCGGACCGACGAGCAGTTTCACAGGTTTATGGAAAATTATTACTATTCTAAGTGCATGAGGGCATATAACAGGGAAACCAGTCCTGGTCCAGGGAGTGGGCGTATTTCTACAAGGAGGTAATTATCTTGGCACTAACTCTAAGGGGGTGATGAGGAGGCCGATCACTCAAATGTACAAAACTCTGGGAGCTAAGCTAAGAAAGACCCTGAATATATGTAAAAGGTTTTGACTTCATTTAAACGTCAGGTAAACGTCACTGGATGATTTACAGCAGTTGTGTACGGATACATTTGTATTTTTATTAGAGCGATTTTCATTTGTACAATCAGTGTGTGCGTGTGTGTGGTCCGTTGTGTCTGACTCTGCAGCCCCGTGGTCTGTAGTCCACGAGGCTCCTCTGTGCATGGGATTTCCCAGGCAAGAATACTGGAGGGAGTTGCCGTCGCCTCCTCCAGGGGCTCTCCTCAAGCCAGGGGTTGCGGCTCTGTTTCCTACTCTGGCAGGCAGATTCTTTACTGCTGCCCACCCAGGAAACCTGCACGCAGTGTCTAGTAACTGAAAATCCTCTGCACAGTTCTCTCTCTCTACTGGATGCTGGGAACACAGCAGCGACTGAGGCCCAGCCACTGCCTGCACGCAAGCAGTTTCATCCTTCAAGTATTTGCAGCATCAACGCTGAGCATCTGACAGCAAATGAGATGCGGACAGTGTCTTTGCAGTTAAGGTGGAGAAAGCTGGAGTCTTTGTTTCAAATGGGATGAGGCCGGTTCACAGGTTTGCCCTGCAATGCTTTGCTCTCATGGCTAACGGAGGGGCCAACGTCACTGCAGACACCTGGGGTTTTCAGTGCTGGGAAACGAGAAAGGAACTGAAGGAATCCCAGCCCAGAGCTTCTGCAGCTCCAGCAGAAGTGCCGGTCAAGTGTCTCATTAATTTTTGCTAATTGGCAGTCGCTGAGAGAGGCGACAGTGAGCCGCGCCGCCTCCCTCTCCAGGAGGAGCACAGACACACACAATGTAACTGGCGGCGGCTGCTCTAGTGGGAGGGTAGCAATTACCTACGGAGTCCTCCGTCTTAGCACTTCCACCAGAGCTGTGCATTTAGGAGATGTGCTTGAAAAATAGTCTTTTCCAAGCGCTGTGTGAGCCAACTAGCGTTTATGAGGCTAGCAAGTCCCATTAGGGTATAAAAAGAGGCAGGGTTTGGTACTCCATCATGTACCACTGGCCAAGTACTTTGATCAGTAGAAATACCCTAAAGACAAATAGTCTACAACCGTGATCCCTCTGAAAGGCTTTCAAACCAGAAATGGATTATGATGGCTGTGAACTCCAGTTTTCCTACAGACTTTCTCTGTTACATGGCCTGTAGTGATGACTTGAAAAACAACTATTGCCTTCCGCGGCTCAGAAGAGAAGAGGACTATTGTCAGGGCTTCGTCACATCCTTCATCTAGCGTTTAGAACTCAGTACAACGTCAAAGTGTCTTAGGCATTTCTTCCATCCTCATCTTTTCCTTGGAGCTTCCCTGGCGGCTCAGTGATAAAGAATCCACCTGCAATGCAGGAGATGCGGGTTTGATCCCTGGGCTGGGAAGATTCCCTAGAGGAGGAGATGGCAACCCACTCCAGTATTCTTGCCTAGAGAATATCCCAGGGACAGAGGAGCCTGGCAGGCTACAGTCCATGGGGTCGCACAGAGCTGGAGGTGACTGATCACACATGCCTCTTTTCCTGCCTCTGGTTAAGTGTGCTGTATTTCATACATATTTCATTTTTATATTTATATTCTTACATAAATATTTCATTCTTATATTTCATGTTATAAGAGCTACCAGTGATCTGGAAACATTTATCACAGGGGCATTCATTCAACCAATATTTATCAAATGGCGTAGGGAAATCCAAGGTGGAACTAAGGAACCCTGTTAGAGGCTTTCTTGTTCTTCATTTAAGCTCAATGAGGGAGAAGGAAAAAGAAGGAGGAAGAAGAAAGTCCCTGTCATGCAGGGAAGAGGCTCCTCACCTGCACACCTGTCCTCCTCACCAAGGTCTTACGGGAGTTTCAAAATCCTGCAGAATAATTGATGTTTCAGACATCTAACGTGTGCTTGTGATTAAAAATCTGACCATTCCCTAAAGTCATTTTCCAGAAAGTGTTTATACAGGAAGAGAGTCACAAATGGACACAGAGCTAGTTCAATTTGGTATTGAATATAGAATGTGCAGGAAAAAAATAGTTCATTTTGTTCTAGAAGTACTGTAATATGTGGAGATATTGGACACATATTCGTTTATTTCAGTTACCTTTCTGCTGTCAAAGAGCTGTAATGAATGATGAATTTTTCATTCCTTTTTGGCCTTCTGCATTGCGTTATAGACATTTGAGGGAAAGAGACTGAAATTTTAGAGTCAGAAAATTTGCATTTAATGTCAGCTTTTCCCTTTACTTGTTGTGGACTTTGGATAAAGCATTTAACCTCCAAAATTGTGAAAAGTGGGAATAGTAATAATAATAATAATTGTGATACAAGTAGTATCCATTTCTTAGAATTTTTTAAGACTTACAATATTATATATATTTTTAAAAAACATTTTTAACTCTAAAGATTTTTAGTTAGTACTTTTATATAACATATTTATGTCTATAAAATTGCAGTCCTTTTTAATGCTACAATGTTATAATGTTACAAGTGCAGAAGTTTAAAAATTAGCTTCCAAGCTGAGGGTCCAAATTCTTCCTACGTAAATCTCATTCTAGTCTACTATAGTAATGATAATCATTGGTTCCAAGCTCTTCAAACAAAATTCTCATAGTTTAAAAAGCTATTCCACTCCCGGAATAACCTGAAGTTTATTTTACCTGGTGGTTTCTTCCTTTGAAGGCCCATATTTATATCTGTAGATTAAAAGAGTAAGAACTACCCTTTATGACTGCTGTTGTAGTTGTTTTGATAAATCATTCTTCTAAGTTATAGGGCTTCCCTGAAAGCTCAGTTGGTAAAGAATCCGCCTGCAATGCAGGAGACTCTGGTTCGATCCCTCGGTCAGGAAGATCCACTGGAGAAGGGATAGGCTACCCACTCCAGTTTCTTGGGCTTCCCTTGTGGCTCAGCTGGTCAAGAATCCACCCGCAATGTGGGAAACCTGGGTTTGATCCCTGGGTTGAGAAAATCCCCTGGAGAAAGGAAAGGCTACCCACTCCAGTATCCTGGCCTGGAGAGTTTCATGGACTGTATAGTCCATGGACTCGCAAAGAGTCAGACATGACTGAGCAACTTTCACTTTCTTTTCAGTTTTCACTTTTTCTATGTTACAGGTGGAAATCTGTTTCGTACCAAGTATACATTGCATTTCATCACACCAAATATCCCATCGATCACAGGACTAAGAAAAAGTCACAAAGTATGACAAGTTATGGATTCTATTACACAGCTAGACTTCAGAAACTTTACAGTGCAGTGGATGAAGCCGTCTTAGAGTCAAAGAAATCAGAGACGTATATGCATTTTACCCGTTAGCACACACTGCTCATCGTGCTGACTCTACAGCGTTCACTCACGCATTCATTCGCTGGCAGATACTGAGTGATCTTGTAACGTGCCTTGATGTCAGGTGAATGAAAACAGATTCAATCAGTGCTTGTTTGTACGTGGGAGCCTGTGCGCTGTTCAGCAGGCAGGCCCTAAACCGATAAGCCAACAACTACAGGAAAAGCCCGGCTCTCTAGAACCATTTGGTAAGGGCTACCCTCAGCGTGGAGCAGAGGAAGCCCTCTCTGAAAGAGTGGCACGGAGCTGAGAGGCGGATGGCAAAATGATGCTCATTGCGAAGGAGACGGAGATTGTGGTTCACAGCTTGAATTGCTGATCATGATGGACTGGGCCCCCGTGGCTAGGAAACAGCCCTGGGACTGCTCATATTCCTTTTCCCCTTGCCTCTTGAAATCCCCTCAGATTTTTCTTCCAAATAGGATCACTCTCCGTTTTCCATGTTGATCTGGACCAAAATGCATCTCTGTTTTGCTAGGGCAGTTATTCTAGGCCATTTCCTAAGCTCTGGCTGAAAATTCATTTCCTATATACTTATTATTAATGATTCTGCTTAAAGGGCTTATTTATTTCACAACTGTTCTATGAAAGTTGGCTGCCTACCTGACTTGAAATGGCGTGGTTTCTTTCTTTCTTTTTCCATTCTTTTTTACTTAACATGGATGTTCTCACTCCTATATTTGAATTGTCTGCTCCACTGTAAACATAGAAGGATATTACAAACTTTCTTTGGTTGAAAAGCTACATTCTCACTGGGGTCCCTGAACGTATCATTTGGGATTCTCTAGAAAAAGAGGGTTTCTCTGGTGGCTCACAGTCAAGAATCTGCCTGCAATGCCAGAGACCTGGGTTTGATCCCTGGGTTGGGAAAATCTCCTGGAGGAGGGTATGACAACCCACTCCAGTATTCTTGCCTGGAGAATCTCCATGGACAGAGCAGCCTGGAGGGCTACAGTCCATGGGGTCACAAACAGCCAGATATGACTGAGTGACTAAGCACAGCCCAAAGAGATCTATGAGGGGTGTGTGTGTATGTGTGTGAACAGGAGAGAGACGTGTTATAAGAACTGGCTCACACTTATGAAGGCTGGCAAGTCCAAAGTCTGCTGGGCAGGCTGGCAGGCAGGAGACCAGGGAAGTGTTGATGTTGCAATCTTGAATCCACAGGCAGTCTCCTGGCAGAAATCTCTCTTCTTTGGGAACCTCAGTCTTTTCTCTCTTAAGATCTTCAACTAATTTGGTGTGACCCTGCCCCCACCATGTTATAGAACATCATCTACTTTGCCCAAAGTCTGTGGAGTCGGAGGTTCATGTCATGTAACAGACACCTTCACAGTAACATCTGGACTGTTTGGCCAAATACCTGGACGCTGGCAGCTGACCAAGCAGACACGTAAAATCTTGCCGTGCTGAGATCATCAAGTTCATGCAGAAGGCAGAAATAAGGATAAGGGGACACTTTCCAAATGGCCTAAGCCCGCAGCCTGTCCTTCCGCCAGAGCTCATGGTCTTTCTAGGACTTGATCAGGCAGAACCGTGTAAAAACCACAAGGTCATGGACCAGACGACGCCTCTCACACTCCTGGTCCTGCAGGGCCCGCGTCAGGCATCTCCCTTGCCAGGAAGTGTTGCTCGTACCGCTCCTTAGACCCGCTCGTTCCTTCCCCTCAGTGCCCAGAGCACCTCCCACCTTCTTTCCCTCAGGTTTTCCCTCTTAACTGCTGTGCAGGAGACGCTTCGACAAGGGCAGCATGTCGTTTTCATCCTGTATCCTCCAGTGACTTTCACCCAAAAGGTGCTTTACAGATCATTTTAATTGGATTACAAAATCCCCTAAAAAGTCAGATTCAGTGTATCTGTTTATGTGTTTTGCCGTGAAGTAACATAACTCATCAGACTTTATTTTTGGGGGCTTCAAAATCACTGCAGATGGTGACTGCAGCCATGAAATTAAAAGACGCTTACTTCTTGGAAGAAAAGTTATGACCAACCTAGATAGCATATTGAAAAGCAGAGACATTACTTTGCCAACAAAGGTCCATTTAGTCAAGGCTATGGTTTTTCCAGTGGTCATGTATGGATGTGAGAGCGGGACTGTGAAGAAAGCTGAGCACTGAAGAATTGATGCTTTTGAACTGTGGTGTTAGAGAAGACTCTTGAGAATCCCTTGGACTATAAGGAGATCCAATCAGTCCATCCTAAAGGAGATCAGCCCTGGGTGTTCATTGGAAGGAATGATGCTAAAGCTGAAACTCCAGTACTTTGTTTGGCCACCTCATGCGAAGAGTTGGCTCAGTGGAAAAGACTCTGATGCTGGGAGGGATTGGGGGCAGGTGGAGAAGGGGACGACTGAGGATGAGATGGCTGGATGGCGTCACTGTCTCGATGGATGAGAGTCTGAGTGAACTCTGGGAGTTGGTGATGGACAGGGAGGCCTGGTGTGCTGTGATGCATGGGGTTGAAAGGAGTCGGACACGACTGAGCGACTGAACTGAACTGAACTGAGCTGAACATAACTCGTGACTCGGTCTATGCGATCGCTTTTGTGTGGTAATAGCCTATTTTTAATAGAAAAGAAAATGTCACTGGGTTTCCTTTTTCCCTCTAGAGTTTGAAAGCACAGCGGAAAAGACTTTCAGACTTTTAAATCATTTCAGATAGGTCTTTGTGACAAATGTTTATTTTGAGTAAATTATTTCAAGATAGTATTTCATTTATTATGAATTTGAGGTATGGGCAAATTTCAGTCATAGAGAGAAGTTTCGTGATAAGAAATCCATCAAACTATGTACAAAATGAACACATTTTCAGTGACTTTCTCATGATATCAATGACATAATGTAATTGCTTTCTAATTACCCTAATCAAACTTTAAGCAAGCAATCCAGTTTGTGTATGTTTGTCAGGTCAGTTTAATTGTATTTAATAAAAGAGAAGATCTTCATTTTCAAAGAACCAGATGCTACCACAGAATCTCTTTGGGTGGTCAGATATACTAGGATTCAGATCTTAATCTTTAGTATGATCGAAGGGTTACTTTAGTATGAAATGATCAAAACCTTTTCCCTCTCGTTTGTTTTTCTTTCAAATATTTTTAAAGAATACAGTAGAGTTGGTAGATACATTAAATCAAAGGATATTAGAATGCCTTCATCAGTATATCTTGTTTAGAGACTTGTTGGCAGTCCTATTGTTAGTGAATACTTAGAGCTATTAAGTTTACCATATCTCATGTAATCTTAGTTCTGTCCTAAAATAATTTATTTTAGACCACTACCCTGTGGCTCAGTGGTTAAAGAATCTGTCTGCAATGCAGGAGACACAGAAGATGTGGGTTCCATCCCTGGGTCGGGAAGATCCCCTGGAGGAAGAAATGGCAACCCACTCCAGTGTTCTTGTCTGAAAAATCCCTTGGACAGAGGAGCCCGGTGGGCTACAGTCCAAAGTGTCGCAGTGTCGGACATGACCGAGCAAGTAAACACGCACACGCACAAATGGAGAGTGGTCCCTTCATATAAACAGATGTAGCTGTTCTATGTAGAGACCCCAAAGACTCATGACTTATAGCAATTTGAAATTTCACTGAAGAACAAATTTGAGTCAAAATACTGCAAGGCAGATATGCGAGGATGATTTAGCAAATGAATGACTTAGCAAATGAGTGAGTTAGCTAATGTGTGATTTAGCTAATGAGTAAGCTTAACCTCCAGAGAGACAAGATTAGTGTTGTTGTTAAAGAGGGTCTCTGAAGCCAGCAGGCTTGGTTTCAGCCCAGCTCTGCCCGTTGCCAGCCACAGGCCCATCTCCTCCTCACTGAGCCCCACTGTCCTCCAGGGTAAAGTGGGACAATACCAGCGGGAATGCTCCCTGCTGAAAGATGGTAGCTGTCAGGAGCGTACTTGGCTTTGACCTGTTGTCTCCGTGTTTTGAAAAGTAATTCCCCTCCACTGATTAGCATGCTTAGTTCTTTATGAAAAGTAACTCTTTTCATATATATGTGACTCTTTTCAATAATATATATATATTTCAAATATTGAGTTTGGGCTCAACTCAAATATATATATATTTTTTTCCCTTGCACTACATAATGCCAGAAATTCTTTAAATGGCACATCTTCCTGAGTTTCAGGAAGATGTTATACTTCCTTATACATGGTGTTGCAAACACTTTTCATGAAGGTAAAACTTAGAGAAAGAAATGGGAAGAGAGAAAGAAAAAATTGAATGGAAATAATTGTGCAGGACTTTCAAAAATGAATCTTTTTTTCCACAATATTAACTTCTTCCTGAGTTCTTAAAAATAATCACTTTGACTTTAAAAAAAGGTACTGGCAAGTTTCAAATACATGACTGCACATTTCACATCTAAAATATTACTTTGCAATAGGCTTAAAGAGTAGGAATATAGCATAATTATTATATAATATAATATATATGATGACATCCTTCTTGAAGTTCAGGACGTTGATTAGTAATATACATAATTAGAAAAACATTTGCTTCTCTTCTCTACAAGTTTTTTTTTTCTTTCTGGAAGAAATCTCATTTAAAACCCCATCTAGCACTTTAATTCAGTTTATAAATTTAACAATTCTAATCCCCAAAGAGCAAAATGTCACAGTTATATCCAGAAAGTGGATATACATGAAATATATGCCAGTGAAAAATCATTTATAAAAAAGACTAAGGCAGAGGAGAGAGCATAATTAGATAGAATGGGTCCTCTTTGACAGATATGTTAAAATAACAGAAACATTTCACAATATAGGACATGCTTATAATGTTGGTATTTCTTTAATGTGGGCTTAAAGCTACTACACGACGGAGATAATATGAAGCAAAAGTTCCTAAGAGGCTGACTGTTATGGTGCCAGGAATTTTGAAATTCCCAAAAGGCAGACCGTGATTATACATCAGGTGTCCTGAGGAGTTTGCATTGTCAGTTCACATAATCAGATATCTGAGATGCTGACTAGAGAGCCTTGGCAAGAAGGGAGGACGTGATCTAGGAAGTAGGGTGACTGGTCCGCTCCTGGCTCCATGGACCGACTTGAAGGACATCTTCCACAGAAGTCTGGAACTGCCAGCATCAGCGGTTCCTTTGACACTCAGAACTCATTTGAATAAAAAAGTGACTTTGATCTAAAGAACTTTTTATCCTCCTGGTTTGCTCCATACGATGAAACTCTAGAGAAACTTTGGAACTGTAACTTTCATGAGAAGTCAGAAATTATTTCATTTTGAAATCTGAAATGAGTATATTTGCTTCTAAAAATCTTATATGTTTCTCAAATATGTATTTTTAATACTTAATGCAGCTGTAAAATCTGTGTAACAGTGAGTATTTCGTGATGAACTGATCCAAATCTAAGGTTTTAATGAAAACTTAAAAAAAAAAAAGGCTGAGTTTCTTTAGTTTCTCCAAAGCGAAAAAAAAAAAAGTAATTAAAAAAGTAAAAATAAATGTAAGCATTTAACCATAAGGAAGAGATTAAGTATAGCATAGTCGTTTAAACACAAATTTAAAATCCGGACTTTCTTTGTTTGACTTTTCTCTGTTGCTTGGACAAGTTCCATAACCAATTTGTTCTCCGTCTCTTCTCTTTAAGCTGTGTTATAGAAATAATAATTTAAATAATTTCATAATGTTTTGTGAATTTCAAGTAAATTAACACAAAGAACAATGCCTGCTGTTAATTATGTAATATTTAGTACCTAACAGAAAATATGATTACCTGTAGTTTCACAGGTCTCTTTCACCTTGCTTGATATATTATCTTGCATTTGCAAATGATCTGAAGCATTTGTGTTTTGAGTCTTTCCAAATATCCATTAATTAGGATGAGTAAGCAATTAGATATTGTTGAATTCTCCGAGGAAATAAAAATAAGGTCCAAATAGAAATGAAAATCCCATTTAGTAACCTTAACATTCATTTCAACAAAGAATGAGTTGTACATTAAAAAACATACATTTCTTAAATAAGAAAATGAATACTGAACACCAAATACCTGAAAGATCCTGCCAAAGCAAAAATATCATCTGATAATGTTAAACAAGCCAGGGTGACTCTATTCAAGACTGAAGACTCTTGAGAGGCCCTTGGACAGCCATGAGATCAAACCAGTCAATCCTAATGGAAATCAACCCTGAATATTCTTTGCAAAGACTGATGCTGAAGCTCCAATACTTTGACCACCTGATGTGAAGAGCCGACTCATTTGAAAAGACCCTGATGCTGGGAAAGATTGAAGGTGGGAGGAGAAGGGAATGAGGATGAGATGGTTGGATGGCATCACCTACTCCATGGACGTGAGTTTGAGCACACTCCCAGAGATAGGGAAGGGCAGGGAAACCTGGGGCTCTGCAGTTCATGGGGTCACAAAGACTTGGACATGATTTAACAACTGAACAACAGGACCCAGAAAGGTCAGTGTTTTAAAACATGTATTTATGAATAAACAGTTGTTTCATCAGAGACGGGGGCGGTTTGAGCAGCCTGTTGCTTTGGGGAAAGTTCCTGAAGCAAACAGTGAAGTTATTTACTGGTTTACAGCCTTATCTTCTTTGAGCAAGAATTTGCTGGAACAAATGATAAAGTCATGGTGATACAGAAGGTCTAAACTTTGGTCCTGCTAATTAAACTGTAGAATGCCGTGTGGTCTCAGCTCGCAGTAGTTATTTGAACATTCAACTGTACAGTTCTTTTTTTTTTTTTTTCCTAGAAATTGAAATAGGAGGCAAAGATGATTTTCATTTATTTCACTGGATTTGTTTCTCAACTTAGTTTTCCTGACCACAAATGCAATTAGTAAGAGCTTCAAATGTCACATGAAGATGCTTTTTAAGGTTACATTAATATAACTTACATTTTTAAAGAACTAACTGTTCCTTTAAATGCTGCAGCTACTTTCTTAAATTGCTGGTTGGCTTATAAATTAATTGATCCCGAGTTCCTAAATGCCTCTTGGCTCATTATGGAAACATTTGTGTTAATTGACCCAGCCAAGGGTCTCTGTGATTGTCTCTGTTGCCAGAGAACTTCCACCAGGTAAGTTTATGTAGGGATTCTGACATAAATCTATGGTCATAGCCCAGTGAGATTGAATGTAAAAAATCCCAACTCTTGAGTGCTTAAATTGAGGTGTACTTATAAACAAAATTAATAAAATGACCAAAGGTTATCTATACTTCATTCACTGGTTATATGAATGATTAAATGTTTGGGATGGTTTGATACTATCCAAATATGAAAGAAATGTTTTAGAGGTCTTGCTCTTAGAATGATCAATTTGCTTATAACATATTCAAAATAATTTGACTGATTTAATATTATCACTCAATGGACACGAGTTTGAGCAAACTCCAGGAGGTAGTGAAGGACAGGGAAGCCTGGCGTGCTCCAGTTCATGAAGTCACAAAGAGTCTGAGATGACTTAGCGACTGAACAACAACAATATTTTTAACCCTGTCTTTTTCAAAGCAGGATTATAAACTTTTGTAGCCAAATTTTAATTTAATCTAGCTCATTTTTCTCTTTTCTTTCATGCATGAGAAAAAATACACTCAAATGGTTAAGGATATGGTCAGATAGTTAAGGGGGAAATTAAAGATTCTAAACCTGTAGATTGTTGCTCTTTATACCACATTGCCTGCCAGTTCAGAATACTGTATTTTGCAAACACTTTCTTGGGTGAGTGATTCATGGTTCAAAATTCAGAGCTCATGACAAGTCTTCTGTATCCATACAATGTCAAATCCACCAAGAGGGTGCCTGCTGCCTACGAGGACAGAGCTTTCTTTGTAACTTGAGGGTGCACTCCCAAACATAATTGTATTAATCTTAAAAGCATTTATTTTTGAAATATTTGTTTCTTTCCTAAAGTTAGTGCAGTAATTGATCTCCCAAAAGAGTAAGGTTCTACAGACCTGAAATCTTCTCTGTCTATCACCAGAGGCATCATGTGCCGGAGATTTATAGAGTATTGTACTGATATCCTTTTCATCTCTCCTAACATTTCTGCTCCTTTATTAAAAAGAATCCAGAGAGACATGTATGTTTGCACAGGGTGAAGGCTTTGGGTATGTGTTGCTCCGTCTATGAGTTCCTACATAGTGTTGATTGAACAGCTCTCAATAAAGAGCCTCTGTGAGGCCATAATTTCTCCCTCAAGCTCTCGTACTTTTTGATTTAATTGTGTGCATTTCATTGAGCTGAGACAATAGCTTCTCTGATAATTTCTCTAGCAGTTTCTAAAATAAAATTGTTATACTTATTTTCACAAGTTTTTTACTTGGCTTCTCAAGGGCATCTTTAAAATGCTGACTTGAGAAGCAAATGTTTGTGAAGTCGCAGTTGCTCAGTCGTGTCCTACTCTTTGCGACCCCATGGACTGTAGCCCGCCAGGCTCCTCTGTCCATGGGATTCTCCAGGCAGGAATACTAGAGCGGGTTGCCATTCCCTTCTCCAGGGGATCTTCCCAATCCAGGGATCTAACCGGGCCTCCTGCGTTGCAGGCAGATTCTTTATCATCGAGCCACCACGTGCCCCTACAGATCTGCAACAAACTCTCTGCCAAGAACACCGGGCATCTGATCCCCTTTGGTAATTAGTGTCTTATGTTTGTAAACAGAATGCTGTGTAAGGAACCAAGGCACCTGTTGTTTTCCGCATGTATGAGTGAACACGAGCGGGCTTTGAATGGAATCTTCAGGGATTTGCAGCCCATTGTGCTGTGTGCCTCTCACGCATCAGCTCTTTTGGTCTCCTCTCTCGGAATCGAGTGCCCCCCCTGGTTCTCTTCTAAGAACATTTTATTCCATTTTTCTGGATGGTAGCAACTTCAAATACTAGGTCTAGCGAGCCATGGATTTGTCTCTCAGCATCTCCAAGTAGGATGGATAGCTTTATCAGTAGGGTTCAGATAAAGAGTGGCTTAATGTCAAGATGCCATTATCCACCTTTCATTATATAATTTCTGAAGAACAGTTTTCCAGCTCTGTGATCTAGTTTTCCTTCTTGGTCGTATTGTGAAAGCACTATATACTCTGTAATACCTTGATTGATACAAAATGGGAAAAAAATATAAAGTGAAAGTTGCGCCTCAAATTATCCTGAGTAACTATTATTAATAATTTGATATTACCCTTTTGTGTGGGTAAATATGGCTATGTTTATATAAGCTTTATAATCATATTAAATGTTTCCATTGAAGATATTTCTTTTTGGCATCCCTCTGTGATCCCTACAGAATCATCTTGGTAGTGCTTGTGTCTGCCTCAGATTCCATTGTGTGTGTATAAAATAACCCATTTAGCTGTTGACCATTAAGGGGCATTTAGGTTTTTCCACCTTCATCAGTTTTTTAATTAATGCTGCAGGAGACACATTTGCGCACTCGGTCTGCTATAACAAAATACCATAGAGTGGGCATCTTAACCAGCAGATATTTATTTCTCCAGGTCCAGAGGCTAGGAGATCAAGGTGCCAGCAACCAGCAGATTCAGTTCCTGGTGAGGGCGCTCTTCCTTGCTTGCACACAGTCGTCTTCTTGCTCTGTCTTTTCATGGAGTGTGTGTGAGAATGGGGAGAGGGGTAAGGCAGGGGTGGAAGGAGAGAGAAAGAAAACAGAGAAAGAGAGAAAAGGGGAAGATGAGCACACTCCACTTCTTGTGAAAGTACTGGCCTCACTTGAGGGATCCATCGTTAGGACCTCATCCAAACCGAGTTACCGCCCAGGGTTCCATCTCCAGATTCCATCAGATCAGAGGGAGGACCTCAGCACATGGATTGGGTGAGGGGCACAATAGCAGGTGTATATCCATGTATGTGAATACTTCTGTGGGATAGCTTCCGAGGAATGAAATGCTCAGTCAAATCAAGCTCTGTTTTTATGGGGAAGGGATCATAACTGAGCAATGCAGGAAAACACCCTGACATCCCTAAGGTTAGCAGCACATGACCATTCCCAAATATTCATGACCAGCTCCAGCCAGGAGAGCCTTTCACTCTGCTGTCTGCAATGCACAACGTGAGACTTATGTCTGCCCAAGACAGAAGACAGAGCTAACTTGTCATTTTCCTTTCGTACTTGAATCAGTGAAAATAGTTGATTTTTAAAGCATTGAAAGCATGAAACTTTTCTATGGTATCTGTCAAATCAAGAGAGAAATAACTTAAGAAGAAAATAGCTTGGGAATAACTACATGTATCTTAGTGATGCTATGGACTGTAGCCCACCGGGCTCCTCTCTCTATGGGATTCTCCAGGCAAGCACACTGGAGTGGGTTGCCATTTCCTCCTCTAGGGGATATTCCCAGTTCCCAGGGATCAAACAAACATCTCTTATGTCTCCTGCTTTGACAGGCAGGTATTTTGAGTCACTGATGCCACCTGGGAAGCCCAAAACAATTTGAGTTAGGGACTATTAGATTCTTCCAGCTAAGACTCAGTCATTCTAGCTTGTTTTAAAATAATTGTTTACTTTTTAATGATTCCTCTGAGAATCAAAACAGCCTGTTGTCCATTTCATTGGCATGTAATTGTTCATAGTTATCTCTTGTGATCCTTTGTTAAAAGGTCGTTTTAATATGTTTATTTTATCTAAGAGTACTAAGTGTTCTGTATCTGGAATTATAAAAATATATCCAATCAGCTCTGCTGCTGAAAAGAAACAAAGGTCCACACGTTATTTTGTTTTATTCTCATATTTTTCTTAACAGTAGCTAGTGTTAAAGTGCGGAAACTCAGGCCCAGAACTCAAGTGGGTTAGCCACTCTGCCCAGCGTGGCAGCGGCGGGTCATGGTCCCAGATACTTACAGCAGCACCCCTCTGCCCTTCCTTCACCCTGCCACGTTCTGGAGCTAAGTGTTGCTCTTTCTCCTCCGGATCTTAAGGTTTACCAGGGCAGAGACATGGCAGTTCTTGGAACCAGTAAATATTTGTTGAATAGAATCAGACTTTTTGGCATAATGGCCTCCCCTCAGGTAATTGCAAGTAAATTTTAATAACTTAGACTTGGATTAAATTGAAACAAGAATCACTGCAGCTCACCAAAATGTTTAGCACTTTTCTTCTTTGAGTTGTAAAGCATCAGCAATTTGTTTCCTGATTGCATTAATCAAGAGCATTTACTCAGTACAAGACAGAGGTAAGGGACAGTCACATGACTTTTCTTAGCTTGACAGTTACTGAAGTTAACAGTTCCAGAATATTGACTGCTGAATCTTATAAAAATTTTACTGATGGGATTAAAGTATTTGACTTTTCAATGATCTTATTTGCTTCTCATATAGCTGTTTCTCTTGCTAACTGCAGTGTTGATAATGTAAGCTTAATTGGTACTTTATTTTCATTGATCATAAAAAATTATGCCATAAATAAGAAGAAGATAATGGAATTTGTATTGTGAATTTCTGTGTCTTGATTTTCCAAGAACACTAAAGAATGAAATAGGACTGAATGCACTGCTATTCCTTTATAGGTGGTTTGCGAAAATTTTTATTAAATCTTACTACACAGAAATGAGAGGACATAGAATAGTAAGAGCTCTTTAAAAGAACTGGAGGCATATTTCAAACCTTCGTCTTTCAGAAGTGAAAGTATACATCTGTGTCACGTGCTTCTTCACTGAGTTCAACTGAGAATTTCACTGGATCTTAAAATCAAGTTTCAAAGAACATGTTTTGAAAACTTGTAGACCATACTTAGTGACGTAGGCACTGCTGTGGGTAAATTAAAAGAAAAAAATGCAGACACGACTTCTTAAAAATGTCTCTGACCTAGTTGGAGACAAAATACACATGCCAGAAAAGGATACATTTCTTATTCTTCCTGCTTCATAAAGGAGGCTGTTAGAATGACTTTATGTGGAATACACGGTTTTGGAAGTTCAATACAGAAATAAATGTTTCTTAAAGCATTTTAGAATTAAATGTCTCCAAAATCTCATTTTCTTCAACTTGGCAGTAAGTCGAATATTGTCTTCAGCAATTTAGTTCATAAGTGACATGACATACAAATGTTTATGCAAATTATAGCATGATTTCACCCAATTTTAATTACTTCATGCTCATGATAGTTTTAATAAAAGGGCATTTAAAATTTATCTTGAATTTTTCCTATCCAATAGGAAAAGTACAGTTTTCTCAAAAATAATTTAATTTGATCTAATTTTTTAAGGAACATAAATTATTTCTACTTTAAAAAATGTCAATGAGGACTTCCCTAGTGGTCTAGTGGTTAGGACTCCATGCTTCCCAGGCAGGTGGCAAGGGTTCATTCTCTGGTCAGAGAACTAAGATCCCACAGGCTGAGTGGTGTGGCCAAAACAGAAAAAAATGTTAATAATAAATTGGAGAGCTTGGGGCCTGCTCCATAGGTTTGGTCAAGGTTTTGTGTTATGGTCCCTTTTAACAAAATAATTCTCTGAAGTTCGGTCTTTTAGGTGGTCAGTTACAAGCAAGGCAGTAGATTCAGACTTTATACTATATTGACTTTTAAGTTCCACATTAGATATTAAAAGATGTGTCCTCATGTGCCAACTGATTCTTTTGAAGAAATAGACTGTAATATTAAAGACCATGTCAATATAGCTTATTTCCTTCTAATACCCATGACCAGACCACCTGGCCTGCCTCTTGAGAAACCTGTATACAGGTCAGGAAGCAACAGTTAGAACTGGACATGGAGCAATAGACTGGTTCCAAATAGGCAAAGGAGTACGTCAAGGCTGTATATTGTCACCCTGCTTATTTAACTTCTATGCAGAGTACATCATGAGAAACGCTGGGCTGGAAGAAGCACAAGCTGGAATCAAGATTGCCAGGAGAAATATCAATAACCTCAGGTACGCAGATGATACCACTCCTATGGCAGAAAGTGAAGAAGAACTAAAGAGCTTCTTGATGAAAGTGAAAGAGGAGAGTGAAAAAGTTGGTTTAAAGCTCAAGATTCAGAAAACAAAGATCATGGCATCCGGTCCCATCACTTCATGACAAATAGATGGGGAAACAGTGGAAAGAGTGGCTGACTTTATTTTTTCTGGGCTCCAAAATCACTGTGGATGGTGATTGCAGCCATGAAATTAAAAGATGCTTGCTCATTGGAAGGAAAGTTATGAGCAACCTAGATAGCATATTAAGAAGCAGAGACATTACTTTGCCAGCAAAGGTCCGTCTAGTCAAGGCTATGGTTATTCCAGTGGTCATGTATGGATGTGAGAGCTGGACTATAAAGAAATCTGAGCACCGAAGAATTGATACTTTTGAACTGTGGTGTTGGAGAAGACTCTTGAGAGTTCCTTGAACTGCAAGGAGATCCAATCAGTCCATCCTAAAGGAAATCAGTCCTGAATGTTCATTGGAAGGACTGATGTTGAAGCTGAAACTCCAATACTCCACCTGATGGGAAGAGCTGACTCATTTGAAAAGATCCTGATGCTGGGAAAGATTGAGGGCAGGAGGAGAAGGGGACAACAGAGGATGAGATGGTTGGATGGCATCACCAAGTCGATGCACATGAGTTTGGGTGAACTCTGGGAGTTGGTGATGGACAGGGAGGCCTGGCATGCTGCGGTTCATGGGGTCGCAAAGAGTCGGACGCGACTGAGCAACTGAACTGAACTGAACTGAATACCCATGATTAGATTATGCTGCCATTAGTCAAAGAGTTCTTACATTTAAAGGCTAAATTTGATATAGTCTGTAAAGCACCTTTAGAAGAAAATGAATTTTTAGAATGATTTAACCTTGAGAAATATGAGTTTGGAGAAAAGCAAAATCTAATTTAAAAACTATGATAACTTTTCATTATCAATATACATAGTTTCGTGTATATAATACCGAATACCACTGTAAAATGTGTAAAGTTTCCCACCTACGATATGCACCCCCTTTCAACAGACAGCAGCACATGAAGACCTCCAGTGAGATTTGCTCGATGCAGAACGGATCAGTGCTTTGCTTAACCGCAGAATCTGTGTAGCCTTTGCAGACATTGAATCTGGTGCCCAGGAACATCTTTTATGGAATGAAAGGCCTAGGAAAAAAGGAAGCATATTAGGGCAGAGCACACCTACTCCTAGCAATGAAATAATACCCTGAGTGTCAGTTGTTAGTTCTTAATGTTAGAGGTAGGTGCCAAGTCTCAGAGTTTTTGAGATGTGTGTTGAATGAGGAAAATAACTGGCTGTTACGTAAAGAGTCACTCACCCTGCCTGCTGAAGCCCCATCTCCAGCCCCTCTGGGACACGGGCTCACGGGAGGGATACGTGGCAGGGCCACCTGGGGGGTAAGTGTGGAGGTTGTGACTCCCCGGAGATGGCCAGGCTTCTGGCTTTTTAATTTATCATCTTGTCACCTCCCACTCTTACCTCTTTGGGGTTGAGATGAAAGATGTGAGATATATATAAAGGAATATTCATTTCACTTTTTAATTAAACATTTGGTTTGGTTCCAGCATACAAGGCTTCAGTTCACATGCACAGAAAAGATGTCAGAAAAAAGGTTAAAAAAAAAATTAAGCTTGGAGATTATATTCTTACATACAAGAGACTTCTACTTATTTTGTGTTCAGCAGAAAAAAAAAAAAATTCCTCTTGGAGGGCCCAGACAGGGTTCATAGAGTGTCATCTTGGAATGTGGATATTTCTTGACCTCTATCAGTGAAAATTAGTGCAATGGACCATAGAAATACACAACATTATTGTGGTTTCTGATTTTTTTTTTAATGTTTCTATTTTTACACATATTCAAAAACGTTTAACCAAAACTAGCTAACTAAAGCCATAGAAGAATGCTTGGAAAGTGTTTATTTGTTGGGCTTTCTTAACCCAAACAAGTGCTAGAACATTTGTTTGAAAGACTATCTTCTCTTAGGTTCCTGTTGGCATCTGTTCTCATCCTCCTCCATTGGCCATTTAGTTTCAAGCTATAAATAGACTGTAGATGCTCAGAAACATATACATGTTTGTATTTTATCTTAGCCTATAAAGATGCAGTTACTAGTTCAGCAGATGAAATGTTAAGCATCTTCTAAGAGTCTGAGGTTTTCTTCCAAGGAAGGAAGTCCCTTACTGTTTCCTACCTGCCACAGATTCTTGGGTCTCAGCATACTGTTTACAGATGCAAATTCAAATAACATCTCCAGTTAGGTCAGTGCCAGTATGAGTTTGGAGGGTCTGAGAGTCTCAGGGTTCTTTCCCAGTCTCCTGGTCTCACTCGCAGGCTTCTCACGGCCCAGTGGGCCTTCACTGGTTAGTGAGGTGACCATTGCAGGTTTTAACTTCCTTGTTAGTAAAACAAAGGATTTAAATAAAATTTCTTGAATCTCCCTCCCAATACTGATCTTCCAGGGATCTCTTTAATGTGTCAGTGCCTCGTGGAGGGGTTTTACTGTAAGTCAAGATCAGAAACTGTTGGGAAGTAAACTTCTTTAGCATTAAAGCAGGACCTAGACAACTTTAATGGAAAAATTAAGCCAGGAAACACTCTTTCCATTGACTTGATCATTGAGTTTTTCTATGTATCACCTTCCTTCTGATAGTGGCCTTCTGTTCTCACATCAACAAATACCATATAAATGCTGTCGTTTGAAACCTGTGAACTAAATAAAGATGGCAATTTACACAGCTGTCGGTCTGGGCAGGCAGCGAACCTCAACCCCATTCATGGCATCCATGGGGAAGGTTCTCATCTGCCACACCTCATCCCTTTACTGAGACGATATCCTTTTCTGAAGCTCCATGTGATTTTAAAGATTGTTTTCTGAAAGCATACACAATAGAGCAGACTTCTTACATGCCGTCCATGTAGACTTTTCCCAGAGTTGAATGAGTTCTGAGCAAGGACAAGTTCTGCCTCATCTTTCTGAAATAAAACCAGTATGAAATCTGAGACTGCAGAAGGAGATCAAAGCTTACAAGACATTGTATATCATCACTGAAAATGAAACTCCTGCTGTGAAATCCGCTAGCGGTAGAGTTTCCCCATGTACACTCTAGGTAGTGAAACTTTGATGCCGAGCCAGAAGCTATTGTTTAGAGTTCCTACATATTTTATTAAACATAATGAGCCAGGTAGACAGTACGATTTATTCGGGTGATTCCTACTGGTCCCAAGAAGTGTTGCTTGAGTCTTTAGACAGGACATCATTCCAGTAAGAAAAGAATTCTGAAAACTTAATGATAAATGTCACGGGTAGCATAAACCTGGGTGACAGGGTGTTCTGAATGTTCGTCATTTCTTCCACTTTTGTTTTTGCACTTTACTGGAAAAATAGCTTGTGTCCCAGTTCTGAATTAAATAGGGACTGAGTATCAGGGGAGAGAGCTTCTGACAAGCCTTTGTTTCTTTTTATGGTTTCTGTCGATGAAGAAGGTCCCCCGGCTCCCCTTCCCCGCTATGTTGCCCCTGACATTCTTGCAGTAACAAGAGCGCTATAATAATAATAATAAGGTGAAGCAATCTACAGTTGTGCACCTGCGTATTTATCCAAAGGAGTTGATAACTTACTTCCACACAAAAGCCTGTACACGGATATTCATAGAAACTTCATTCATAAGTGTCAACACTTGGAAGCAATCAAGGTGTCCTTCAGGGCGTGAGTGGATAAGTAAACATCCAAACAATGGAATATTAGTCAATGTTAAAAAGAGATCGGCTGTGAAGTCATACCCTGGAGGGATCTTAAATGCATCTTGCTGGAAGAAAGAAGTCAATCTGCAAAGGCTCGGTTCCGTCCGATCCCAGCCTTCTGGAAAAGGCAAGACTATGGAGACGATGAAAGGATCAGAGCTTGCCAAAGGTTGAGAAGGAGGAAGGATGGAGAGGTGGACCACAGGAGATTTTAGGGTAGGGAGGCACTTCTGTATGAGACTGTGAGGGTGAACGCATGCCAACACTTAACTAAACCCAGCAGAACGTGCAACGTCACGAGTGGACCTCGCCGGGAGCACAGGCTTTGGGTGATGAGGACATGTCAGTGTCGGACTGGGGGTTGCACCTCCTGCCCCACCTTGGTGGGGGCTGTCACGCTGGGGTATGGGGGGGTGGGCTTTGCATGTGTGTGAGCATGGAATCTTTGTTCTTCCCACTCGGTTTTGTTATGACCCTAAAGTTCCTCTAAACATAAGTCTCTTTTTACGAAATAAGAATAGTTCTCTTCAATTATAGAATTTTGAGGAGCCTCATGTTACTTATTGGAAAAAGAAATGGCAAGCCACTCCAGTGTTCTCGCCTGGAGAATCCCATGGACAGAGGAGCCTGGTGGGTTACAGTCCATAAAGGTGCGCCGAGTCGGGCGCGACTGAAGCAACTTAGCAGCAGGAGCACTATGTTACTTATACTACTTAATACACATTAACATTAACTAGGATGCAATATGTTCTATTGCTGAGTAAAAAAAAAAAAACTGGGTCATTGTAAAAACTCTCATTTCACTTTAATGATAAATTTCACTAGCCAGACCTAATATGTTACTAGTAATACCTCAGTCTCTTTCATCAGGCTAACGGCAAAAAAGATTGAACTCCTAGCAAACAACAATAGTAGTCCTGGGAAAGGCTCTGTGGGGCCCCGGAAAATTGTCTGAATGGTGGGAAATCTCCAAGAGGAACCTCTGAGCTGAGCTGCAGACTGTGCTCTGTGCAGAAGGATGGTTGTCAGGTAGAAATATTTCCAGATTTTTCAGGTTTTCAGTAGAAGCCAGAGTACTAAGACCTCCCGTTTTAAAAATCATGACCCAGTGTTAAGTAAAATACGGCAGATCAAACACATGTGTCAGAACACTGTGACCTCTGGATCAGCAGCATTTTACCTTCTAGAGCAAGAGACGTGGGCTTGAGACAGACCCGGGGCTGGGAGCAAAGAATTTACCTAGGAGGAGCAGGAGGAGAGGAGGTCAATGAAGAAAACACATCCGTGTGTGACAGAAAGATGGACAGGGACAGACAGGAGAAAGAGGAGGGAAGGACACGCGAAGTCAGGGAAGCTAATAAAGCAGAAGACAAGGAAGCCAGCAGGGTGGATGGAGTCCGCACGGTGTCTCTGGGATTCACGTCCCAACACATGAGGCTGAGGACAGTCCACTGGGCTTAGCCACTGAGCCGCCTCTGGCCTTCAACACTGTGACATCTCTGGGCATCAGGACCACAGATGTCCTCCAAGGAGGGAGAAGACAAACCGGGTGGAAAATTGGAAGGAGTTGTGCACAGTTTATTTATTTAACAAGTCTGATAGTCAGAGGAAAGAAATTGGTCAGAAAACGGGGAGACAAAGGGAAAGCAAGAGAGAACTTATCTTTCTGGGTAAAGGAGATCTGTTCAAGTGTAAAGCAGAAGTGAGAAGGGCAGCGTGGAGAAGAATAAATAAAAATGCCGGAGGGCAAGAGAAAAGGGGCTGAGGAACCTCAAGGTTTATTCACAGACACTCCTTGTGGCCCTTGTTTCCAGAATGACACTGTGCCCTGTCATTTCGTGAGCTCGTGTGACTTCACACACTCGTGGCTCAGTGGCCACTGTTTGTTCAAGGACTGTCACCCCTAGGTGGTCAGGACACAATAGATTGTTACAAAGCTTTAGTGTTCATCCAATCTAGCATGTGTGCTTTGAAGGATGTTCTCTATAGACACCCACGATGTAATAGAACGGAGCGGGTATGGGCAGGTAATGAGCTCAGCCACGCCAGCCCATCTGCATGGTTGTGTGAGTCCCTCAGATGGGTCTTGGGGTCTGCCGGCTGTGTTAAGGGTCTGGCGGCTGCTTCTGCCTTAAGAGGGGCCGGCGGACCCCACCCGGAGCTCTGAGCCAGCCTGATCTTCCCAGTCTGCTCAATGGAGCACAGCCATCCTAATTGCCTCCCTTTGGGTTTTCGTTTCGTCTACAGGGCAGCCAGGCTCGGAAGGTCCACATCCTCTGTGGAAGCAACATAATGTGAAATCCAGCGTTATTTCCTGTGCTGTGACTCACACCCCATCTGGCAGAGCCAGGGACTGAAACAGCATCTCCAGGGCACCAAGGCTTGAAAATGTAGCTCATCGTTGGAGATTTCCACAGCCAACTCAAAGCCTATATTTTCCATCAGTTAAATATTTAGCATTGGCAGCATGAATTTGGATTCGTTCCTCTTCCTGCAAATTAGCTGTTTATAACTATTAGTGATGCCTCGCGAGGCTGGTGATAAAGAGGGCTCCTTCCTCTCCCCAGCTCCAATCTCTCTTCTCGGGTGTAAGTCGGTTCAGGCCACAGAGCCTGGGGAAGGGAATTCACACACAGCAGCCCCAGACATCTTGGGCCTGGCTTTCGGCCTTTGTTTTCCTTTCTCTGCATTAAAAATGCTTCCTTCACCTAAACATCCCCACGCCCCAAACTACTCAGCGCAGCAGTCTAAACTTAATGCTTCCATTTTCTCATCTTACTCCTGCGTTCCATCCCCTTGCAGCGGGGTTTCCTGATTCACTGCAGAAAAACGGCTGTATTTTGATCTCCGTTTTCGAGCTCGAGTGCTCTGTCAGGCGCATGTGTTCGGTTCTCCCCGTGGTCCTCCCCCGCCCTCTCCCCTCTCTCTCCGGCACTGGCCAGCGGCTGCCTCCGCTGCTGGGCCCTGTCCGTCTCCAGGCCCCGTGGCGGCTCCTGTTTCCCCACAGCCTTTCCAGTGTCTCCCTCAGCTGCCCCGTTTGCTTCCGGCAGCCCCTCAGCTGCAGGAGTTCTTAGGGGTTTATCTTTTGGCTCCTCTCCACCTCCTGTTAGCTGCACTGACTAGAATGAAGCTGGGCTTGGGTTCCAGGGTCCGGGGCTGGTGTGGGAGGCGGGAGTGGTAGAAGGCAGGTCGCTACGTCTGTCATCTTATAAGCTCTTTATGCCTTATTTATGCCAACCCTTCCATCACTGTCTCTCAGGCTCCTTCTCCTCCTGGACAAACACTTTGGATAAAACTGCGGCTGCAAACACTGGCCACTGCACCTTCGTGAGCGAGAAGGTGAAACAGTCTGCCCTGCTCACTCTCCTAGCTGCCTAAGAATTCTAGGCAAGGTGTCCAACTCTTTCAATGCTTCTCTTTCTTTCTGTCTAAAATTTGGGCTATTAATGAGACCCCTAGGTTGTTGTGATGCTGAAATTAGTTACGGTATTTAAAGCACTGAAAATAGCATCAGAGAGCCCCGAGCGGATGTTGGCTATTATTATGACGCACAGCTTTGTTCGTTAGCCTACATTTCTAGCACCCAGCTCTCTTCTAAGCCGCAGGACTGACGTCTTGACCTCCATGTCCCCCACGCTCCTGACAATAGGAGAAAATCAGGTATCTCTTCACCTACTTCTTCTGCAAACCTGCTTGATGTTATCTTCGCAGACTTAAAAATATCGTCGTTCTGTTTTAGTCCTTGCTCGGAAGTTCTCACTCGCTTTAGTTCCTTTGTCTCTTTTGTCCTCCTATTCACCCTCGGCAACAGTGCCTCTTCCGTTTTCATCCGTTTCGTTCCGTGTGTTCCATTGTCAATAATCGAGGTCAGGCTTTCTTCCCCAGTTGGCACAGTGAGGAGGTTCTTGACAGGTTTACGCCCCTCCTCCAACCCATCCTGCGGCTCCCCGCCAGGCCAGCCCGGGGTGTGCTGACCCCAGCTCGGCTCTGCAGGGCAGAGTTCAGAGGACACCCAGGAAGAGCCCAGGGCTCCTATCCCGGCCGCTGCAAAGAGGCAGTGCCCAGCATGAACTGTTAGGGAAGGGTAATATCATTCCTGGGGCTGCCTTAGTGTCTCAGACAGTAAAGAATCTGCCTGCAGTGTGGGAGAGCTGGGAAGATCCCCTGGAGGAAGGGCATGATAACCCACTCCAATATTCCTACCTGGAGAATTCTACAGTCCACAGGGTCACAACTGAGTGGACACAACTGAGCGACTGACACTTTTTCACCAAAAAAGTGCATTAGAGCATGTGAGTTCATTAGAGAGAAAAAGAGCATTTAGAGAATATGTTTTCTTTTATTCCAAATGCAGATTTTAAAGGTTATTTTTAATATTCCTCTGAATTTATTTAGTCCCTAGGTAGTGCAGCACACAACTACATAGAATCATTTCTCAAGTCTTTTTCACTAGCATTTGACGTACTGAGGGAAAGCTAAAAAGCCATCTCAACGTTGCTACATTCCTTTATAATAATGCTTCTCCATAATTAGACAGTAAGCCACCCTAGGATAGCTTTGTTGTTTACATTATCTTACCTGTGTTTATTCAGCCCTGAAAGTACCAAAATGAGTAATCAGCAGTGATGATGAGAGCTATACAAAAGTTATAAAGAGGTAAAGAAAACATTTAAAGGCTGTCAGTTCAACTCATGGTGCAATTTAAGATTGTTAAAGCTTGTTACTGGTTAGGAATGGCACTTTTAAAATTTTAAAGGTCCGGGAAAAGACAAACATATGCAGTATCTTTCCAGCTGAAAGAAATACGAGCTTAAGAATGCTGCTGATTTGTATATAAGATCTATTTCAGAAAATTAATTGTATCAGTTCTGTCTTTGTGCATACATAATAGAATACAACCAAATAAAAATGATAGGCACTCCGGATTATTGTCTTGACTGGGGTTCTTTCCCAAGTGAAAGCAGTTTGGATTGGTTTTGGGCTCGTGGACCATCCTTTTTCCCTCTGTATTTACACCAGAGACCAAGACCTTTAACAACCATAAACTGCTCCGTGAGTTGAACTGACAGTACTTAAACTTTTTGTTAGGTGGTGTTCTTGGTACTGCATGTGATCCCCGGTCAGAATGACAGACTATGAGTTTACTCTTTTTCTTCTGTAAAACAATCTTTCGTCTGACAATCATCAAAAAATTTCCCATGTGCTCAATCACGTGCTCGGTTGCTCACTTGTGTCCGACTCTTTGTGACCCCATGGGCTGTAGCCCACCAAACTCCTCTGTCCATGGAATTTTCCAGGCAAAAATACTAGAGTGGGTTGCCTTTCCTTCTCCAGGGGATCTTCCTGACCCAGGGATCCAACCCGCATCTCCTGTTTGTCAGGTAGATTCTTTACCACTGAGCCACCTGGGAAGCCCCGTGTGGATGGTAGACACGTCTATTGTATCATCTCTTTGGTCATCATAGTATATCATTTGGCCTTCGACACCATGAGCACTGGGTGTGATCCCTCACTTACTGGTGAGGAAATGGAGTTTTAGGATGTTAGAGAGCTAGTGAATTGTGCTGATACAGATCCAAGCCTGAAGGGGTCAAGATGATTCCACGTTGCTCCACTGCTGAACATCCGTGAGCTAAGGTGGATTTGGGAGAGGTTGTTGCTTAGACTAGCACATCTTGATGCCTTAATTTCAAAATGCAGCGCTGAGGGAAACTTACTAGGATAAGGCTCTTTTGGTGAAGAGACCTTCGGGGTCAGTAAGGAGTGGCCGGGGCTGCAGGAGGAGGAGGGGAGAGGCGAGGTGGTGGGGAGGTTTCCCCGGCAGCAGTAGCCACAGGATCGCAGAGCAGATTTCTTTTAGTCCACCCAAGACGGGAACAGAACTGGAAACTGCAGGTCAGGACTCTCGAGTGCAGAGAGAAGTGGGAAAGTGACTTAACACTGTGTTTCTGCGCTGGTCTCTCCGCTCCTGCTTTTCAACCCAAGTGTGCCTCGTGTTCTGGGGCGGCCTCGGGGGCTTGTACAGGGCGGTGCCGGGCCCTTAGAATGGCTAGGGATTCAGGAAGGTCCGTGCTGGTCCTGAGGGTTGAATCCCGACCCGACCCTCTGGTTTTCTCAGTGGAGACTCAGTCTTCTTCCTGCCTGATGTTGTTGGCGGTGAGCAAGGTGCACAGGAGACGAGGCCACCACACCAGCCTGTTTGCTGACCACTGTTCTGTGTCCTTCGTCCTCCAGAATTACCTGGTGCATAGGTAGCTTCCCCTAACCAGGGAAACAGAACAAGCCCAGATGGCAGAGCGCTGACCCGTCCTGAGACCCCACAGACGGCAGCATCTCCACCATGGGCACACGGACCAGGGCGACCTCTTTTTGATTCATGGTTTGCAAATGTCTTTAGCGGTGAGTTTCTTCCTTCAAATAATTTCTTCCTGACACCGAAGCCCAATAATTAAAACAGATGAAAAGTAGAGCTGATAATTTAGGTGTCGGACATGACTGAGCGACTGAACTGAACTGAACTGAAACCCTGTAAAGAACAGTAATTTCAAATAGAAAATTAAAGTCAGAGAGGTGGGAAGAGGGGAGTTTCCAGAGCTAGGCCGGGACTCAGAACTGCCCCAGGTGCCCTGGCCAGCATTTGCTCACCACTCCTCTCTGGAGGCCTGGAGACACAGCCCCAACTAGTCTATGGATGACATCAGTGCATAATTAGAGGTGAGTTTCACAGCAGCCCTTAAAAAAATGCCTCTTGACCAATAGACTTTACTTTTAGCAAACTGAAATAGTCCACACTTTAAAAAATGAGTGTTAATCTAAAGAAGGGTTCGCCAGCCAGAAAATTTAGTACAATGAAAGTCACAAAACACAAACAAGCCTAAACATTGGCAGTGTCCCTCAGAACATGGGCTTCCCTTGTGGCTCAGCTGGTAAAGAATCCACCTGAAATGCAGGAGACCTGGGTTTGATCCCTGGTTTGGGAAGATCCCCTGGAGAAGAGAAAGGCTACCCACTCCAGTATTCTGGCCTGGAGAATTTCATGGAATGAATAGTCCATGGGGTCACAAAGAGTTGGACACAACTGAGTGACTTGGAACACGGTCAGGAGAGAAGCTGGCCAGGATTATGAATCTGTAATCATAGCGCTGCAAAGATGAAATCCAGAACAACTGACGTATTATTGATAGTATTGAAGGGGAGCAGCGCACTCTGGCCCTTGCCCCTCTGCCACCCATCACCACATGCCCTCTGCCTGCCCTTTTTCTGCGGAAAACTTCAGTCAAAGACTAAGTTTAATCAGAAAAGTGAGAAATATGGAAACCAAAGAAAACAAAGAAACCCCAATCAGAGGAGACTACACAATAATAATAAAGTAGTCATTAGCCATCGTCAAGGACCCTCAGCTCCTTCTCGAGGGCTACAGATCACATTCTGAGCCACATCCTGTGAGCTGTCTTATGGATACTGAAACCCCAGGTGGAGGAGTTAACTAATGATGACCAGACCATACCCAGGACACGAGCTGCCCCAGTTCTGAGAATTGACCACAAAGAAATGAAACCAGTGCACCTGGGACTGAAGATTAACTGTACCTGAAACGACCAAGATGACGCTGGTCAGACGGCTGACGACCACCCTGGGGATGACTGTCAGAGATGCCCGTGCTGCTTCTGCACGTGGCCCCCTCCCCGCACCCCTGACTCCTGTCAGCAGGGGATGGGGCGGGAGGAGTGGGCCTTTGGACAGATGTCCACCACCACCCCAGCCCCAATTGCCAGCATCTGAAATAAGGCAAACTTTCCTTTCCACCAACCTAGCCTGTTTATTGGCTTTTGAGCAGCTGAACTGACAAACTCCTTTCGGTGACATTATTGCCATGTGCCAGATTTTGTACTGGGTGTTAATACTTTTTATGTTAACTCATTGAATCTTCCTGATAACCCTATGAAGGAGATCACTATCTCCACTTCACCCAGTAGAAAACGGCGGCACAGAGAAGTTAAGCGAGTTACTCCAGGCCACACAGGAATAGAATCAGGGCCAGAATTTGGAGACGGGGAATCTGATCCGGAGGCTGAGCTGTACCTGAGCACGATGAACACGCCAGGCAGCCTCACCTGACGCCCTAAACATTCTCACCCTGGAAACAACTTTGCTTGTTCTGTGTTCTAAGCACTTCCTTCTAATTATGATAAACCTTCACCTGTAGTTCTGCCTGCAGAGGTCATGCTGGTAATTGATAGTCTTGTTTCTAATGGTAAAATGAGAAATCAGCATTTCGGTTGAAAGTATCAGTCTTCCTTAGTGGAATCCCTGGAAACCATTCCCCTTTGATTTGCTTCAAGATTAGTTCGTCGACTTGCAGGTAGCCCTGTTGTGAATTCCCTTTTGGAATGCAGACACAGCGCTTATGGCCAAGTGACAGGAAATGCCCAAGGCCTGCACATGGCTGGAGGTTGCCCTGTATGACCCTCTTTCTTGCCAAGGAAGCCCCATGTCCACTTCGCTCTTCTCATGGGCTCCTGGCAGAGACAGCGGTCAACCTGCCCTGGCTGCATTGTGGGGCCCAGTCCACGATTCTGGCTCAGACATGGCAACCAACTTAGGACTGATCCCGCTTCCCTGAGACCCTCCTGAGTCCTTCACCTTCCCTTCCACCTGAAGCCTGAACCGTGCAAAACATGCTTCACGCCGGATCCACGTGGATTGGCGTTCCTCGGTTCTTCCCCAGTGCCTTCTGAGTTTGCACCAGGTCAATAAACCCCATTTGGTCAGACTGCAAGCTTGTGCCCAGTGGCCTTTGGGCTTCAGTAGCCCCTGGCCCCTCGCACCTTGTCCAGATCCGACAGCTGGGTTCTGAGACTCCCAGCTGGGTTTAATGCTCAGGGCTTCAGTTCGCTGCCCTAATTCAGATGGGCCTGTGTGTGTGATCTTCAAGATGTCATCTCTGGCTCATCTGCCAGCTCCCCAGTCCTTTCTATCTGCTTAGATTCCTGCTTTTTTGAGAAAGTCAATGCATGCTTTGCAGAGAAAGGGCTCAGCGTTCACACAAGGCTGGTTATAAGACGTGCAATGTGGGCGTAGACAAGTTACTTCACGTCTTGTGGCCTCATTCTCATTTGTCAGATGAGAATAATTTTTACCTCATCTAATGATGTGAGAACTTGACAAATTGTATAATGTGTCTTAAAAGTAATGAAAGTGAAAAGTGAAAATGTTAGTTGCTCCAGTCGTGTCCAACTCTTTGTGACCTTATGGACTTGTGTAGCCCACTCGGCTTCTCTGTCCCTGGAATTCTCCAGGTAAAATACTAGAGTGTGTTGCTATTTCCTTCTCCAGAGGATCTTCCTGACCCAGGGAACCAACCTGGGTCTCCCACATTGCAGGTAGATTCTTTACCATCTGAGCCACCAGGGAAGCCCCTTAAAAATAATAGAAGTTTTAAAAACGTTTATCCCTTCCCTTAAGGCTGCTTACTCTCCTGACACCAAACTGCAAATTCCAGTTGCTGCCCAGTTCCAGCCATAGTGTCTGTCTTGTGTAAAACAGTAATAATAACGATAGTACCCATTTGATAATGAACACTTAGTGACTCTTTTGTTAGGTGTTAGGCAATATCCCAAGCGATTTGAATTTATTTAATGTTTTCAACACCTCTATAAATTGAGCCCCATTAAAAATCTGTATAGATGAGAAAACAGAGACAGAGAGGTTGAGCAAGTTGCCCACAGTCACACAGCTTGGTCGAGGAGGGATTTAAACCAAGAAAGTCTGCTTCCAGATCTAGTATGCCTAGCCCGTGCTGTGTATGTTCTGTAAGGAGAGGCTTTATTGTAGAGGTGATAGAAGAGTGTTCTGAATGTTGATCTCTGCGAATGTAATGTTTATCATAGTGCTTTAAAAAGTTGAATTAGTGGGAAATAGTTTTTTAGAATTAAAAAAAAAAAACTATGCAAAATTTCAAATTTAAGAAAGTGAAAGCTGTAAGGATCCCTGGCCTGAATACTCACCTGGCGAGATCACCTCTGCGTTTCCCTGGTGGCCCAGTTGGTAAAGAATCTGACTGCAATGCAGGAGACCTGGGTTCCATCCCTGGGTTGGGAAGATCCAGTGGAGAAGGGAACGGCTACCCACTCCAGTTTTCTTGGGCTTCCCTTGTGGCTCAGCTGGTAAAGAATCTGCCTGCAATGTGGGAGACCTGGGTTCCATCCCTGGGTTGGGAAGGTGCCCCTGGAGAAGGAGAGGCTACCCACTCCAGTATTCTGGTCTGGAGAATCCCATGCACTGTATAGTCAATAGGGTCGCAAAGAGTCGGACATGACTAAGCGACTTTAACCTTCACAGGATCACTTCCAGGTGGGTGTACACCTGCAGATGGGCCCATCCCTGCCGTGGACTCCTGGCCTCTCTGCTGCTTCACGCAGACATCTGAGCCCTGCCACCCCTGGGGTTCTCAAACTGGCTTAGATGCCTGTCTTTGTAAGTGGTAAAGGCATATGTTCAGAGACATTATGTAGCTCAGGTTGGAAAATAATAAATGTACCCTAAATTAGACTATTTTGTTGAAAAGGAGGAGCTTACAAGACTTTTTCATTATTGTGAGTTTTAAATATAGAGTAGATTTTAAGATCATATGTTAAAAAAAAAAAGTGGCCTTATCTGTGAAAGTAAGACCCCAAAGACTTTGGGAGAAACCAAGGTTCATATTTTACAATAAAATTCTATTGAGTGAGAAATGCAGTATTCTACTAGGAAAAGAAGACTTTTCAACTTTGGGGAAACTAAGCATTGGAAAACAGTGAAACTACCACAGTTATATTTGTTTAGCTTGCAGAATTAAACTACAGACTGTAATACATTAATAGCATTTCTGCTCATATAAGTGTTGGACTTTCTCTGACATTAAAAAAAATAAACTCATGCATCAGGAGAGAAAATTGATTGATGCCGATTATGTAACATTTTTTTAAAGTGATATTTTAGTTATGTTCTAAGGGAAATAAACATCTATATTTGAAAATTTCAAGTCATATGTCATTTTTAAATGTTAGGTATATTTTGATTACTCTAAACAAAATAGATACATCTTTTCAAACCACCCCAAAGAATCCTTTTAAGAGGAAAAGATAAGCCTACTTGAAGAGTGAATACCTTATAGCTAGGATCAAAGGCATGGCCCGGGAAGATTTAACTGTCTTGCTTAATCTAAATAATTGTTAGAATGAGGCTTAGAACATAGATTCACTCAATTGACTTCAAACTAAATCTGAAATAGCTAGGGAGTACCTTGGTACCTGCTATAGATAGTAGAGTTTCAAATGCAGAAATATAAAAAGATAGAGGTTAGTCAATATTTCTTCTTCTTTAAAAATCTATTTCTGAAGCCTTCTGTGTAATTGCAGGATGTTAAACCAGAAAAGTTTTTCTATCTCCTCCTTTTACCTCCAGTTAAATTTCTCTGCAGATCTAATCTAATTGTAAAGAAGAATAATTTCATAATGATGGATTTATTTATTTCAAGCAAATCATTTTTTGTGGTTGCACCAATGATGAAATACATCAATATTCTCAGCTATTAATTACTGTCACATGCTTCTGTCTCTGACAACTGATGTCAGGAACAAGAGGTTTAAGGACTATCACGGTTTTTTAACAGACTGAATTTCCTGGGATTTGGCCAAAATGGCAAACTGTACAAAATTAGATACTTAAAGAGGACCTTAACAGATTCCCCAACACAATTTTTAAAAACTTCTCTCTGAGGGTGGCGGAGGGACCTTTTAATTACCATCTACCCGAGGTCACCGTCTGGTGACTTGGTTGCATTGGTTGAAGAAAGGGGCCATCTTTTGTTTATTTTATACAAAAAGACAGCCCAAAGGAAACTAAAACTGCAGGCTATCCAGGCTTTACGTAAGGTCACGTGTGAAGGAGCTGCTCGAACAACACGAGAGTTAAGAAACAAGTCCAGTCTGATGACAGGTTGGCTTTAATGCCCAGATTTTAAGTTACAGAGTTTGCTTAGGGCCCTACCATCCAATCCCAAGCAAGATTCTGTGCTGCCTTCCTCACGAATGAGTAAATTGAAGTAAATACACAGACTCACAGATGGCCCATTTCCAGTGTTTGCTCGTCCTTCACACGTTGCATTTCAGCCGCAAACCTGCGGGTTCTTCCCGGGACACACCATCCTCTCCCTCTTAACACTCTGTCCAAACCCCTTCACTGACTTTAGAAGAGATGTTTCCTGTTGTTTCTCCAGCACTTGGAAGAGTGTGCATGGTAGGCATTAGATAAACCCTTGTTGAGTAAATGAAGACGTGTGACACAGCCTTTGGCTTCTTCAGGCTCAGCTTTCCTAAGTGGAACATATACTCCAACTAACCACTGCACTGAGCTGACATTCCATGTATCAGCTGTTATGTTTCCCCCATCCCCCATGCCTGTATATCCCTCAAGGGCCCCTTCCATCAGTCAGGTAAGCTAAGGTTAGCCACTGTGGTTGAAAACAGGTAGAGTTTTAATGCCAAAAAAGAAATAGAAATTATTCAGCATTTCTTGGAGTTTTGAAACCTATTCCTGAATCCTCATCTGTAACCAAGGTTGCTAAGTTAGGAAACCTCTTGTATCTCCTTTTCCCATGATTGTCTGATTCTGCCTAAACTG